>NC_041396.2:15945275-16298400 GCF_900747795.2 Erpetoichthys calabaricus | reverse complement strand
GGAAACACAAGCTCAAACCAGAGGCTTACTAGCACAACTGTACTGAATCCCAGTTACTTAAGTAATTCAAAAGAATACAAATGAAGATGGCGTCTGATACAAATTAAAGGCACTGAAACATTTCCAGATGTACCCATATAAAAAACCATTTGCACAAAAAAGGTGTCTTTCATAAGAGCTATTGTAAAAGCTAGTTTTTGGCTCCACTTGTCATGTTTACGGCATATTTCACATTTCTGTGATATAAGATATACTGTATAGTATCAACAAATAAGAACTGATGTTTCTTCCTCGGCTGTTTGTTTTGGCAAATGAGACTAGAGCATTCCAGAACAGAAAAAAATACGGATTTTTCTATATTTAATTTATTTAACAAAGAATTAAATTATTAGATACTGAATTATTTAAAAATATATCTAAAAGTCAGATTTTCTTTTCTTTCTGTTCTTCAAAGTGAATCGGTCTCTAATTTTGCTAGTGTTTCATTTTAAAGTAAAAGCTTAAAACTTGCCTGGATTGGCAAATCTTTCCTCACTACTCATGAATGCTGGCTGACACTTGGATTAAACTGCAGGACCTCAGGATATTTGGTTTTGACCACAAATTGCTAAACCGCTGCTTCACCCCACACATGACAGATTACTTTTTACGTCTATCTAGATCGGCATATTGTACAGCTAGTACACTTTTTCTGAAACGGGTAATGGCTTTAATTTGGTACTCGCTATAAATAGCAGTCCAACATAATTTTGCATTCAAATAATAAAATGTAGCCTAATGTATGACAACATTTAATATTTTACAAAAATACAGCAATGAGCTGTGATTAAAATTTTAATTCAGCCCAAAAACTCTTAACACCTTCAAAGGAAAAAAAAATTCCCCCAAGACAAGTTGCTTTTTCTAATCCAGAATAATTCAATCCAAACTATTCAGAACCTAGGAGTGAATCTTTCCAAACTCCCACTTCAGAACTCAGTAAAGTGTCTTACAAATCTAAGCAACCGTAGGGCTGTAAAACCCGATCCATGATTTAGAATCCAAATAACCAAATTACACAGAAAACATACAACGTACCTCAAATATACAGACGGCCTAGACACTGATCTTCTTTAGATTAATCATCCCTCCCCCAATCCCATGAGGATATATGTTATAGTAACACAAAATTAAATAAGTTGCAACAGAAATCACTGAGAGCAGTAATTGGAAACAGCTGAAAATCAATGCAATTAAAACAACTTTTCTAGTATTTCCACAATAAATGCTACATGTTGAAAAAAAATGGCAAAAATCTGTCTTAAGCTGCCTCCCTTTAACCAAACATGTGCTGCTTTAAAACTCTTCAAATGTGAATTACAGTCTACAACACGTCAAATCAAAAAAGGGCAGGCTAATATGATAAAGATTCCACAATTATTTCTGGCAGGTAACTTACGAACAGATTTTTCGATAATTATTTGACACAGAGTACAGTATTTTTGCAACTAGTAATTTTTTTTTATTGCTCATAGACTGTCTTTTTGAGACTGTAATGTGTACTCCAGTATTTATGTATTGATATATTCTTATAAATAAGACAGGCTTAGGCCACCTTGAAAGCTTTACATTTAAGAAAAAGGATTTTGAAAATAAGCCACAAGGTTAACTGGAAGCTAGTATAACAATGTAAAAACTGGGCTTATGTGGCCATATTTCTTAGCTTTTGCAATGATTATAGAAATCTGAATTAAATGAATGAATGCTATTAACAGCAATGATTTTAAGCACTACTGCAAATAAAATACTGCAAAAGTCAGTTCTGCTAGAAGTAACTGCAAGAATTAATTTAACTGTATCATGCAAACCTTGACAATGTATTGATTTTTGTATTTTTATGCTGGAGTAGTAAAATGTGTGGAAAACTCCGACTACTGCCAAAGATAATGACTAAATTGCTTGCCGATTCAGTAAAGTGAATGTTTAGTTCTAATGAATTAAAAAGTCACAGGACCTCCTGTTTTGCTGTCTGCATCATTCCCAACAATTTATAACATTTCTGTTTTTTTTTACTCAAATACAGGCAGTTAATGAACATCTAGTATTTTTACTTGTCGATGCAATTAATAAATAACATATAAAAGAAATGCAATTTGTTCCTATCATCTGCATGTATTAAAAGTGAATATTACGTTATTTTCAATCTCTCTCTCAGGAGCAGCGTGTAATGTATGAAAAGTGAAAGCATTAACCATCTGAGTACTGAGCTCTGAAAGACACCGCATCAAAACCGCTTTGGAAACTAATAACTGAGTGTATCATCCAGTTTCTGTACAAATGGGTATCTAGTTGCAAGGACTGTGTACAAGACCCCAGAAATAATTTTTAAGCCTGTGCAACAGAACAGAAAGTACAATGAAGTCACAGGCTGTGATTAAATCTAACAACATTTAAAAATATCCTTCATCAAATTACATCAAAAGTTTGAAAACGTGCATTAATGCTGTTTTGATACTAAGAAGTTCTAAAGTCAAGGTGACACTTCTAAAAGTATGCTGTAATGATTAAGGTGTGACTAAAGCTGAGTGGCAACTACTTTCTCAGGCACTTTAGAGAAAAAGATATATTTGATATTTGATAAAGATATATTTCTTTTTTTATATTTTCAGTGTAATGGCAATTGGTTCAGCTAAAAAGATGTAGTTAGAATGTTAAGAATGGGCACTGCCTGAACAGTGATTGAATCTTAAACTAGTTTTACTGGGACTGCAATTTAAAGGACAGGTTATGGCTTTCATTTTAGAAGTTATGAAGTAATGTTCTATTATAAATTATAAAATCAAGTCAAGTTTATTTTCATATGTACCTAGTACAATGAAATTCTTAGTGGACAGATCTACAACTTCAGTTTGAGCCTGAAGCACAGCTTAGCAGTGGTTGAAGTATAGCAAGTGTCACTTTCAACTGTGAAGAGAAGACTTCGAACTGCAGGTTTGATAGATTGAAAGGCAGTTAGAAAGCCATTGCTAAAATTGTAAAATAAGAAAAACAGACTTATTTTGGCCAGAACCTATAGCCACTCTCAATGTACTCCAAAATTAAAGCACAGGATAAATAAACAATTGGAAATACAGATACTATACAGCTATGACACAAGCTGCTAAAGCTCTTCCAGACCTCTTCCGTCAGAATTTCCTTTAGTTTCCAAGTTCCTTTTGATGGCATAGAAAACTAAACCTACAGACACATTAGCTTTCTTTACAATTTTATCTAAAGGAAAGAAGTACACTTTTAAGGGTTTCAAAGGCCTCTCTTTGTTAGTTGCCTTTTCTCACCATTATAATATCAATATCTAGTATAATACAGGCTACAGGAACACTTTGTTCCAACACTGCTTTTATGCAGACAGAGGGTTTGTAAGTAATACACAAAAGTCGGGTCACATGCTGGAATTGTTTGCATTAATTTTAAGGCTTAATTATCTTCCATTGCTGCAGAAAAGCTGCAAGTTGTTTAACTATTACTTGATCTCTCCAAAAGGCATTTTTGTATTAACTCAGAAAAATACATTATTTTTCTGTTTTTGTTAACAAACTTATTTATTTTATCTCTGGCAATTGAAAGCTTGCCTTTGTACCATTTCAGGTTATTCAGTGGACCTGAACTGCTTAAATTTCAATAATATGGAAAAATGGGGGTGTTCTCAAATTTTTGAGTGGTAGTATATATATGCACACAGTATGTAAGATGAGGAATGTCTATACCTATATAAAATGAGGGTTAAAGTGAGAATTAGACTGAATATATCAAAAAGGGGAAAAAAAAAACTTTATTTAGTATATTAATAACATTCTATTGTAAAGCTTACAACTCAAAAATTCAAACAGATGCAAACTATTTTAGACAAAAGATTCAGCTAAATAAGCATGTGTCAAAATTAGGTAGTTTTACTCACTTGCCTTTGTTAAGAATTCTGGTAATAAAAGTTTTAAACTCATTACTCTTATACAAAACCTACTAATTAAGCCTGTCTTTACCATATATAAGGTTCACTAACAGTATTATTATTTTTCTTTTTTAACTTTATGGCAGAGCTAAATAAAATGGTCTAACTGTCTTTATGTTTTAAAGAATTGCAATAAAAAGTGGTATCGGTGGTTCTAAATGTCATGAATGTTAATCAGTTATTTAATCTGTAATAACGGTTTTTGAGTTCTTGACTGTCACATCTCTGATAAGCTATTCTTCACTGGTACTAGATACACATGAAAGTATCTCCAAGAAAAAGGAAACTTGGGCACTTAATTGCTCTTTATTGAGTAAAACGTACAAAAGTTTCAAATATTTTACACAACAAATTAACTTTAGGTTCCTGGGGCACCATGCCCTTAATTTTGCTATTTCTAGAACCATACCCATATTTAATTCTCTGTATGAACTTCATAGGAATAAAGTAAAATTATACATAAGTATTTTCATATATATTTTTTTAAATTTGTCCTAAAGTATGCACAAAGTTGGTCCTGCAGGGCTGCAGTGATTTTTGTTTCTGCCCAATTTCTTAATTAGAAACGAACCCTTCCCAATACCAGAACTTATTTAATTTTATGGCTTGTTTGAATTTTCAGTCTTCCAAGTCAGGTGATTTGTATACTGAAGATTTTTCTGTCCAAGAATATTAAAGAAATCATTTATGGACTACAGCAGATTAGTGATTCTTAGACCATCTCTTTCATTTCCTATCAAACATTTTACTAAAACAGATGGAACCAAGTCTTGGGTTACAAATGGGTTCTATTGCTGCGAACGTTGGTTGTAACCTAATTTTGCATGCAAGTTGGAACTTACCATGAAAAATGTCCACTAATGGGAATTTGCCAAAATGCTTTGTCACTTACATTATTGACAGACTTATTAATAAAATGATACTGAAGCAGTATTTCTGTACTTTAAATCACATACCATAGTAATTTAAACTAAACTGAAACTGAAGTATGTGCAACATAAAGGCATAATGACAGCAAGAAAATCAACAGCCAACTGATGACTTTAAGACATGTGGTGTCTCCATTGAGGGTTTGCTTTCCCTTCCTAGTCAGTGGCTATTTTCCCTGAAACAGTACAGTTGAGACACGTGCTTAGGATCCAAGGAATTACAAGCAACAGCTTCTGCTTCTCATTTAAATAGGCAGCTATATATGTATTTGTTTACCTGTGATGAGGGTAATTGTATGGCTGCAAACGCTGCTGACTACATTAGGTGGCATGGGCATATGAAAGCACGATCCACTGCATCCATTTTCCAAACCACCTCCCCAAGAGTAGGAAGCTGGAGCCTATAACAGCAAGAATTGGCCACAAGGTAGGGACAATCGTAGGACATCACAGGGTGAACACAAAGTAGTACTGTACTACACTTCATTGTTAGTGACAGCTGCTAAATTCTCAACCATGTCAATGCTAGTTTGCTTCATTTGTAACTAGAAAAAATAAACAATTAAAATCAGAGAATATGGCTATTTAAGATTAAAAGAAGCAAAGGCATGGAATCTTAACAAGTGAGTTAACCAAAACACAAAAATGCTGCCTGAGCCATATTTTCTTCAGCAGCAATAGTTTGCCTCTAATTAGATAATTGGTTTGGAGCAAAAACCAGCAGCCACTGCAGCTCTTCAAGAACAAACTCGGGCAGCTCTGTCCTAAACATTAACATCTAAACACTAGGGAAAACTTGGATTTTTAACATTCTCACAATCCGTTTTTGTCATAGCACATTTTTCAGTAATAGTAATTAAATAAATAAAATGAAACACCCAGGTGTTTCCCAAAATCCAACAGATGTTACTGACCCATACGCTATGTCACCAGTTCTTTTAAGATATATTTATTTCTGCAGTGTAACAAAGGTGTAATATTCTCACATGTTTAGTGATTTTCAAACCAATGACATATCAAGAATACAAATACATTAAGAAACACATATTAGGCAGCAAACCCATTTATCGTCCATCCTACTTGACAAAAGAGTTTATTAAGATCACTGTAGTGAAATTTATTAGAGTGGATGACCTTTTTGTTTGACTTAATTCCCCTGCTACCTTTGACATGGCTAATAATAATAAATTACTGCAACAAAATGAAGCATTTCAAATTATCAGCAGGATTTACATGATAAGAACTACAAATATTCTTTGTGTCGTAAAATGTCAAGCTTTGATGTCAGCCCCTGTAAACAGCTGCAGACGTTGCTACTTTTTAGTAGTAACAACATTGAGACAAGATAAAAGATATTTGTAATTAATTTGACAAAAATAAACATCTGAAAAAAAATCTTACATTTCCTTCATAGCATAATAAAAAAAAATTTCAGAAAGTCATGAAATAAACCCTGGTCGATCTTGTATTAAATTGTTCACAGTACTGGACAGCCTTCAAACAGAGCTAAAATTATTCTTCATATTATGACCCTCTTTCCATTACAGGATAACAAGGAGCTACAACCTATTCCAAAAGAGTCGGGTGCTTAAAATATTTTATGCACCCACAAATATTTCAACTAACCAAAGGCAGGATACTAATCCTTAATCTGTACTTTGTAATATAATTAAATGAAACATAAACTCTGAAAAATATCTAGTATCTACAAAGTTCACACTGGAGCAAGGAACTGAACTTTATTAAAAAATAGAAATTCACAAAGTTAACTGAATTATACTAGTAAAGGCTAAAAAAAGGTCTTTATAGTTTATTTAACTTAATTTTTAATTTTAAATTATTTTAAAATTAAGTCTGCACTAGCTGTTTCCTGCCTAAAATAAGTAGCTTTTCCAAAAAAAAGTGAACTATCTTAAAATGTTGACTTTCACTAAATTGTCTTCATGACTGAACTGAGATACAAAAGGCTAAAGGCTGCTGAGTTCTACACTCATAATTACAGCTTATCAAGTGACCTTTTACCTTAATTGGGATGCAGAGCCTTAATTTTGCCTTAAAACATGAAATCCACTTCTGATTAGGCTTTGGCAGTTCAAAGCTTCTCAAGAGTTTAACCAACATTTAGGCAGACCAAAATATTTAAGAAATTAAAACGACAGCCAATGTTTTCACAGTAAAAGTAGAAATAATATAAACTTAAATTACTTTCAGAAGCTGGATAAGTATTTAATTATGGAATAATCTGCATCCTTTCTGTGAGAAATAATTAAATACTGATGGCAAAAAAATTTACACAGCAAATAAATTAATTAGTGAAAAAAAAAAACTGCATGCCATTTTACGAGTATAGATTTTACCAAACACACAAAGCCAAAAACTTAACATTTTTAAGGTTGCGCAGCTTTTGTATTAACCTTACTCTTTGTTTTAACTGCCAGTAAACAAATGAAATAAAAATGAGGTGAAAATCATTTAAAGAGCTGAATTTGGTTTAAAGAAAAACAAACTAAAATATGGATACATAGTTGGCCAAACTGTATACAATACTGTGTAAATAACTGTATAACTGTACTGTATTATAAACTATGTGTGTGCATATACAGTGTATGTGGTGCATGTGTAGTATATATATTAATTTATATTATAATATGTGTATACTGTATATATATCTATATATATATATACACATACATACATACACATATTCACACAGTACACATTATAAACAGTATACCATTATAGTACAATGCTATTTGTATAAAGAGGTTTAAAAATTTAGGGAAGATATAAGTACAGTAAGCTCATTTTCATAAATATTTTGCTGCCCCTCATCTTTAATCAGTACACCTAAAATGGTCATTACAGTAAATCACCAACAAAAAGCGTAAATGCTATTCACATTGTGATAATGAGGTAATTGCACAGAACCATATTTTCATTTAAGTAAAAAAAGAGAAAAAAACAACAACAAACAAACAAAAATAAAAGCACCCTATTTGAAAAAAAAAGTACATTAAAGGAAAACTGAGTATGCGTTTCGCTATCTGTATTTATTCAAACCTAGTGTTTATATTTTATTTCTTTCCCCACTCATATTATTTGTATTCAGCATTATATATTTTAAAGCTGAAAATCAAATAAATCAGATAAATCAAAAGAAAAATAAAGCCTGCTTTCTTGGATAATTTCTGTGTATAAGAATCATACATCTAAATATTACAAAAAGGTTTGAAAACATTAGTGAAATTTAAAATTGCAATTTAAAGAAAATTATGTTTGAAAGAGAAAACGTCTTTTGTGTTTCCAAAATGGACAAAAATTACCGAGTTTTATACCCCTGTAGACTCATGCCACTTTTACAGAGAAAATGACTGTGACCACAAATTGCTCTCAACAATTCCAATACTTTTTAGCTTGACCACTTAAAAATCAGCCTTCTCAAAGATTATAAATATAACTTTTTATAGCTCTGTTATTACATACTGTGAATGGGGAGAGTGGGCCAATCTTGTGGCTGTACCGTCGGATTGCCTCTCTGATGTGGGCGGGCTGAATGGCATCACTTTGAGCCGGGAGACCACAGGCTGCAGCGCTCTGCAACAGAAAAACACATAAATTGTTACTAAATCAAAAACACTGCTGCTTTGCACAGCAGACCCTTGATACACAAAATCAGACAGGCAAAGCCTCTGAAGACCATCCACACGAGTCTTGTGTCAAAACCAAAAGGGTGGGAGGCTACAGCCCTCCTGAATTTTCTTTTTTTCCCCTCCACAGCCACCATCTCCTTGTTCCCCATAGTATCACACATTGCATAATATGCTGACAGATAATTTAGTCAAAAATGACTTTTTCCTTCATTTATTGATAGTCTTCAAAATTGCAGATGGTTTTTGGGTTAATTTCAATAAAGTCACCAAAAAAAGCACTCCAAAATAACATAAACCTTTCACTGAATGTTTCTCTGTATGCCCAAGTAAACAACCCTCTCCCAAATTTATTCTTGGAAATGACAACATTCTGAATAGTGAAGCAAGCTTTATTTTTCCTTCATCTTATAGTCATTAGGAAGGCTGGAGCATGTAGAAATCCCCACTGGCACAAAGTGTACTGCATTTGTATCGCGCTTCACACACTTTAATCCTCCCTCTACCAATGTGGTTGGTTCAGCTCTAAATCATGAGACTTCTATCATGCTTTATGTTTATTTATAAAATTCTGTTTAGACATTTATGAGACTGGTAGAACAAGTCACACTGTAAACTCTAATACTTAACAATGCTGCTAGCAAAGCCGAAGATAAGCTATCTCCATAATAAACAGTTCAAATTAAAAGCATAACATTTGTCTGATGGTTCATATCTTTACATGTTGCCCCGTGATGGATGGGTCTACAACCGAGAATGCATTCCTGCTCTGTAATTAGTACCTAACAGCCACTCCTTATAACAGCAAATTCACAATTATTTTATTTAACCAATACATTTATCTAAGACAGCATATAAATTACAAGGACATTACACGCTTCCAAATTTGGAAAGTTAAGTGCTGGCAGCTTACGTGATTTCTGTATGGTCATCACAGGAAGTCTGGGACAGAGATGGAAACTTCCACTCTGGATTTAGCAGCATTTTGCTTTAGCTTTTTGGTATTTCTTTTAATTAATAAGTCCTATAACCGGAACTGCACTTATTTCACACATCATTATTTAACATTCAAGCTATTTTGGTCAAATCTTGACAAATATTATTAGTAGCTTTCAGACAGCAACTATTAAACCGGTTTCAAATATATCTACCACATGCTGCCTCAGTAACTACAGACCTGCCACTTTCTTAATGATAGAATTTGAACATAGTTGATAGTAAACAAGTTAAACACTTCATTGCAAAAACAGTAAATTTGCACAATTAGATATGGTAAAGTTCCCAAAACTAAAACATCAATACAAACACAGAAAATAAGAACAAGAGGAACCTTCATTCTTTTAGATAGATAGATAGATAATAATAATGCATTTCATTTATATAGCGCCTTTCCCATGCTCAAGGCACTTAAAGAATATAATAAAGAACGGCAGCGTATACAGTATATAGCATTGTACAAACCAGATAAATAAAGAAGATTAAGACAGTAAATTCTGAAAAAAAAAGAAACAGACAACATAATTGATGGTCTCACACACACACACAGGTTACATTAGCATCTTGACAGAGAAGTAAACTGAGAGAAGGGTAATAAAGTCAAGTAGAGCTAAAAGCCTTCCTGAACAGATGAGTTTTGAGTTGTTTTTTAAAAGAATTCATGGAGTCAGCTGACCTGATTAATTTTGGTAGGTCATTCCAGAGTCTGGGCGCTATACAGCTGAAGGCCCTGTCACCCATGGAGTGTAGATTAGTGAGGGGCACAACAAGATTGCCAGTATCACAGGACCTTAGTGGGCGGGCAGGCACATAGTGATGGAGAAGGTCACTGATGTAGTTTGGCGCGAGGTTATTTAAGGCTTTGTAGGTTATTAGTAGGATTTTATATTCGATTCTGTAAGACACAGGGAGCCAGTGGAGACGGAGCAGGATGGGTGTGATGTGCTCGCTGCTGCTGGTTTGAGTAAGGACTCTTGCAGCTGAGTTTTGAATAAGCTGGAGCTGTGATATAAGATTAGAAGGGGCACCTGCCAGTAGGGAGTTACAATAATCGATGCGGGATGTGATAAAAACATGGACAGGTTTCTCAGCGTTTGAAAAGGAGAGGAAGGAGCGAACACGGGATATGTTACGGAGGTGAAAGTAAGAAAGTTTCTTAATGTGATTTATGTGGGCGGAATAAGAGAGGGAGGAATCAAAAATGACACCAAGATTTTTTTACAATAGAGGCAGGTCTGATGAGATCACCGCCAAGATAGACTGTGAAGGAGCTCATTTTATTAAGTTGCATTTTAGTCCCAATTTGCAGGAGTTCAGTTTTATTGCAATTTAATTTTAAAGAGTTCTGCTCCATCCAGGTTTTAATTTCACTAAGGCAGGTTGTGAGCTGAGAAAGCTCTGATGAAGTTCCACTTTTAACATTGAAGTATAGATAGATAGATAGATAGATAGATAGATAGATAGATAGATAGATAGATAGATAGATAGATAGATAGATAGATAGATAGATAGATAGATAGATAGATAGATACTTTATTAATCCCAAGGGGAAATTCACTTTTACTTTTTCTACTTTTTTTTTAGTAGTAGATCTGTTTTAATTTGCGCAAGAGGATTATATTTCATGATTATAATGAGTGGCCGTTAGTTTTTGCATAAAATACTGTAGATAGATAGATAGATACTTTATTAATCACAAGAGGAAATTCACACACACACATTATATATATATATATATATATATATATATATATAGCTTTTTTTGGTGAAGTATTCCTTTAAATATATAATGGTACAAATGGTAAAACCAATAAGAAATAAACTTGTGGTTACTTCTGCACATCTTTACACACTACACCATTGCTGTCAAATGTTTTGGCCATTTATGTTTTTTTAAACATTTTTATACCAGTAAAGAGTTATGGAAACATTTATCATATTCCAAAGCAATAGGAATAAGGCAGAGACCAAACTCTCATATTCACACTCACACTTAGGTCAATTTAGATTCACCAGTTAATCTAACCTATACATATTCAGGATGTAGGGGAACACCAGTGTAGCAGGAGAAAATCACTTACAAAATCAGACAGTTTCTGGGTCCATGGAGTTTTAAGGAAGGAGCCCTCCCTCCCTTCTGTGCCACCATAATATGAACTTCTGGTATAAAAAAAGCAAGCTTTGGGTGCAAGGAAGGAACTAACACTCAACAGGATAGCAGTCCATCAAACAGCACATTCATTCATTAATGTTGATTTAGAATCAGTAGTTAACTTAACATGTATGTGTCAGGATGTGGGAGGAAGCACCCAGAGACCATTTGCGCTAGTACTATGAAGTTCTTATTCATGCATGTTCTTTTAATAACATATTAATATTAGAAAAGATACCAGCATTAGGAAATTACTAAATAAAAATGCTCTTTTTTACTTTCTGTTCATTCAATTCTTTTATTGATATGATAATGTGGTTTGGCAACAGTGTTGAGCCAGTGTTTGAATGAATTGATGCTGATCTGGATTTTATTTGCCATGGTTTCATTATAGTCTAGAGGTTTCACCATCTTTTTTTTTCATTTTTTCTTATTAGATTGACTTAATTTATAGTAAGTTCCTGTTACACCAACACAAGATATGCAGATAGTATTACTCAGATGCTTTTTGTGAAGTTCCCATAAATTCTTCTTCTGATCTACTTGGATCCACACCACCCACAATCATTTGTCAAACATATAAGGACAATCAAAGGCTGCATTTTCTGATGTGCCCGACTACTCATCTGAGAGTTCACCATCAACTTTTAAGTTGGTGATATGAAACTGCAAGTCATCAACATGGATCAATTGCCTGTCCACCTTATGCAATTTGCTTGATTTGCTGCAATCAATATCCCTTCTCTTCATTTCTGTTTGATTTGAGGGACTCAAGCATATGTGTTCTATTTAACTGCAAAATGCCACATTATTCTTTTCTCCAACAATACTTTCTTTGCTTCTGGGCTGCTGAAACAATTATCTACTGTATATTTTATATATGAGTCTCCCCAGAAAGCCTGTCAGCATGTGGACTGTTCCAACTGTGTAGTCTGTACTAATCTTTTCACCAGTGTGCAAATCAAACTGATAGAAACTGCCTGATAGCAAATTACAGTTACACAATAGCTTGAAACATAATCTGTTTATTTTTTTTGCATTGACAGCTGAACTTGACTAAGGGTTTAATAAAAGAATTAACAGATGTTAAAAGTTTAAATTTTATCAAGAGTATAGAGACAGCATGAAGACAAAAGTCATAATTATACGCAAAGCAAAAAGGTTTAACTATACAACTACTGTAAAATAAAATGAATGCAATGACAAAGAGAAAAGCAATTGTACATTCTATTAGAGATAAGTAGATTACCTTTAACCTTAAAATGAAATTTATAGGGTAAACTTAAAAATACTACCTATGATTGTTAAAAGTACACATATTCTTGAGATATTTTCTTAAAGCCTAAAGGGTGCATGACCAAGAAGTGAAAATCCATTAAGAGGAATATTGAGTAGCAAGAGTAATAGATGTAAGAACAAAAGGCAATGAAATGATACAAAAGTGAAATGAGAATCCTGTAGAAGAATGGGCCATAATTAATCATCAGTTTGGATTATAGCAATAGGGGGAATGATTACTTTAGGTAACATTGGTAGCAACTTTCTTTCTGAAACAAATTCTTCCATTCATGTTCCAACCTGGTTATCTAATTAAGGGATGGGACACAAGGCAGGAATCAATCTTGGACATTTCAGAGCAAAATCTCAAACACAAATCCCACCTACACTTGTATCAGGAAAACATAAGAGTCATCAGTTAACCTAATCTTCAGGACACAACATAGTGTGTACCTAGAGAAAACCCCACAAAGTAATAAGAAGAATGTGCAAATTTCACACAGGCTGTTGTCCACTCAGGTTAACAATACATGAATGAATATGAAATGCACAATATCAAAATTGTGAGCTATTTGTTCACTTAAAACCATGTCACATTGCAGGTTATTTTTACATTTTCTTTTTATTTTCCTTATTCATTTTTGTGGTTGGTTAGAATTGTAACTAGATAGGTTTCTTGATTGAATTATTATTTTAAACAATATTGACTTCACACCATCTCTACATAGGTATTCTAATAGGTATTTGGTTGGCTTATTAAGACTGTGTTAAATATCCTCCATTACCAGACTTTTCCAGCCATTTTCAGTCACAGTGTCAGTCCAACCAGTCTGTGACTCCCAGTCAAATAGGTTGTAGTGGTGGGATTGTGTGTATCTGAGAGCTGACAACCTATAAGTGCTCGCCCTAAAGTGCAATCAATATAATGCAGCTCTGAGGAAAAAGGAACATGGGTGTTTTAGACCTGTCTCATGTCTGGTGTTTAAAGTACACCAACATAATGGGGGGAAACAAATGGGTTCAGGCTGTGGCTGAACTTACCATACCTGTAAAGCTTTCACACAGACACCAACTCCGCCAGGCAGCATGTTATTTGCTGTGGGGTGGGGTCAGCTTGCTGTGCTTTGGAAATGTGAAATGGAGCTGGAAAGTTGTTACACAGTCATCTAATTTGACATAACCTGTGAATTTTAGTCTTGTAATATTACAAACTCGGGCAACAAGGTCAGCAAATTCAGTTGTTAAGACTGAATCTCCATTAGGTTTTCTACTGCTACTTATCTCTGCACTTTTCATGAATGTTGGAAGACAATCAGTGTCACAATATTGTGAAGATTTCCAAGACCTAAAAATGGATGTTTCACATTAGATTTAAGGTCTATTGTACTTGCTGCTGTAGGTAAGATAAATACATACTAGATATACTTGCGGATACTTTCTCCCAAGGATAAGTCGGGACTTGATTTTACCATATAATTTCCGGTATTTTATAAGTCGAATTATGATATGCTAACGCTCACTGAGAGAGTAACCACGGAGCACACTGCCTTTTTTTTTCTATACATTGTGCCTACGTGACCACACGGTAATACCCAAACTATTCCGAAGCAACGTTTGCACTATTTCGTGTTTTTTGTATCTCACACCCTCATACACCTTTATCGTAAGAGCATCTCTTATCTATGATGGAGCGTTCGATCAGGAGAAAATATGAAGCTGGTTTTAAATTAAACGTTGTTGAAGTAGCGAAAGAAATTGGTAACTGCGCTGCTGCAACAAAATTCGATGCATCTGAGAGACAGAGAGATTGGAGGAGGCAAGAAGTTGCAAAAAAAAAAAAATGTAAGTGTTGCATTTTTGATTGGGCGTATAAGTCGGGGTCTGATTTTATGATCGATTTTTTGGGTTTCAAGACCCTGACTTATACGTGAGTATATACGATAACTAACATTAATTTGGCCACTTAAGGATCCCTCATCCATGATTATGAGATGTGGGCAACGAAAGGACAAGATCGTTGATATAAGTGGATGAAATGTGCTTTCTCTGTAGGGTGGCTGGGCTTTCCCTAAGAGACAGGGAGGGAAGCACAGACATCCAAGGAGGGGCTCAGAGTACAGCTGCTGATCTTCTGTATCGAGAGGAGCCAACGGAGGTGGTGTGGGCATCTGATACAGATGTCTCCTGGATGCCACCCTGAAGAGGTTTAAAGGGCACGACCAGCTGGAAGAAGACCGCAGGTAAGACTGAGGATTATATCTCCCAGATGACCCAGTAATACCTTGGGATCCTACAGCATAAACTAGCAAGCATGGTTGTAGAAAGGTATGTAAGGGCCTCAGTGCTGAGATTGCTTCCACCTTGACCCTGTCCTAGAAAAGAGGTAGAAAATGAATGAATGAACTTAAGGGTTATGACAATACAAATATTCAGATAATTCAATACTTGTAGGGTAAAAATGTAGTCTGGTAACAATTCTCAAATGAGACACTGCTCCACAAGATCCACTGGTTAATATCATAAAATTGTTCTTGCACAATCCCACAGTGGCTCATGAAACGTTTTGCATACTGCACTAAGAGTAGGCTCTCTCTTTGCTCATTTTAGCTACACTCACGGTCATTCACATTCAGATGCTACTGCTAGTACCACTACTTTAGTCAAATTTAGATAAAATGCCTCCCCATGTGTGAGGTAAATACATCTAAATGAAAGAAATAAAACACAATTTAAAGCTTTAAGGCAGCCGTAGGAAACCTGTGTCTGTAATGATTCAAGTGTTAACAGTATGACACTCCAAGATGGCCAAACTGTACACTGTGGATGTAGCTCCAACACGACTGAGGCTTTAGTCTTGGATTTTAGATGACTTTAGATACAACCAATAGGAAACTGCAATCCTGCACACTACTTTTGTCTTTTATTTTTTATAACCTTTACCTGCTTTCCACCAGCCATGCATTGTTGCATAGTAATATGCTGCTCTAGCCAGCCACACCAATTAGGTTTCAAAATACGGGATGAGGAATTAAATCCCTTCTCACTCACAAAATGACACTGTGTTGAAAAATATCACAAAAAATTAGCATTTTCCTGCAAAATACCAAATGATGATCAATATATAAAGAGTAATGTCAATATATTTTAGCATTCCTTGATATGAGGAGTATCCAATAATTTATGCACTTGAGTATGAAAGAAAGTAGCAAGCATGTTGAAATAAGTCTGGGTATGTTGTGACATGTCTCAAGGTTACTCATGCATAGTTGTGGCTCAGTGCGAGTCTAACATTCCAAGATTTGAGGAGAGTCCTCGTGCGAATCAAGTAAGCTTCTTTGCGACAATGCGCTGGTTCACACGTCACGTCAACCACAGGCCGCCATCCGAGAATGTGGGTTCCAGCAGCTGAACCATCCACCCTACAGTCCTGACCTGGCTCCCTCAGATTATTTCCTGTTCTGAGTTTTGAAGAAATCTCTCCATGGACAGGGGTTTTCAAGTGTTGAAGACGTCAAGGCAGCTGTGACATCCTGGTTTGAAGGTCAAAGAGAAGATTGTTATTTCAAAGGAAAAGTGGATGAAGTGTATGGAGCCCTCAGGGGACTATATTGAAAATAGAACAAAAATATTTTGAAAACTCTTTTTTCCTACCGAGGTAGATAAATTATTGAATGCCCCTCATATATGGATTCAGCAGAAGTATACCATTGATTGCCCAGCTAGAAATGGTACACACACTGTGCCCTAAAATATTAAGTGGACCCATTAAATTTTGAGGTCAGTTACTAATTTTCTGAAAAAAGATGAGAAACTGTAGCTCCACATTTGCTTTGAAATTGCATTAAAAAAAAAAAAAACTTTTTATCAATGGTGGAGGGGTAATAACGGAAAACACATTCTCATCAGACCCTGAAGCAATCAGACAAAAGAATTTTTTTTAAATAAATATTTTATTGATTCTTAGAAGTCCATTAAACTCTGGCAACAGCCCATGAATGTGTAAACTTCAGAGTTATTTATAATGGGACAATGAAACTGGCTTGAAGCAGCTAAGAGAAAAAGTCCTTGGTATCAGTGAACATGTGTTCAATTATAATTTTTAACCATTTTTCAACACAGTTCTGACTTCTTTAGACTACATGAGCAATAGCAGCAGATCTGCCAATATTAATACATCAAGCCTTTCTCTCATGGACTCACCTCTTCAATTGATGAATTATGTTCTAGTTATACATATACTCTCTGCCTCTGTGTGTGTGAGTGTGTATATCTATTAAAATAAAAAAAATCTTGGGTCTTCTCAGAAGACACTTTGAAGTCCCGCGAGACTACTTGCACAGAAGACACTTTGAAGTCCTGTGAGACTACTTGCACATCATGCCCTACTTACAATTTCTCGGAGACACTTTAACGTTTTTTGAGACAAGGAAGTGAGACAAAAGGACAGCTGCTATACAGGCTTTTAAATAATCGATACGCAGTGTGACATGCAGATCACGCAGCACGGCACAAGCAGCAGCAGCTGTTGTACAGGTTTTTAAATGATTGACACACAGATCACGTAGCACGGCAGCAGCAGCAAGCCAGCTGATCGAGCATAGAGGAGGTAAAAAAAATGTACGTATTTGTTTTCCATTGTATCACCGTTTAAGAGGGGGTTTCTGAGGAGCGACTGCATCTACTTAGTGTGTGTTCAGCACCCCTCTTCTCAACGCGAGAGGCAGAGACGCGAAGTGTGTACACAAATGCTTTATTAATATATTATTAGCATGACATCCTTCTGGTGCCCCCTTCAAGGGTGCTACAAATACTAAAAGTAGGTACTTATTTAACTACAATATGTAAAGAGAACTGGTAAGGGGCCAATAACAAGAACATCGAGAAAGAGATAAACAAAAAAAAAAGAGCTCATAACATACCCTAGTTCACCCTGTTTCTGAATTGAAGCCTGACCTGACTGGAAAGAACAAAATATGAGCAAATCACTCATTTCTTCTCGCCTCACTGTTTCAAATAACTTTAGCACCTTTCTCTTTTAGGAAACCTTTACCTTAATTCTGTTTTCAACTGCACACTCATAAAAGCCTTGGACTGAAAAGGCTGTAAAAACCGAGATCTCTTTTGGTTTTGAGATGTTCTTTCGCCGGCTTCAGGGATACCAGGTTAGAAGTCGCTCTTATGGAAGCTGGTGTCCCTAAACCCTTGTTGCTCTCAAACAGATGTTGTTTTTTTTTCCTGAAGAGTCTCAAATGTGTTGTCTCCTTTGACCAGAATGGATAGTACTGGCCTTTGCCAGGCATTTATAGCTTAGCCCTTCTGCAGGCAACATTGTTATATCTTTCTGAATGAACTCTTCTTGTAGCCTCATGTCAACACATCCAACCAACTAAACACCCCCCAAACTGAACTATAAAAGGTGTTTGACGTTTTTGTCATATGCCAAGTTGCATTTCTCTAGTATCTTAGGAGAATCTTTTTAGTTTTCAGCACTGGTGCTGTTTTATCCCTCTTTGCTGCATTGATGCCCTAGAGTTTTTCCTTCCGTGGTTGCCACTAACAACAAAAAGTACCACCCTGTGATGCATCATACACAATCAATACATCGTATGTCACTGTGATTTAGGATTCAAGTAATTATGCTTGCACACTGATACATACAAACAAAAATTACTTTAGGTTTTACTGGGAATTGTCACTGTTCTGAGTAGATATGGAAGTAAGAATTTCTTTGTACTATGTAAATGATGCAAGTATGAAAATAAACTTGAATTTAACACTTAAATATTAGACGCTACACAAGTTTGGAGATGCGGCCTCTTTCAAATGTAAACATGAAGAGACAAAATAAAAAATATGATACGGCCGAATGCTGAGCAACATCTTTTTTACAATCAAGAACTTGCTAAAATTCTCTGGTAACAGCATGTAAAAGAAGGAAAAGATCTACCTTGGATATGTAAATCATTCAGAGGACTTATTTTTGGAAATAATTATTGAATACCACAATACGAAGAGCAGTTATCACATCCTTGGGTTAGTTGTTTGCTTCTTTGTTTAAAAAAATCAAGAGTTTTACTGATAGAAATTTCATATTACATTTATTTCTGAATGTGAGAACTTGATTTGACCTTATTAAGAATTAATTAAGGACACACAAACCTTATATTGAAGTTTATAACATTAAGAGACATACTATCACAAGTTAAACCACCAAAGTGAAATTATTTAAGTGTGCCACAATGTACAGAGACACAGAAAATAGCTACTGCATTGATGCTTTGTTGGTATATTAGGACGTCAAGCTTTTTGGACGCAGCTTAGACACAGAGCCGGGTAGGCAGGTGAGCTGGATATGCAATTTTCTTTATGTCAGTTTTCTTGAAGGAGGAGTGGTACACTCAGACATTCTCATTACTAAGGGTAAATAGTTTCAATTAATGAAATAAGCTTTTTAAGCACTCTCTTTTTATGGGCATTAAGGACTTGCATGATTGATATTATAGCATTATTAGAAGCTTCACTTAGAATACCAGTGAGAGCTCATCCAGTATGACAAGCATTAGGTTCCCCCCATCAATGGAAACTCTGCTGAAGGTCTACTACAATGGTTAAAAATACGTAAAACTTTGTTTTTCACTTTGTATCCATTGATATAAGCAATCCGCTTAGAGAAGAGGACCTCCTTCGAGAACACTGGGTTTCCAGAATCTATAGGTATGCTTTACTTTTAATTTAGAATGCTAGTCTGATGCAGTCACAAAATATATTCATCAATCCATCCATCATCATATAGTTCCTTTCCTATCTATACAGTATATTATCTATCACACAACTCATATTACATATTTCTGTCTTCCATTACAATTTTGTCAAATATTTATTTAGTTATCTATCAAATACTTGGCTCAAAAAGATCTATTCATTATGGTAGTATAGGCCAAAGGATGATGAAAGAAAGTAGAAATCTCACACAGATGTTGCGGCTTATGAAATTAAAACAGATTATTCATTCATAAAATGAACATAAGTAAAAGAAACAACCAATATCTTAAATCAGTGGCTGGGGTATACCAATAAATTAAGTACTATTAAAAGTAAATGCACTGCTCTTTAGTGGCACTTAATAGCAATATTTGGAAAAACACTAAAAGATTGATTCTTCCAGAAAAATACCTAAGAAAGGATTTTTTTTAGCAGTGTTCTTCTTTGTGCCTTTACCTACACCACGTCAGTACATAATGCATTGCTAAATTTGTTGAAGTTACAATACAGTATTACAGAATCACTAACAGCTCTTGAAATCATAAAATAATAAGAAGTAAATTCCTCTACAAAGTAGGTAACACTTCAGATTAGGTACTACCCTTCTAATGCATCTACTGTATTAGTCATATAATGTTATGTAATAAGGCCTTAATAATGGATTCTTTTGGTTTTAATGACACTTATAAAGCATTGACCTTATTAAGCTTTAATTAAGGATTCACAAGACAGACTACCACGAGTTAAACCATCCATCCATCCATTTTCCAACCCGCTGAATCCGAACACAGGGTGTCGGGGCACGAGTTAAACCACCAAAGTGAAATTATTTAAGTGTGCCACAATGCACAAAGACACAAGAAATTGCTACTTCATCGATGCTTTGTTGGCATTACTAGGAAAACAGACGCCTGTATAAATGTCTTGTTACATAACAGTATGTGACTAATACATGCCTTATAGGTAGTAACTAATCTGAAGTGTTACCCAAAGTAAATTTAACAACATTCAAATCTTTGCCTGTACATCTGAGTATGGTACAGTGATCTGAATATGAATGTAAAAGCCTCAAAAGATGAATACTGTACCACTTAATGAATTAACTTCCTGAGTATGGCCCTGAATCGGACTGAAACTGTACTTTGTCAGGCAAATTGAACTCACACTCACAGCTGGATACCGCTAAATTATGATTTTTTGGGAGGAATGTCAAATATGTCATTTTCTACTTTATGTGTCAGGCATCATAAAGATAAAACAAAACAGAGCACAAGTGTGGCATGTCTGTTCCAGTGGTTCTTAGGCCGCTTTCTACTGTGATCTCCCTATGAAAAATATACCACGTGGTAGCTCTGTTGGCTTAGACTTGATTGTGCAGCTTTGAGAATGAATACATATAATATCTTAAAACTCTGATCCTTCTTGATGGTTTTTTACAAGACAGTGTACTCCCTAGGACCACTCTACGACTTCAGATAAAGACTTGATCAAGACAGTTAGGATGGATGAACCCTGGGTATTTTATAGTCAAACTCCTTAAAGGGCAGGACAACAGCTTTTAAGCACATTTATAACTGTGAAGCCAAATTCATTTTCATCTTATAAACGAGGTTACAGTAATTGTCTCAGGGGTTAGTCATGCTGCTGACATAGCTCTGGCTTGCTTCTGAAGTGCAATAAGTAGATTCAGAACATTGATGGATGGACATTCTACCTTGATGGGAAGTGATGTATACAAACCTAACAAAGTATAAGGCTCAGACTATCCAATAGATAAGAGATTACACTTTAATCCATGCCTAAGCAGATTTTAGAGCAGCTATCCAAGACTTAGGAAATAAGAAAGAAATAATTTCAATTCAACATATTTCACATTATTGTGTGTTTTTTAAAGTAACACCCAATGGTCTAATAAAGCTTTGTCATAGTGAAATAACAGTATTTTACATCTTCCACAGCCAACATCTTGGTGATAGTGTATGGCAGCATGTTAAAATGCTGCATTTGCAGCCTGATGTCATTTGGCAGACAAAGTACAGTGTTTGTTTAGCAATAATTTATGGAAATATTACATAAGTCTTTAAATCAGCAGACTACTGGACATCTTGTTTCTAACTGCTAGCACTCTTTATACTGCTTTTTTTCCCATGTCAGCAGATTGACATGTTAACCAATTAATGAGTCATTAATGTTGTACTGATAATAATTTCTAGTGACATTTCCTGGTGTCATAAAGCTCACATTTAACACAATGGTAAAATACAATTAAAAAAAAATTCTGCATAATGAATACTTTGTCAAAAACAGAATACATCAGATTACATCTTGCCTGAAGAAGGGGCCTGAGTTGCCTCGAAAGCTTGCATATTGTAATCTTTTTAAGTTAGCCAATAAAAGGTGTCATTTTGCTTGGCTTTTCTCTAAAAACAGAATACCAAATTTTGCCTTATGCAACACTTTTCAAAATGAACAACATCTTAAGGTTCTTTACAATCACACTGAAAAACTATATACGTATTTCAACATCTGGATTATCAGCTATTTAGACATCTTGGAGAAGGTAACACAGGTTGGCAATTAAATTAGACATTTTTTTTATACTCCAACTCATTAAGATACAGGCTGCACAGTCTTCTAAAATTAATGCTGAGTAACAAAGTTCTACATTTTAATGTTAATTCTGCAGTTGTGCACTCTTTACACCTCTAAGTACATACTTGCTAAGCTGCTGAAAAGTGGAAGAAAAAAGAAAAATTGCATAATAAATTACAACTGTTTCAGACCTTGGAGGGCTTGTTATGGATGGCCTATTTTGGGTCAATACTGATTACCGGTAATCTTTTCCAGAATCAGGTCAATACTGATAATCAAGTCTTTTCTGTTGTCGTATGTGATGAATCTGATACAGATATTAATCTTCATTCTTTCCTGTTATTGTTATGCATTTTGTTTGCACTTGAAATTGCAACCAAAGCATTTAATAAATTAATGACTTAAATGAATACAAACTACTTATATAAAGTCATTATTTGCGATCTTTGTTAACTGTTTCAGAATACATTTTTAACAATTTAGGGAATTTCTTACCTAAAACTGAAACATGGTGTACTAAAAGCTGTAAATATCAAGCTAAATGATTTTGTGCTTAGGCTGTTTTGCTTGAATGCTTTAGCTATGTCAAATAACGGCTCAGCTAAAAAATGAATAGCAGGCTGTGGTACAGAAAAGTCAGGTTTTTCCTCCTTTACTTTTGAGGTTGCATATGTATGTGTGCAGGTGGTACCCTTTTAAATTGATACTTCAATTTCTTATAATTTTTTACTTTACTTTTTTTTTTTTTTAACCAACGGTGTTGTGTACTGCTTCTGGCATTCACTGTAAAATTAAACAAAACATGGCTGACATTACACCATGAAATGTTGGATAAAATTCAGTCTTATGTCTGGCCCTTTCAATTAATACATCACCATGTCAATCTGGAAGTAATTTTGACCTTGAACCAGATACTTATACATTTTCTTACTCCAATATCGAATGATAAAAATGAAAGCTCTAATATATCATGAATCACTGGGACCCATTACTTCCTCAGCCGAGCATGCATTGATGGAACCTATCATTTTATAAGTTAAGCATGCATCATTTGGACCCATTATTTCTACAGATCATTAAGAACAGTTACATAACCTATACTCAATGCTTTGAAAAAGCACAAGACTATTAACACCTAGAACACAAAGAAATTCAGGATAAATATGAAGAAGCTATTACACAGTTGTACCATAGAGACTATTATGGGTATGCAATATATTTACATAAGACAGAAATTCAATGACAAGGTTTATTATATACACTCAAATTAAACATCTAAATAATGCAAACAAAATAAAGCTTGGGCCATCGTAAAGAATGCCAAACATTTTATGCACAACCTCTAAAGCAGGGCAAACGGTTCTAAAGCATCAAAGTTCTGAATAAACATCTGCTATCTTACAGTTCAATGTAATGTTGTCAATACAACACACTGTACATTTTATTTATTGATGTATGTAGTGTTGTTTTTCAATAATCTACATATATACATTTTCATGCATTTATAGTTTTGTCATGTTTTATTGAGAAAACAAATTTGAATAACAGTGCTTATGTACTGCTTACATGGACAAGTACATCTTCAACCTGGACCCTAAATTATCTCTGAAAAGGAGTTCATATTGGCAAAACATTTAAAATTAACGTTTATGTTTAAAGAGTTTACCATAGGAGGATACAGTACATAGGATCATTTCTGTCATGTATAAAGGACAAGTGAAAGTCTTACTTGCATATGCTAATCAACACACAACATGTAGCCACTTTCTCGTGCCATAACTAATGTGTACAGGCTTCACCTATTTTTACAACGCTAATCTCTTCCCAAAAAATATTAATGTGAGCACCTACTTACTATTAATTTTGCATTTCCTCACCATAAAAATCACTCCTTTTTGTGTTCTAATAACACTGAAATACATGAAAATGTATAGATTTAGTTTAATAATAACATTAGTCATCAAAACAAACCCTAGTAAGATATTTCCCTTCATTAAGTACTGGTTAATAAAACTGTTTACCTTAGTGTTGTCATGTCAAGTTCTATAGTCAAAAGAAAGGCTTTTATCTTGGGCTTTCTATGTTATTCCATGATCTTTACTGGAATCATGGTACTATACAAGTGACAAGCTGACTGAACTACAGCATATGAATGCAGAAGTTCACCTTGCTGCAGCCTGCATATTCAGCTTTGACTCTTTTGGCAGGCTGCTGTGAGGACAGTTTCTGAATACAGCATCAACTTGAAGAATGACTGAGCATGTAATTGCAAGTCACCAATATCCAGTTGCACATTGTTCTGTAGGTTGCGGCAAGGTGTGCATGGAATGACTATGAAGATGACAGTGTTAGGAGTGTGCGTCTGAAATCTGGTCATTGTAACCGTGAAAATTCAGCTTCGGTGCATTTCATAAAATGAAAAGGAATACTGAAAGACTTGCTTTGTATAGTAAAAATTTTTGCAAAGAACTTGTTTATAATTTTGAGAAGACTAATAATCTTACCTAGATTATTGTAATAAGGTGAGCGAATTAAGTGCCACACCTTCTGTGATTATTGTCTATGTAATGCTTGGCTTAGTGTTATTTACTGTGATTATTATTAATATTAGATTTGAGCTATTTCTCTTCCTGATATTTAATGTTGATTATTGTGTCTACAAGGAACATTAAGCAAGTAAGAACTTCACTGAACATTGTACATGTGACACTAAACAAGACCCTGAAATTTATGATTTTCTTGCTTGAAATATCACCGAATTATTGGTCATTAGGGCACTGATCAACCTGAAGATCATTACATCAGGTCTACATGGTATGGTAATGCTCTTATGTATTAGTTGTGCATCTTATTTTAATATACTAAAAAGTACATAAAGTTGTGGTGATGTCATATATTTTATTGTCAATTACATTTCCCCAATGTTATATCTGAAACTTTAACCAAGAAAAATTAGAGTGGCACAGGGTTAGTTGCTACTAACTCACAGCGCCATGACTGAATCACAATCTCAGTCACTCTCTCTGAGGCGTTTAATAATAATAATATTTTTTATTTACATAGCTCCCTTCTCATGCTCAAGGTGCTTAACTATATATATAATTTAAAAACAAGCACAAAAAGTGTAAGAAGTGCAAATTAAATCCAAACTTTAACAAATGGGTGTGCGAGCATCCCCTCCCTTAAACAATCCATTTGTGCCTGTATCTCCAAGCGATTAAGTTTTCCATCCACATCCCAAAGATATAAAAGGTTAAGTTAGTTAGTGGCTGTATCTGTATTACTGTGTGCATGTGAATGTGCCTTGTGATGGACTGACATGGTACTCAAAGAGTTGTTTTCTGCCTTGCCCTCGACCCAAAACCACCATGAACTGGATAATCAGGAATGGAAAATCAATGAATAAATAATGACTGTTTATTCTTTATGGAATCAATAAAACAACCACAAAGACAATTTTTTTAATTATCAATGGAGTATATTACCTGGGTGGTACTGACTGTTAGCTAGGAAGCTTAACTATAATGCATAACGGTGGAGGTTTAAATTTCCACCTTCAAATTAGGCCCCAAATTTGCAAAGCCAGGAGTGAAATACTGCATAAATAAGACCCAGCTAGATTATATAAACTTTTTGTTTAAGTGAAATGATTTTATTTTAGTTGTAAACGCACCAAAAAGCAAAAAATACATTTATCTTTAACCACCATTTTCGTGGTTGCATGTGACTGAATAAAATTGTGGGCTGCACATAAATTAATTGATTCAAACAATTTTTGAAACTTGTTTAGCATGGTGGTGAATTACAATATTGTTGTTTTTTTATATTTTCTGATGAAAGTAGCTATTCTATTAATTGATTGAATGAATTAATTTATGTGCGTTGCACGATTTTATTTAGTCACATACAACCACAAAAACACTGGTTAAAGAAAAATTTATTTTTTGCTTTAGTTTTTTAAAATAAAATTATTTTACTTAAAATTTTTTTTATATATTTTATTTCTTACTTTTTAGTTTCTGAGTATTTTGCAAATGATTTTTCTTTAATCATTTTCATGAACCGGAAGCTTCTTTAAAGTATTACATACTATATCTTGTTTGCAGATTATTTGAATACTAAAGAAAATATTATATTTTGGTCTCTATTTTTCTGTTCAGGCTCTTATGGGATTAGCGCTCGGTCGCTGTGAAAAAAAAACCCATCAACAACAAAAGAGCAAGCTTACGGCAATACTTTCTCACCGTGATCATCAAGGCTACTGCATTGCAAGAGTAAACAAGTCGGCACGCATATTTACCTACTCCACTCACTGGAAGAGGCAAGTGGGGGCAATCCCATGCGTCTCTCACTTGTATGCTCCTATATCGCACTATATTCTCTCTCCGTCATTGTTGTGTGTGCGCTAATTGGAATTGCATAAACACTAATTACGGCGAAATTTGTTATGTAATTGCATTGGTTTTGACGGATTACTGTACTGTCATCGATACTGAACATGTTTGCAAAATTTGAAGAAATTCGCTTTGCCAAAAGTGGGTTTAAAATCAGTTGCAAAATTTGACCCAGACAAACAAACAGACAGACAGAGGAGTCAAGTTAAAACAATCATTTAAAAAAAAGATGAGATGTATAAAAAATTAAAGCTTAGATATTATTTCTCAAATCCTGGGATAGAAGTGAGAGAGTTTTTGTATGGTGCTAACAAGTACACTTACTGTATGTGTGTCAAATGATTGAGAAGAACTGTTACAAAGTGATGTGTGAACCCTTTTGGAACGGAGGACAAAATGAATACCAAAATAACTAATTTACAGCCTATCCCTGACAGACGTTTACTAGGCCATCTTCTCTGCATAAAGTAGCACAGTGAGAGAGCTGAACTGGAAGCTAAATAAAAGGGTTCAATTTATCCTCAGAATACTAGGCATTACATTTGGTAAGAAAAGAGTGTCAAATTTAATTCTGGCCAAAATCAGAAACCTACAACAGCTGAAATTAACTCCTTCTGCCAATGTTTAGAACAAAGGCACTTTAGAGTAGTTCACATACAGTAAACAGGGTGGCATTTTTGTATTTAAAGAAGGCTGCAAGCATAAAGTGCCATCTGACTTTGAGAGTTCTTGATTGTATGTTACAACTCAGAACCACTTAACCACACTGCCTTTAGAGGAGTCAAGGAAAACAGGCAGAAAATATGAGCATGGAATGAGAGGGAAAATGCAGTATGTATTCCATGTTATAAAATCCAAGACCACATGTACAGAAAGGAACTACCAAAAACTAAAATGAGAGAGAATATTTGGATTAAATAAAAAAATAAAACTGTTGAAAAGAAAGTGGATGAAAATAACAATCAGGCAACAAAATTAATTCACTAGTGTAAACTTATTGCTAGCCTGGGTCCTGGCCTAATGAATGTCTAACATAAGTGAAAGAAAGATGACTCAAATCAAATGCAAGAAGATGACAACTAAACATCTCTGACTGCATCTTGTTGATCCCTACTGTTACATGTGTGGCCACTGGGAGTCTCATACAGAGACCCACTTCATGGTGCAAGTGCCATGGAGGACAGATGGACAACCCAGCTGGACGACGGCATGACCTCAAAATGGATGGACAAGCAGAAGCCAGAGGCAAGGAGCAGTTTCATCCCCCATACGTTAAGTTGCAGTGGTCAGCTGGAGGCGTCCCAGGGGAAATGCAGTTCTATAGCTAAGACCTGTCGGGGTTTCTAGGTGGCACAAGGGGGCCCTGTTGGGGGAAGACTTCCCTGGTTCTCAAACATCCCAGAAGTATTCCCCACAAATGATCTTGGGTCACCAGAAGCCGTTTCGGGTCCAGCATTAAAAGAGCCCGCTACCAGAGTCAGGAGGCAGCGGGCAATACTCAACTGGAGGTGGAAGGAGGAGAGAGAGAGAGTTTCTTTATTTGTATGGTTATTGGTCATGTTTCACTGTACTTTATGGTATTTACTGCTTGTTTTATTAACAAATCTATTATATGAACCCATGTCTGTGTTGGACTTTATGGGGTTTGGGGTTCAGTGGCGTCCCCTTCTGGCTTCAAGGGGAAATATTTGGATCTGACACTGTCGCTAACCTAGTTTTCTCTTCCACACTTAACCTTGAAGACCCACAAGGAAAATCAATGACATCACTTCTGCCTCACTCCTAACTCCTCCTTTTCCAGTGCTATCCTGTAAACCCAGGAGGAACAGGAAGTCACCTTCATCCTTTGACCTGCACAAAGAAAGAGACACTGGTGCTGGCCCCCAAGTTCTGACACTTTTTGCAGCTATATTTTTTTGTTGTCTTTTTGGCAATTAAATGGTGTTTCTGACCATCTCAGACCCCCAAATCCTTTACTGGGCCTGTCTAGTCTTTTATTTACACTATCTTAAACAAAGTATTAACCAAGACTCTAACAGGATCAGTAATAAACTCAATGTGACTCCCTTGTTCAAATTCCTTTTGTTTTTCCCAGGATTTTGGCCCTTGTACAAATTCAAATCTTTTATTTTACCCAGGATCTTGGCTGGAACAAATAAAGAAAAAAAATATAATTTACCTAGTGTGCACCACCTGTAATTACTATCCTATCATTTAACACCACATTCTTAAATCTACTTAATCCAATTCCGGATCATGGGGTACCAGAACCTATCCCTTTAGCACTCAACACAAGTTAGGAAATAACCCTGGGCATGGTGCTAGCCCCCACAAAGCCAACTTACACAGACACAGACACACAGAGCCTCATTCCCGCTGGCTGTCAGTTAACTTGACCTGCACATTTTGCTAGACGCGGAAGGAAAAGCTAATGGAGAAATATAGAGAGCATGCAAACTCCACACAGACAATGTCCAGACATGGAGTTTGAACCAAGGAAGCTAGTTTGGTAAGGAGGCCACATTTACCACTGCACCTTTATGCCATCCTATACAAATCTATCCATCCATCCATTTTCCAACCCGCTGAATCCGAACACAGGGTCACGGGGGTCTGCTGGAGCCAATCCCAGCCAACACAGGGCACAAG
The DNA here is from genome assembly GCF_900747795.2 of Erpetoichthys calabaricus. NCBI lineage: Eukaryota > Metazoa > Chordata > Cladistia > Polypteriformes > Polypteridae > Erpetoichthys > Erpetoichthys calabaricus. The sequence continues at coordinate 16,269,016 of NC_041396.2, read as the reverse complement.
GCAGGAACCAATCCTGGGCAGGGTGCCAACCCACCGCAGTCTACAAATCTATATATCTACAAATAATTATTATAATCACCTCCTATTATACAGAAACTTTAACTGATATGCTCTGGACTACTTTATATGCCAGAAAAGGTGAATAAACACATTCTTCTGATCATATGTGTTAATCCCTAGGTTTCACTATCACTGTGAACACTCTAATGTATATATATATATATATATAACACAGCCACAAAATATAAATGTAAATAAAATTATACAGGTGTACTGCATATTTTACGTTGTATTAGTATAGGTTTGTCTTAGTATCAACTATATATATGTGCGCAAACCTGGCCATCCTCACAAAATAGACTAAATACACTAAATATGCAATATTTAATACCAGTCATAATGACTGTAAAATAATGTGCATGCATAACTGATAGTGTAAAAACTCAAAATACTATTTAAATTTGTCATTATTTTTTGTGTACAAATATGGTGCACAGGTGGGGTACCATCCATCTGACAGAGTATACAGTATACAGTAAGGATTAAAACTCTCCCACTGTGTTGTTCATAACAGAAGGATCACATAGTACAAATGTCTTTTATGTTCACACATTGCTCAATACCCATTTCAGACAATGACACGTCAACTTTGTTTTGAAATAATTTCAAAAGTAATATCTTATGTTTGCTCCAGACTATGGATTATCATTACTTGTTCAGGGTAACTTGAGTAATTTGTATAATTTTTTTTTTTTTTTAACCCATATTAGGTGCTTTGTTTTATTCTCAGAAGGGAACATACTGTATCACACCATGGCTCTTCAGATAGTGCAGACAGAAGGTGTGATATACTGGACAATGGGCCTTTTATGGCCTAAAGGAGGACAACAGCAGCCACTTGAGAGATTTCTTTTAGGATGTACCAGAACAAACAGACGGTCACCCCTCACTCAAGAGGTAACTCCTGGGTTTGGCTGGAAATTATGCTGCAATGAAGTTTAAAGCCACTTCACAGCCATAGACAAACTGATTGCAAAGTTGGGGGGATAGAGGGAAGAACACTAAGCTGGTAGAAAGAAAAGAGCTCAGGGTATGGGGAGATTTCTGAGAGGCAGGTGGGGAGGAACGGAGTGCTGTGGTACAAAGCTGTAGTGGGCAAAACAACTTGTGGATAGCTGCGGTTCAAAATCCACTTAGGCATAACCAGAGAGGCAGAAAGAATTATTGCTTTCATTTAGTTTATTTGTACTTTATGGTTTTCTTTTCTGTTTCCTTCCCTATGGTTAGTTTGTTTAATATAAGCAGTACTATATTCTTGTACCTTTCAACTTCTATGTGGTGTTTCTTTTTGTGGAGGGCTGTCACAGGGTACTCCTAATGTCATGGGGACAACTGGGAATGAGAAGGTTGGTAAATGACATTGTACTGTATAAAAGCTAATACCAGAATCACAAACACCAAATAAATAAATAACTAGTATGCAAATATTGGTCATTACCAGAAATGAGTAAACAAAAATAAAATATAAAGGAATACAATAAAGTGAGCAAATAAAGTGTAGTTATACCATAAGGACCTGAATAAAGACAGTGAACTGAGAAAGAATGCTAATTTTAAACGTTAAAAGACTTCTTTAACAGAGTCAGCAAGCTGTTAGTTTCACTGTTTACAAACTTAGTAAGGGGGTAAAAACGAGATCTGTCAACTTTAGTTCCTCTCATTTGCTCTGCTCAAGTGATTTCATTCAGCCACATTATTTGATTTGTCACTCTTTGACAGCTTTAAGAGGACCTGCCGCCAATGATGGTGCTAATGGCTCTTTTCTCCCATGTCCATGGCTGTAGTGTACTGTATAATCATTGGTCATCTTTACATTTCTTCTAATATTGTGCCCTTGATTGCCTTGATTTGGTGCACATCATATCACAGTAACTGATCACTAAAGCATAAAATTATGTGTAAGTGTGCCAGTAAAGTGAAATGAGGTTACACTTTTTTTTTTTTTTTAAATTGCCAGACTTTGAGTTTCACACTGCATTCAGTATGGCAGTGGACATCAACCCCTGCTGACCCTCCCTCGTGGCTGCTGCTTAAGTCCAATAGGGTACACCCAGGTTCTATTCCCAAACTCCCCTTCTGTTTGTAATCTTAAGGCTTCCAAGATGAGTCCTCCGATCACTAACACTTAACAAATACAGCATAAGGTACAGAAGCACCTTAAACTTTGTCCAGTCTGGCCCACACACTTTCCTGTTTTTCACAACCCAACCCCGTACAATGAAAATTGTCTCATTACATTACAGCCCCAGTCTAGTAAAGCTGTTCACACACTGGGTGATAAACTTGACGAGTCCAAACTCTAAAATCTTCATTTTCTATCTCGTTATTTTTCTTTTTCTTTTACTTACAACATAAATCTGTCTGTAAACCTTATAGGGTTCCAATTTTTTCTGCCCTTGCTTCTCACCCTTTGTATAATTTCTCATTTACTCTGTCCCCTGGTCACAAAACAGTATCTACATTATATGCAATCCTTTTTAAGACACCATATCACTCACTATCCATTAAGTCAGTGTGGCTCAGAAACTTTTTTCCCCACTCCTTACATTTCATGGAATGTAGTTCTTAAAAACTAGGGGGCTCCGCCCCCTGCTCGCTTCGCTCGCCAACCCCTGGCGTTGGGGCATGACAAAGAGTGAGATGTATGAATTAGATATAGAATAGTGTGCAGGTTTGGATGATGCCTATATAAATACAAAATAGAGTGTTTGGCATAGAGTAATGTTTTATTGGAATATTTCTCTGTATACAACATTAGTAGTAAAGATGGTGTCTTGTCTTTGAATGAGTCTTCCTTGGCATGGATCATTTTTAATTTTAACTTTATTGTGAGATGAACGTCGAACACATGAGAAGGCAAAATAAAGTTGTGCATGTCCAAAAACGGGTTCAGAGAGGTAGATGCCAACCTTGTCCATGGTTTGTTCTTGTGATTTTTTGCTGGTCATGGCAAATGCAGGTTTAATGGGGAACTGTCGGTGTTTCAATGTAAAAGGTAATTCTAGGTCAGAACCCGTAAGGTCAATTCCAAGAATGAGAACAGTATTGTTAGCATGTGAATCTGAAAGAACTGTTGCTTGAATAACATCGTGTGTTATGGTGTTGACGACTAACCGTGTGCCATTGCATAAACCCTGTTTAGTGTTAAGGTTTCTTAATAGCATGATTATTGTTCCGTTTTTAAGGGTAAGGTTGTGTTGTGGTCATCCATCCGGGTTAATAGTGTTCAAATATTCTAATGGGAAATTCAGATGTTCATTGTCGTCATCAGAGTCAACTTTGTCAGAGCTTAGAAAGAGCCGTGTCTCTCCAGGAAGTAATGAAATGACCTGGTTAATAATGTGATTAACATTAATATTTTTTGGACATAATATAGTGCGTTGTGTTAACCACATATGCGAAAGCAGTATGGGCCATTGCCTTTTGGTGTCCTGTTATGTCTCTGGTAGATGCAAAAGCAAATGAACTATTGTAGGATCTAATGTAGTTCATAAAGTTTTTACTTTCAGGCACCTCCTTAGTTAGAAGCTTCTGTAGATATTCCGGATATGAATGTAAAGGAGGCAGTCTAATCTGCCCCTTTTGACAACAACGTGTAAATTCATTACTTGTATTGCCAGTTGTTTCTTCTGTGAAGTTAAGTGAATGACAATGATTGCAAATGACATTCATTAATCCCAATGAATTTTCCTCAATAGTGGACTCATTATTGAAAGCGTTGTCAGCCAACTGGCGTAAGCGTTTAGCAGACGTCTGGTGTTGATGTCTGCGACGGGCATGTTTTGCTTGTGGTGTTTGAGTGCCGCGTTGTTGCATGTCCATTATTTGTGACGCGCTATTTTTGAGTTTTAATTGATCCTCCTCCGCTTTGCGCAAAGTCCGTTTCACTCTACGTCGTGCATTGTTTGTATCGTGCCTTGTCCGTTTTTGTATGTCGGTCAGTTGAGGTTTCTGCTTTTTGAGTCCTGCTTGCTTGTTTTCTGGCCGGTCATATGCGCGTTGCTTTGCTCCCTTTTTTGTATGTCTGAGACGCAAGCTCTTTCTTTTGAAATCGTGCTTGTTTTGATGCAGCACTTTGAGACGCGCGCTGTATGCATCTACGTTCAATGTGTCTGTTCATTTGGGCACGTCTCTGTAACGGGGTTACTTGAGCTTTGCGTTTTTTGATCCAAGACATTTTTTCTCACGTATTTTCCGAAGCGCATTGTATGCGCCGCCGTGTATTCTTTTTGTTTCATTCGTGTTCGTGTGTTTTGTTCCGTTATCCGATCCGAATAGTTTTGTACCCGTGACCGTGTATGCATGACTTGTTTGTTCCTCAGCGTGCGTAATATGGATAAGTATTTAGTAGGATCGTACTCACTGTTAATATGGAGCCTTTTCTCCAGTTGAACGGTTAATAGTGCTTTATTTTAATGAGATCCACCTATGCTGCCTAGTGTGAAGGTTTTGAGATGACGTATGTTTAATATGGACGTTTCCTTTAGATATGTGGCTTTGGGTGTCACTTCTTATTGATTGGGGGGGGGTGTGTGGGTGAGGATTGTTGTTGAGCGAGCGTCTTCTTTCGTTTTGTGTTCCAGGGCTTGTTGAATCCCCCTCTTTGTGTGTGTCCCGTCCGTTGCTTGTAGGGTGTGTGGGGCGGTTTTGTGTTCTTTTTTTTTGTGTTCCAGGGGCTTGTTAAATCCCCCTCTTGGTGTGTATCCCGTCCGCCCTTTCTTGCGCCTGCGCAGTACGTCTTTTTGCTGCTACGGCCCATGGCCGGATGTGCCTGCGTCCATCATCCGGTTTAGCATTCTCGGTTAGTAATATGGATACCTCACTGGTTTCAAGGAATCCTCACCATTAATGTTGTTCACCAATTATATGTTACCCCCGAGTAAACTATTTGCTCGGAGATTGTCATCTAACCCAAACTATCCCTTTTGCTCCCTGAATACCCCAGGTACATTTATGCACATGTTTTGGGACTACCCTTCTGTGTTTAGTTTTTGGTCTGATTCTTTTACAACCATACTGTCTATTAACATCCCCTTGCCCACATTTTCCTACATCTAGACTTTTCCTTACTTAATTTGTTTATCGTCCAGAGGAGACTATTTCTGTTAGGACAATCGATGATAAAACTGCCCTTGCTTCTCACTGGAATTTTCCTTATTTTTTTTCTATCTGGAACTCTTCCTTTCTTAACCTGATCATTTTGGAACTGTCAGCAGTGACAATCATCTGGCTGTTATATTGATAAATGGATGGATATGGTACAGCTAGTCTAAGAATGGATGCACCCTGGTCCTGGCAACACCTTTAACCCTTAGCTCTTCTTGTTCATAATGGGGTCGATGCTGTGCTGTTCTGCCACCTGTCGGTCTTTATGGGCTCCTTTATTCTTTTCCTACTTATGTTTTAGCTACAAATTTTAATGTAGCAGGTTTGGGTTAGGTTGGGTTGGGTTTTGGGGTGGTAGGGGGCACTGAGCATAGGATTTTACCTTATTGGAATTCTTGTCAGAATGGATAATGTTCTCCTTTAAAGTGTTTGCTTTGTATTTCAGTAAAAATTTGATCACAAAAAAAGTTAAAATAAAATTGCCATCAGAAGAAGCCATGTAATTAAACAAAATGCAGGAACTGCCCACCTATTTAAACAAATACTTGCGGTAACAAGGCCACGGACACATGTTTACTGTAAACATACTGCAATCAAAGTAAATACTGTCAACAGCCCACAGAAATGTATGAAATGCACATATACTTAACTTATTAGCGCCATGAATTTAAAAACCACAATGTTCTGTTTACAGGTGTTAGGAATGTGATTAAAAATGGAATAAATCAAAAAATAATATATTTCTACAATGTCCCATTCTTTCTTCACAAAACCCATACAGAATGTTTTAGGTAATTATTATTTCTAGGCTGGTTTATTGCAACTCCCCATTGACTGGGCTACCTGTAAGCACCATCTGATCTCTTCAACTCCTTAGAATGTTTCTATTGTATCTCTTGCTGCTATAGAAGAACTCAAATTATACAAGCCTGCTGCAGAGAAAAGACACTCTCACAGACAGAGGAGTGGGGACTTTAATGCCCTTCCCAGGTGCCCAGCAGGGACAGCTCAGGATGGCAGCACCACCCATGTGAAGAGAACCCAGATACACTTCACTCACATTGCTTCATTATCTCCACTGCTTTATGCAGCTGCTATGATTCTGCTCAAAACATATCTGCAAGCCTTCAGCACCCTATTGGGCTCAAGTCTTGCAAACCCTGGATTTTCTGTTTGCCTATAAACATTCATCAGTGAAATAGGTTTGGGTGATCAATATAATTCTCAGGTTAGCTAGCTTTGTAGGGCAGGCATCGACCCTTTTAAATAAGGCAACACTGCTGTTCTTCACTTCAGGTAATTTTCAGTTTGGCCACAGTGTGTCATTAACAGCCATGCACTATAGCAAAGATAAAAATGGCTTGGATGCAGAAAAGAACAGATGGAAGAATTGGTGACTAGAAGAAATAAGCCTCGCCAATTTGTCAATATGTTCGATTCAAAATGAATGAGTGTGGCAAGCCAAAAGATTTAACTGAACTTATTTGTTAACTAAGCAGAATGATGCACAAAGAACTTGCAGTCATTTACCCGTATAGCATCCAGCTGACCAGCCATTAATTACTGAAGCGTCTGATTTTCAATAAGTGCAAAATACAAGCAAGGTGAGATGAGAACAATGGGCCAATGCCATTTTACGCTAACTTTGTGAATAAATGTTAGCATGCTGGCTTTATCTATTCTCTCCAAAGTGTCATTTTAAGGCTTAATAATAATTTGTTTTTGTTATGCCATAAAATGGCAGCCTTCATCTCCTCCAAAAAGGCAAACTTACAGGTAGAGAAGATGATCAGTTTTATTCCCTGTTGGTTAGGATGATCTTTTTGGGGACATTAGAGTTATATGACCCAACAGCTGTAGTTCTTCATGGAGGAATCCTCCCTCTCCTTTCAAAGTCGGCACTGGTGACAGACTGATGTATGTCTCCTGCAGTGCTGATCTGACAGCACAACACTTTCAACTGTACAAGCTGATTGATAGTTTGCTTATTCCAAAATGACTGGATAAGGTGTTAAAGCCAGTAGCTGTGGCAAAATGGCAGAACAACACCGTGACATTCAGGTATACATTTTTTTTACCAGTACAGGCTGCACTCTGCACACGACAAATATAGAAAAAGTAAGGTGACTCATATGGAGACTGGACACCCAAGTGCGGTCATTTATTGATCCAAGCAGGACTTAATCTCACCAATTATGACTCCATTCACACATCCAGACTGGCTGTTGCACAGCTATTATGCAGCACACTTTCAGTATTATGGAACATCGTCTACCTCTCTCTTGTCTTCTCTTAACAAAAAGACAGCTTCTTCTGAGGGCCTTTATGATAGGTAAAAATGTATAAAGCATACAAAAGTCTGTCTCACTCAAAAGGTTGAACCCCACAAGAAAGGAAGTTGTCAGACTCTTACTTTTCAAGGGAAAAAGTTACCAGATTTGTATCTCTCTGCTAAAGATGCATTCAAAGTTTAAAGTGTAAATGCAATGAGTGTACGGTGCATTTACAGCCTAACTACATATAATTGGGATATGTTTTTTATTTTATTGTAATCACACAACATTCCATACAAATAGGTCAATTTTTACAAAAATAGGATCGAAAACAAATCAACCCCCACCCCTTCAATGTTTAAATCATGTGGATCAATTCATCAGCAAAGTAATGTCCATTGTCCATGATGTAAGTAATCAATTTATCAATTACCATTGATATCATGCATTAGTACAAGCCAGCTTTGAGGCTTCATTCTTATGTCCATTTCTCAATGTGAGATTTGCTTTACCACCACAGCTGTTCACATTTTATGTACTTCTTGAAGACCTGCCTGTTTACAACAAATATATTAAATGCAGAATCATTTTAATTAATACATGAACAGAATTGTATAATATTTCATTACTTATTTGTTTTTCTGTATCTTTTTATCAATTTTTATTAATTAGATCCAGACTGACAGACAGACAGACAGCTAGAACATTATTTGCAACAAGGGGGAATCTACATTTTTACAGAAGTCAAATAAATAAACTAATTAATTAATAAATAAAATATTATTAGCAAAATACAACCATCCCCCTTGAACACATGTTAGAACTATTAAAAAAAGGGAAAACCTATGACATGGCTAAAGATAAAAAGGACAGTCACAGTGAGGTATTATACAGGTGTGCTGCCATTGGTATAAAGGAGCCCCAGTAGCACTTCTGCTGAATAACTCATTGGCTAAAAGTACTTAATGATAATGTGTGCCAGAGAAAGGATGTGCAGCATTGTTTACAATGGCACTCAGTTTTGTTTTAGTCACAATTTAGCTCGAAACTATGCAGAAAATCAAAAAAATTCTAAAGGGCTTATAAACCTTACCATACTTAACTAATGACTCCAATGTTTTAATGTATTCTACTTTTGTAAGAGCAATAAGTACAATACATTTTTTGGGCAGCACATTGGGGCAGTGGTAGAGCTGCTGCCTCACAGTAAAGAGACCAGGATTTGCGTCTCACGTTCTCCCTGCTTGATGTTTGCATGTTCACCCCGTGTCTGCATGAGTTTCCTGAGGGTGCTCTGGTTTCCTACCACTGTCTGCAGACATGCAGGTTAGGTGAACTGGTGACACTAAATTGGGCCTGCTGTATGTTTGGTGTGTGTGTGTGTTCACTCTGGGATGCACCAGAGCCTTGTCCAGGGTTTGTTCCTGCCTTGTGTCCTATGCTAGCTCAGATAAGCTCCAGCCCTTACAACTCCCCACCCTCAACCCTGGTGTGGATTAAGTGGGTTAGAAGGTGTCTTGAAGAAATTTCTTAATTTTTTTTCCCTACTGCAGACATTTTTATGTAATGCAGGGTATTACACTTTTGTGATAAAATGCAACAATGTATGAATATGTCATGTTTTGCACGAACACTTCATATTTAGAGGGCATACACTCCACATTAGGATGCATGTGCACAGCCATCTACTGGAGTAATGTGGTATTCAGCATATGTTATGCATTTGTATTCTCATCTTACTTTTGAACAAAGAGTGAAACAGCATCCTGCATATTTATGAGCACGAATTTTGTGTATTATTCAGTGATTTGTTACGCTCTGAAAAAAAAATCCACTTGAGATTGTTTTATCTACCACGAGAAATGCTCAAAATGCCTTCTCAAATGATTTCTGTATGCATACATGATCATCAGAAGAGATTATCCTTATATACGGTAATAGTAGCTGGGTCTACAAAAATCCTTTAGCATAATCACAGCAATTGCAGTTGGCAAACCTGAATGATGTTTCAAGAGAAAACGTGTGCAGGGTGTCTTATTATATCAGTTACAAAAGAATTTGGCAAGCAAGCCACACTGTCTTATGTGCTCAGCTTGTTACTTGCATGTGGGTTACACTAGTGCACACACTTTATTACAATAATTTTACTGGTATCTGTGTTAACCATTCTATTTGGGAGTCGGGAAATGTTGATAGGTGTAGAAGGCAGGAAGTTTGCACTGAGTGTATACTTGGTAAATAAGTTTAACAAACATGATATTTTAAAAATTTTATACGAATAAATTAGTAATTTAGTAATACATCATTTCTTATAAAAATATATTTTTGTCTTTGTGACATGTCCAGGTTGCCTAGTGACTCTTCAAAACAGAAATTTAGGGAAGACAGCTAACAAATTTTGTAGTCGTTCCAGAACTGCTGGACTTGTCATTCATGGTTATCTTTCAGAACATCACCTTGCAAGTAACAAAATCTACTGCAATAAATGAAGACATTTTCAAAGCAAAAAATGAGGATGCACACTCATCAAATCACTTAGAAACAATGTTAGTTCAACTCACAAACATTAGCACATAAAAACATACACTGGTAAAAGACTGGAGACTATTCCATCTACCAAGCTGTTTTGGTACCTTTTTTCGTTTTCTCTGTTTAACTTTGCTGCATAAATCTTGCCCAACACCTCCATTTCCAAGATTGCCTGGGTGAGTTTTCACTCCATGCTGGGGCCCTGAGGCTGGGGTGGTGGGTGTGGAAGGAGGGGTGTTCTCAGGGGAATCCATATGGGTCTTTACAGATACAGACAGCCCCTGAAAGGAAAAGAAAAATAAATTAATCACTAGTCTTTCTTGGGACTTATTTTACTGAAGTGTTTACTTATTGAGAGTGGATAAGAAGAAATAAGATACTAAAAAAACAAAGAAAAATGGTATTCAGGAAATACATTTTGAATAACATCTTAACAACCCAGAAATGTAATAACTAGTACCCCCATTCATAAGTGACCACTACTTGCCATTTGAGATGGTAAAAACAAAAGACCCTGACTACATTTTTCATCTTTTACTCCTATCTGCATTATCACACCTAGACCAAAGAAGGAATGTCATTTTCTTGGAAGACAACTACTCCTTGATTTGCCCTTCTCAAATTTCTTACCAACCAATTATGTTTCATATAGTAAAATACTGTATTTGCAGCAAAACAGGTTTGGAATTCATGTGTCAATTTTTTGTTCCATTTTCATTTTAAGACATTAAAATTTTTGATATGCAAATCAAATATTCTAACAGGTAATTCTTTCACTCATAAATTAGCATTAAATCACAAGAGAAAAGTGAGAAAAAAAATCTGTGTTGAGTACATGTGATTTTCCTTATGAAATGCTAACACCTAAGGATGTCACAATGGCAACCTTTTTCTATTCCATACCAACATAAATTTTTCGGTTTGTGTGACATCCATACTGACCCCACTATATTACTTTCATAAACATATATCTTGATACTGTACACAGGTACTGTTCCCTGGGGACTTCAACAAGGTTCATGTGACCTCTCCATTCCTAAGAAGTCCTATCTGAACTCTTCAGCTAATGAGCATTACTGTAAAGCCTCAGTGCTGCCATTTCTTTGAAAGCACCAGAGTGCACAGTTCTCAAACAATTCTCCTTGTTTCTTTTGGACAACACACTTTAAGATACAATTCAATGGCCAGTCTACAAAGACAGCTCAGCTCTCAGTTTCTCTTGGCTAAAAGATGGAGTTTTAATTTTATAATAAAGTTTGCTTTACTGATTTCAAATATGTGTACTTGAAATGAAATCTCAAAGGCATAAAAAAACACAGCAAATGTTAGTGTTTCAGGAGTTGATCTCCTCTATAGTTTTCACCCTTTCATCAGATTTTTGTTAAAATGTACTACTATGAGAAGAGACAAGCAGAAAGTAAACTTTGAATTAGAGGTTATTTACTGGACCATTTTAAGTCCTTCCTTCTTAACTGATCCTTGTATGGCTCATGGTCCTGCTCTCAGTTTCCATCTCAGATAATCTTACTAGATATGACTCTGTGATTGGTGCTGAGCCCTTCTATGTACATTCCTTCCTTAGACAATCAATTATTCTCATGATTATTCTATCAAATTTATGCTAACAATGCAGAGATATTTTTTGTTTCCTTCTTTTAGTCTACATCAGCCCAAACTGCCTCTGTGCCATCTCATCACAGATATCACAGATAAATAAACATCATCCTAAACTTAACCTCACCAAGTCAGATATCGTTTACCTACTTTCATCTTCTCCATCCACAGATCTTTTTCTAAGAATTGCTTACAGTGACATCCACTGCTGAACATACACAATCAGAAGTTAAGTAGTTTTGTTTTTGTATGAGTTCTAGTTTTTCACTTATTTAAGTATGGGACTAGCTGTAGTGTTTTAACTATTGGACTCTAAGATTTGTTAATTCTGTACTTTCTAATCACTAACATTTTATTATACATATAATGATATCCGGTACCTATAAAAGGAATGCACCACCTTGGAAGTTTTCACATTTAATTATTATACAATTCTGAACCAAAGTGGATTTTTATCTGAAATTTTTATATTGATGAACAGAAAAAGACAATGTCATAGTGAAAACAGATCTCTGCAAAATGGTCTAAATTAATAACAAACATAAAACACAAAATAATTGATTGCATTAAGTATTGCTCAACTCCAGTGCCTGCATTTTCAGAAGTACCCCTAAATAAATGTGTCTGCTAATTAAAAATAACAAACAAGAACAACTGTAAACATACAGCACCACCACTCTTTCATCAGTTATTAGTTGTTGCTCCCTTTCCTTGATCAGCCACTTTCATATTCTACACATCTTATAGCTGAACAAACCTGCCCAAGACTGCATTAATCTCTGGACTTGACATCTGCATGGCACATATTCAAAGGCTAAATTTCTAACTTAAGACACCCGTCTAAGAGTCATATCATACTTTTACATAATTTGCTTTTGAAAAGCCTTAGTTTCTTTACCATTACTGGTACCATTATTTGTGTAGATAGATAGATAGATAGATAGATAGATAGATAGATAGATAGATAGATAGATAGATAGATAGATAGATAGATAGATAGATAGACAGACAGACAGACAGACAGACAGACAGACAGACAGACAGACAGACAGACAGACAGACAGACAGACAGACAGACACTTTATTAATCCCGTGTAGCACCCTAAACTGTAAATCTGACCGAGCAAAAACCACACTCATACAAAGTATCCCAAGTTGTTTAAGCATGGGATATTTTGAACCACTACAGCAAAAAATCACACATATATCCATGTACTGCGTATAACAGGACAGCATAACTGGTTAGCCTTGGAAAGGAAATCCTACTCAAAGTCTTTTCTATATGCTTTGCTCTGTGCACCTGGCATTACTAATTTAGCAGTAATCAAGCAATACATCATCCACTTAAAATATGGTACCACTGTAAGTGACAGCTCAAGGCCAAGATGTCACTGTTATGCAAAACAATACTCTTTTCCTGCCATCCCCAACTTACACAATATCTAATGCATGGAAGTAATTTGGTATCTAGACCTTTGGGCATCTTTATGTTATGTTGACAATATGTTCTAATTCTTTGAACAATTACACCTCCACCACAATTTACTAGTAGCACATTTTGTTTTTATTATGTTCATGTTAGAAACTCTGCTAAAAGAAACTAATGTTGAAACTAAAGTATCTAAGAACGACATAGACAGCATCTCCAAAATTTACTTCAAAGAGTTCACCCTGAGAGGATCTTTAACATTAGAAATGTTACTTGCTAAATTGAATCTGAATAACATATTCAACTCTGTCAAGGACAAGATGTACTCCTAATCAATTTGTGCACAGCATGGTTTAATTCAGATAAAAATTGTACATGGCACAGAGCAATCTCTACTAAAATAATGACATATTCAGAACAAGTTCTGTATTTTGAACAATGTCATAAACCAATAGCCTCAATTGAACACATAATTTGTGAATGCCCTGTGATTATATCATGTCTGAAAAAAATCTATCCTTTTTTGTCAAACAGGTTTGGATTTAATATTATTCTTAATAGCATTATTTAAAATAAAGACAGGACAACATTCTGCACAAGTAATCTACTGTGACATTTTATACTGTACTACACTTCACCTCTCTCCTAATTAAAAATAGAAGGGAAAAAAAACATTAGCTCAATGAAAAACAGAATATTGTAAGAATTAATTAATAACATTTTATAACCTATATAATCCAATTTAGAGCTATAGAGCAAGGCAGTAAACAGCCCTAGACAGAAACCTCTCACGTACGTACCTAGTCTAATGCTGATTTAAAATAAAAATGGTGGGCCAATGTTAAGGTTTATGAAACATCTATGAGAGGTTACTTCATATTGGGTTTTGTGCTCACATGGCTCCCTAAATGGGTAGAGGAGGTGTGTTGAGATGAAACACAATCATATAGGATGTAGCACTAATTGCATCTTTGGATAAGCTGTGTCTCATTAAATATAATGCAATTTACAAAACAATAAAATAAAAATTAAGAAAAGGACAGTATAAGCACAATGGGTAAGAAACTTGGGGGAGATGCTGCGTGTTTTACTAAATGAAGTGCATTAGATTTTAATATAAAGAATTTACAAAAAAAACAAAAAACAGACCCTTACAGTGTAAAAGGTCCTATTCACTTTATACACTTTCATTTTGCACTTTAAACACCTTTAATATTAATTTAACAATATACAAGTTAACAGGTCACATGATATGCACATATGCAGCTCCATATAGAGTTAATTTTCTTTTAATTGTCCAATCCATCCATCCATCCTCTTCTGCTTATCCGAGGTCGGGTTGCAGGGGCAGCAGCTTGAGCAGAGATGCCCAGACTTCCCTCTCCCCGGCCACCTCTTCTAGCTCTTCCGGGGGAATCCCAAGGCGTTCCCGGGCCAGCTGAGAGACATAGTTCCTCCAGCGTGTCCTGGGTCTTCCCCGGGGCCTCCTCCCGGTTAGACGTGCCCGAAACACCTCACCAGGGAGGGGTCCAGGAGGCATCCTGAACAGATGCCCGAGCCACCTCATCTGACTCCTCTCGATGCGGAGGAGCAGCGGCTCTACTCTGAGACCCTCCCGGATGACTGAGCTTCTCACCCTATCTTTAAGGGAGAGCCCAGACACCCTGCGGAGGAAACTCATTTCAGCCGCTTGTATTCGCGATCTCGTTCTTTCGGTCACTACCCATAGCTCATGACCATAGGTGAGGGTAGGAATGTAGGTCGACTGGTAAATTGAGAGCTTTGCCTTACGGCTCAGCTCCTTTTCACCACGACAGACCGATGCAGAGCCCGCATTACTACGGATGCCGCACCGTTCCGCTTGTCTATCTCACGCTCCATTCTTCCCTCACTCGTGAACCAGACCCCGAGATACTTGAACTCCTCCACTTGGGGCAGGATCTCGCTACCAACCCTGAGAGGGCACTCCACCCTTTTCCGGCTGAGGACAATGGTCTCGGATTTGGAGGTGCTGATTCCCATCCCAGCTGCTTCACACTCAGCTGCGAACTGATCCAGAGAGAGCTGAAGATCACAGCCTGATGAAGCAAACAGGACAACATCATCTGCAAAAAGCAGTGACCCAATCCTGAGTCCACCAAACCGGACCCCCTCAACGCCCTGGCTACGCCTAGAAATTCTGTCCATAAAAGTTATGAACAGAATCGGTGACAAAGGGCAGCCCTGGCGGAGTCCAACTCTCACTGGAAACGGGTTTGACTTACTGCTGGCAATGCGGACCAAGCTCTGGCACCGATCGTACAGGGACCGAACAGCCCTTATCAGGGGGTCCAGTACCCCATACTCTCGGAGTACCCCCCACAGGATTCCCCGAGGGACACGGTCGAATGCCTTTTCCAAGTCCACAAAACACATGTAGACTGGTTGGGCGAACTCCCATGCACCCTCCAGGACTCTGCTAAGGGTGTAGAGCTGGTCCACTGTTCCGCGACCAGGACGAAAACCACACTGTTCCTCCTGAATCCGAGGCTCGACTATCTGACGGACCCTCCTCTCCAGGACCCCCGAATAGACTTTTCCAGGGAGGCTGAGGAGTGTGATCCCTCTGTAGTTGGAACACACCCTCCGGTCCCCCTTCTTAAAGAGGGGGACCACCACCCCAGTGTGCCAATCCAGAGGCACTGTCCCTGATGTCCATGCGATGTTGCAGATGCGTGTCAACCAAGTCAGTCCTACAACATCCAGAGCCTTGAGGAACTCCAGGCGTATCTCACCCTCCCCCGGGGCCCTGCCACCAAGGAGTTTTTTGACCACCTCGGTGACCTCAGTCCCAGAGATGGGGGAACCCACCTCTGAGTCCCCAGGCTCTGCTTTCTCATTGGAAGGCATGTTGGTGGGATTGAGGAGGTCTTTGAAGTACTCCCCCCACCGACCCACAACGTCCCGAGTCGAGGTCAGCAGTGCACCATCCCCACCATATTCAATCTTTGTCTCATCAGACCAGAGAATTTTCTTTCTCATGGTCTGAGAGTCCTTCAGGTGCCTTTTGGCAAACTCCAGGCGGGCTGCCATGTACCTTTTACTAAGGAGTGGCTTCCGTCTGGCCACTCTGTCATACAGGCCTGATTGGTGGATTGCTGCAGAGATGGTTGTTCTTCTGGAAGATTCTCCTCTCTCTACAGAGGACCTCTGAAGCTCTGATAGAGTGTCGATCGGGTTCTTGTATGTGTTCAGTCTCTCCCTGTGCATGCCCTGTGCAGCGAGAGAGAGAGACAGTGCGAGAGAGCCAGACACACACAGACGTGAGAGAGAGAGAGAGGGCTGGCCGCATAAGGCCGAGAAGGCAGTTAAAGAATGCACCGGGCTTGTTTTTAATGAGACTGATTCGAGTATTGTTTTAACCTCATTGTATTTAATGAAGACTTTTTTCTATTGGATTTTAACCTCCACTTCACTTCTGTTTACAGCGATCGGTTCGTAGCGTGCATTGTTGCAATGTTACTTTTCTTGGTTGTTTATTAAATTATGGATTTTTCAAATGTTCATTTTTTTCCCTGTGCTTAAAACTCATTAAAAAAAGTGTTTTTAGCGAGCAGTTCGTAGTGCTATAGCGCGAACTCTTGCAATGTTAGTTTTCTCTGTTGTTCAAGGTTTTCTCAGTGTTATTCAATGTTTTTACATTGAGTTTACTATTACGCTGTGCATTCTACGGTGTAATTAACTATATTTGTGCTTAAAAATCTTTAGAAAAATATATGTACATACAGTTTGTACAGTCTGGAACAGATTAATTGTATTTACATACAATCATATGGGGGAAATTACTTCAGGTCACAACCAAATCGGGTTACAACCAGAGTTTTGGAACAAATTACGGTCGTGACCCGAGGTTCCACTGTATAGGCCACACATATCTTATATATAAACGTTTACACGTGGAAGTGTGTGTGTCTGTCAGGCCCGGAAGTGAGAGGTGGAGTCAGAGTAATGGGTCCGTCTCCGAGGAAACAGAAAACTCGCTTAGCCGCTAATAACAAAAGTGAGGCGAGCACATCAGCAAAATGAAACCTCCGAAGAAAGTCTTTTAACTGCTAACATCGACAAAATGGTATCCCTTTTACTTTTCCTGCCATCGCTAATGCACAAGCAAGGCGAGCACATCGGCAAAATGAATCCTCCTAGAAGAGAGATACCCAGAGTAGTTCCTTTCAATTACCTGACATCTGTACATTTCAATTTTTTTTCTGACGATTACAATAGTTTCTAGGACCCTGGGTTTTTTACAGCAAGGGTTTGCGCAGCTAGTATACAATATTATTATATTGACATAATATACTTTTATCTCTCATATAAAAGTAAGGTCCGATAGCCAGGGAGGACAGAAAAAACAAAAAAACTCCAGATGGCTGGAGAAAAAAAAAAAAAAATCTTCAGGGGTTCCAGGCCACGAGACCACCCAGCCCCCTCTAGGCATTCTACCTAACATAAATGATCAGTCTTCATTGTATTCAGGGTTCTCATGGAAGAACTTGATAATGACGGTCATGTGGACTTCTGGCCATGTAATCCATCAGTGTAGGGACATCACGGTGCTTTGATCAGGTGGTGGTGGCGCAGGTCGCCACCCCAGAAAACCAGAAAAAGAACAGAAGAGAAAGTAGGCGAAACATAACACAACATATACTGTAAGCTGCACAACTCTTGCTTTTTTTTTTTTTAACATTGAAATGTAGAGAGAAGCCAGAAAAAAAATGACAGGTATAGGCCGAGAACTTTTAAGGAAGGGAAAAAAGAAAGAATATTTAAAATGTACTGGTTATTCGGCACGTGCTATAAACAAATGAAAAGGATGATAAAAAAGGACAGTTAAAATATCTTGTTACTTCTATCTATTGTGTTTTCATGCTGGACATCTTTGGAGCTTTTCCCAAAATAAGTTATCTGGATTCTGCTGAAAAGCCAGAATTAAAACTCAAACTAAGAAGAAACATGTCTACATTGCTGATATACCAGAGATTCATTTTCTGACAATGAGAATGATATGCTCAATGGCTGAATGTATTTTCCAAGTTAAACCAACAGTAAAAGCCAACATATATACTGTTTTATTTATTTATTTTTACTTTTTGACTAATAAGATAAAAGAAATGACTTTTAAGGAAATGTTTGCCACATGCAAAATATACATGTATCATGCCCTTATTATTTAACACTGTGGTTTATCTAATTGTGACGTAAGTAACTTTATGTGTAAACATAACATTTTTCTCACATTTGTGGTGCCCATTACTTGAATTATCTGGTGTATGGCATCAAATTCTTGACTTCTGACAACACCCATAACATATTTATTTATTGTCTTGTAAGCTGCTTAGGTCAATCAAGACCCGAAATACAGTAACAAAATTCTTATCCAGAACTGTGTGATACATTAAGATAACTTTTAACCTTGACAGTCTTCTACACTAATTTGAAGAATGTCCAAGTGTTTGAGAATGTTTACTGTTGTCTTTAAGTTGTACAATTGTACAGATGTTTATATTATATGACCTTCAACAAACCCAATTCCATGCTTTTGTTGTTATTATTGTAGTAAAGTAAAAACAAACAGATTTTCCATTACCTCTCCTGGAGTATTATAATGTTGTATATAAGTTGCTGAAATAACATGGCTGAATGGGTCTCCTGCCTTTGTGGCCATGTCTTGCTTCACCAAAAGTGCAAGGTCAACCAGCTAAAAATAAATGTGAAAAAGAATGTATTATTAAAAGCAAACTACAACTTGGAAAAATTAAATCAAATGCAAAAAATGTTGTGATCCTAGGTATACTTGGGAGGCTTAACAAAGAGACTTCTGTTCCCCCAAAATATTAAGATCTTCTATAAAAATGTGGAGATGAAAAGACAGAACATGACAGATATGGATATAAAACTGATGCAAAATGAAATTAAGTATAAAATACTTGTCTATTTTTTGCTAGAAAAAACCAAAGTTTTCATAGAACTTTTTGCTATTACAAAATGAAATCCACAGCATCTAACTTGCGTCTTCACAATTGTGGTTAATTCAGCAGTATCATATAATGAACTTAATCTAGCATATCAGTAAAAGCATCCTGACAACCCATCATTCATTTATCTATCTGTATCTTTTCAAGATAAAGACAGCAGAAACAGACAAAGGTACAGCTGGGAAAAGAATACCTGAGCAACTGTCTCATAGGCCAGGTAGGACAAGATTTCCATGGCAACAGCATTAGGCTTCACTTCCATACTGCTACAGTCGAGCCACTCTCTAAACTTGGATGCCTTTTTTGCTGATGGAAGAACAGTAGATAAATGGAAAAAACTGAAAACATCGAGTTGCACATTTCACCATTACTAAGCAGTGCCACATGAAGGAAAATACTATAGCATATTTATCACATATATATTTTAGAGTAGAAGTACTACTTAAATTGTTAAATTATACACACAATTATATAAAAATTCAGAATCTCTTACACTATTTAACCCCAGTACTAGGGTGTTGTACCGTGTTAGCCATTATGAATGTAGAGAAAAGCCAAGCAAAATGACACCTTTTATTGGCTAACTAAAAAGATTACAATATGCAAGCTTTCGAGGCTTACATCTTGCCTGAAGAAGGGGCCTGAGTTGCCTCGAAAGCTTGCATATTGTAATCTTTTTAGTTAGCCAATAAAAGGTGTCATTTTGCTTGGCTTTTCTCTACTATTTAACCCCAGAAATTTGTAAACAAGTGAGAAGGAGATAAGAGTGAAAACATGCCTTGCTTTTTTCAATCACAGTTACAGGCTACTTATTATCCAGTTTCCATGTATAATGTAAAAGCAAACATTACAAATTAACAAAATGATGAACACTTCAAGCCAAAGAATAAGCAGCAGAATGGAAGACAGCTACATAAGAACAGTTACAAGCATATATTTCACTTAGGAAAAGTCATGTATTAGCAAGCAAACTGTATCTGCTATTAAAATCATGATGAGTGGCCAACTCCTTAAACGTGAGTCATGAAATTCTATTTGCCTGGTATTTTAAAGGAAAACAACAAGTTATGAGCTATGGATAAACTCTGACTCCTCCTCACATGAGGTAAAAGAATATACACAGTAATCCCTCCTCCATCACGGGGGTTGCGTTCCAGAGCCACCCGCGAAATAAGAAAATCAGCGAAGTAGAAACCATATGTTTATATGTTTATTTTTATATTGTCATGCTTGGGTCACAGATTTGCGCAGAAACACAGGAGGTTGTAGAGAGACAGGAACGTTATTCAAACACTGCAAACAAACATTTGTCTCTTTTTCAAAAGTTTAAACTGTGCTCTATGACAAGACAGAGATGACAGTTCTGTCTCACAATTAAAAGAATGCAAACATATCTTCCTCTTCAAAGGAGTGCGCGTCAGGAGCACAGGCTGTCAGAAACAGAGAGGAAAGCAAACAAATCAATAGGGCTGTTTGGCTTTTAAGTATGTGAAGCACCGCTGGTACAAAGCTGTTGAAGGCGGCAGCTTACACCCCCTCCGTCAGGAGCAGGGTGAGAGAGAGAGAGAGAGAGAGAGAGAGAGAAAAACAAAACAGTGAAAAATCAATACGTGCCCTTTGAGCTTTTAAGTATGTGAAGCACCGTGCAGCATGTCGTTTCAAGAAGCAGCTGCACACAGAAGGTAGCAACGTGAAGATAATCTTTCAGCATTTTTAGACGAGCGTCCGTATCGTCTAGGTGTGCGAACAGCCCCCTTGCTCACACCCCCTACGTCAGGATCAGAGAAAGTCAGCGCAAGAGAGACAGAGAAAAGTAAGTTGGGTAGCTTCTCAGCCATCTGCCAATAGCGTCCCTTGTATGAAATCAACTGGGCAAACCAACTGAGGAAGCATGTACCAGAAATTAAAAGACCCATTGTCCTCAGAAATCCGCGAACCAGCAAAAAATCTGCGATATATATTTAAATATGCTTACATATAAAATCCGCGATAGAGTGAAGCCGCAAAAGGCGAAGCACGATATAGCGAGGGATCACTGTATTGGTTTTTATTTAGAAGAGGAAAATCTACAAACACTTCAATGGATCAATCAGACAGTGGGAGAAATTGTATAACTACGATGTACAACAACAATAATCAATATTAGGGCTTAAGACACACTTGGTGGTGACTTATAAGTCACATGTATACATAGAAACATGCAAGCGTACAAGTTATTCATTCATTTCCTCATTCTTTTTTTGCGCTTAAATCTGTAAGCTCTGTCCACTGGTCCAGTATTATAGCCTTTCCATAGCCAGCAGGGTGTGCTGTTATCACCTGTTATGTTAAACTGGAAACAGAAGCGAATGAAATGATTCTGAAGAGAAAACATTGATCAGTTGAATTATCCAATGAAATACTTTTCTTGTCAATTCAATGGCATTGTATGATCTGTTTTTAGACCCAGCCTACCTAAATTAAATTTTTGTTTATCTACAATATACTTTTAGAATGTGGCTAATATTTGGGATTTTAACTTGAAACCACCCCAAATATTTATATACACATACACAGTGGTTAGCCCTGCTGACTTCAAGGATGCAGAGTTCTGGTTTTGCATCTTATGCCTAGTCGTTGTCCATATGGATTTTTCACTTTCTCCCTGGGTCTATGTGGGTTTTCCTATCACCGTCCTAAAGATATGCAGATTAGGTTTGGTGAACACTCTGAACTGGCATGAGTGGTCCCGGCAATGCAGTGGCTACTAGTGCAGAGTAGTTTTATTGCCTCATGCTTAGTGCAACTTGGATGGGCTCCAGTGCCAAATAAACCTGAATTGGATTAAGAGGTTTAGAGAATGTTACATACTGTATGAATACTGCTCTAACCATTTACTTATATTTGTTATTACTGTATAGTAAACTTAAATCTTAAGTAGAAGTGTGTGTAGTAAGAGCAAATTGAAATGAACGTTTTAACTGAAAAGTGCATGGTAGGGGAAAACAAAAGATGACACATTTGCTAAATAATTATGTTGATTTCTACAGTGAGGCACACCACGTTAATGTCTCTTGTCAATGTGGAAAGTAAGAGGAAAAAAAAACAATAACTTGATGATCACTGCTGAAGAAAGTTGTAAGCTTTGCAATAGCATCAATAAAGAAGCAGCTGATAGATAGATAGATAGATAGATAGATAGATAGATAGATAGATAGATAGATAGATAGATAGATAGATAGATAGATAGATAGATAGATAGATAGATAGATAGATAGATAGATAGATAGATAGATAGATAGATAGATACTTTATTAATCCCAAGGGGAAATTCACATTTGGCAACCATCTGGAAATTTTGCTTTGGCCTTTTGAACAGTCGCACAATTATTTGTTTTGGACCAGATAGCTTAGATGTCATAAGTATTAGTCAATCTAGTTCATGGATCTTGTGAACTTGGAGAAAGCTTGAAAACCACATATCTTGTACCATCTTGGAAGAGTTTCTATTGACAAGTGTCATACATATTCCCAAACTTTCATCTTCATCTTCCTTTTATATATACATATATACACTGTAGACTACCGGGGGTGTACAGCTCCCAAAACCCAGATACAAACAGGCACAGAGGCACAAGTCCAAAGCAACACAGGTTTATTTAACAGGGGAGCACTTTTCCTTTGCTGTTCATCTCAATAGAGAACAACAACCACAAAGCACATAATGCTCAGTCATCTTCTTCCTTCTCTCTTTCTCTACTGCCTCCACTCCTCTCCTAGCAAGCTTTGTCCACATCCTCCAGACTCTGGCTCCCCGAAAGGAGTAAGGCAGCTTCTTTTATTCAACACCTGGGAGTGAGCCAAGTGGTTCATCAGGAATTACCTGGAATCACTCCCAGGTGTAGTGGAAATCCACTGAAAGGCTCTGCAGCTCCTCCTGGTGGCTCCCACGGAACCCAACAGGGCTGTTCCAAACTCCAAGTCCTGGTGTGCCCTGCCGGAATCTGTGGTGCCACAGCAGCCCAGAAATGCTGCCCTCTAGCGTCCCAGGGGAGGTAGTGCTGGGTAATCCTGGCTGGGTAATGGCTGAGGCCGGCCATCACAATATATATATATATATATATATATATATATATACACACACACACACACACACACACGCACGCACAGTACAGTGCAAAAGTTTTAGGCAGGTGTGAAAAAATTCTGTAAACAAAGAATGCTTTCAAAAATGGAAGTGCTAATCATTTATTTTCATCAATCAACAAAATGCAGTGAATGAACAAAAGAGAAATCTAAATCAAATCAGTATTTGGTGTGACCGCCCTTTGCCTTCAAAACAGCATCAATTCTTCTAGGTACACTTGCACACAGTTTTTGAAGGAACTCGGCTGGTAGGAAGTTCCAAACATTTTGGAGAACTAACCCCAGATCTTCTGTGGATGTAGGCTTCCTCACATCCTTCTGTCTCTTCATGTAATCCCAGATACACTCGATGATGTTGAGATCAGGGCTCTGTGGGGGCCATACCATCACTACCAGGACTTCTTGTTCTTCTTTACGCTGAAGATAGTTCTTAATGACTTTGGCTGTATGTTTGGGGTCATTGTCCTGCTGCAGAATAAATTTGGGGCCAATCATACGCCTCCCTGATGGTATTGCATGATGGATAAGTATTGGCCTGTATTTCTCAGCATTGAGAACACCATTAATCCTGACCAAATCTCCAACTCCATTTGCAGAAATGCAGCCCCAAACATTCAAGGAACCTCCACCGTGCTCCACTGTTGCCTGCAGACGCTCATTATTGTACCGCTCTCCAGTCCTTCGACGAACAAACTGCCTTCTGCTACAGCCAAATATTTCAAATATTGACTCATCAGTCAAGAGCACCTGCTGCCATTTTTCTGCACCCCAGTTCCTATGTTTTCATGCATACTTGAGTCACTTGGCCTTGTTTCCACGTCGGAGGTATGGCTTTTTGGCTGCAACTCTTCCATGAAGACCACTTCTGGCCAGACTTCTCCGGACAGTAGATGGGTGTACCTGGGTCCCACTGGTTTCTGCCAGTTCTGAGCTGATGGCACTGCTGGACATCTTCCGATTTCGAAGGGTAATAAACTTGATGTGTCTTTCATCTGCTGCACTAAGTTTCCTTGGCCGATCACTGCGTCTACGATCCTCAACGTTGCCCGTTTCTTTGTGCTTCTTCAAAAGAGCTTGAACAGCACATCTTGAAACCCCAGTCTACTTTGAAATCTTTGTCTGGGAGAGACCTTGCTGATGCAGTAGAACTACCTTGTGTCTTGTTGCTGTGCTCAATCTTGCCATGACATGAAACTGTCTTCCACATCCTCACTTTTTTTCCCCCTTTTATTTATTAATTTTATTGTAATCATTCCATACATATACATTAATTCATAACAAGAAAGAATTAAAGACCAATCAAACCCCACCCTTGAGAAGGAGAGCTTAGCCAAAGGAGAATTACTTAGGGCTTTTTAATAGGGTAAAAATAAACAAAAGAAAGGAAGAAATATATATAGGTAAATAAATAAAAAAAATAAATAAAAAAAAATGGAGAAGAGAAATAAAACAGTAATAATTATTTCTCTTATTCTAAAATATTAAATATTAAAAGTTGAAGTTACGCAGGGGTTGGATATTCCAACAAGACAATGACCCAAAACACAGTTGGAAATCTACAAAGGCATTCATGCAGAGGGAGAAGTACAATGTTCTGGAATCGCCATCACAGTCCCCTGACTTGAATATCATTGAAAAGCTATGGGATGATTTGAAGCAGGCTGTCCATCAAATTGAACTGAACTGGAGAGATTTTGTATGAAGAATGGTCAACAATACCTCCAATCCAGAATCCAGACACTCCTCAAAGGCTATAGGAGGACAGCGTCTAGAGGCTGTTACATTTGTAAAAGGAGGCTCAACTAAGTATTGATGTCAGATCTCTGTTGGGGTGCCCACATTTATGCACCTGTCTAATTTTGTTATGATGCATATTTCATATTTTCTGTTAATCCAATACACTTAATGTCACTGCTGAAACACTACTGTTTCCATAAGGTATGTCATATATTAAAAGGAAGTTGCTACTTTGAAAGCTCAGCCAATGATAAATAAAAATCCAAAGAATTAAGAGGGATTCCCAAACTTTTTCATATAACTGTAATTATAGGCCAGCAAGCTTAACGTGCATCACAGCTAAATTAATGAAATGAATTATTAAGGAAAAGATTGAGTAACACATGGCAAGAACAGGAGTTTTACTGAACAGTCGGCATGGGTCTGCAACAGTCAGCAAAAGGATTTAATCAAAGTGGTGCATATGATATTATTTATCTTGAGAGGTTGGGCATCAGACCAAAAGAAGTACACGTTCAGGGTGTGGTGTGTAGAAGGGTGCAGAATTGGCTAAAACACAAGAAACAAAGAGTGATGGTGCAAGGAAGAGTAGTGTCCATCAGGGGTCAATGCAGGGCTGGTTTTATTTTTAATATATATAAATGATTTGGTAAGAACATAAATAACAAGTTAGTTAAGTCTGCAGATGATACCAAGCTAGGAGAACTGGCAGATAATCTAGAATATGATAAATCATCACCGAGGGACTTGGACAGCATACAGGCCGGGTCAGATTTGTGGTAGAGAAAATTTAATTTAATTTAAGAAAGCTAACAAAATGTCAAGTGGCAAGCTTTGTTGAGCTGAAATGGTTTATTCTCATGTAAATTTTTCTAATGTTCTTAGTGACTAGGTAATGAGCATGACAATCCAAAATCACCTTTAAGTGGATCAGATAAAGTGTTTTAGGTATCTAGTGAGAGTGCCCCTCCCCTCAAGAATGACTCCCATGGGAAATACGTTGGGCATGCTGGATGTATTATTTCTTCAAACTAGCCTAGGAGCACCCGAGTATTCCTAAAGAGTAGAATTTGGTAGAATCAAGTTTGAGCTACTCAGCCTGTTGCAATTACAACAGGGGAAACCGTGAAACCTCAACTTGTTGGAAGTCACATTATCATTTTTAAGCTTTACTTTTTTTTATTTTAATAGTGTCTGTTACTTATGTTGAGTGTTGACCAACAAGCTTGAGGGTTTTGTGAATAGCTGCTAGAGGTTTAATGCAGGAACCCAAACAATGATAACACTGCAACTGATAAGAAGTCTGGTTAATTTCTTGTTTATGACAAAGAAAAGTAATTTACAAGAAAATGTTTAGAATAATTGAATGAGCAAGAAAAGTCAATATCAAATGTGAAACCTATTTATATGTTTGGCTTGGTGCGAAACAAGCAAAGCATATAAAATGCTGAGTCTTATCAATTGTAATGCCAGATGCTTTCCAGTGACATGGCCCAAACATAAATGTTATTATAAAATACATCTAGGATATATTTTATATATTACTGTACTTATTTAGTTGAATATACATTTGAGACATCACTGTGCTTATTTATTAACTATATGCATTTGGTGTATGGATTTTCCAACATTATTTAATAAGATCTCAATAGGACTTTGCCTTAGTTCTATTATATAGCCTCATGTTCATGCCATTGTATGTTTAAATACTATTATAGCTGCATTACATTTTTTTGAAAAAATGTATTGTTTATTTGTGTACCTATAAGGAATATGCTTCTATAGGAATAGATGACTGATGGTAAGCAGAGCAGATGAAATTGAGTTGATGGGGATGAGAGCAGGCAAAAAAAAAGGATATGTTGGTGATCAGATGGTGACTGAGGTTAAAATTAAGAGTGAACATAAGACTGCAAATAACATTTGTTTGTACTGTATCTGTCTCAATTGCATCCTCCTAAATGATAACTAGCTTTTTAGGAATTATACGAATTCATATAATAAAACCCACAAACAATGGAGAACACAAGAGACTATATTAATAGCCAATGCAAACTAGTGTCCGCTTTTAACACTAGAATTACCAGAGCCTACGAAAAAACTCGTAGATCCGGCCCACCTTAAATCGCTTCTTAAATCCGTTCACACCTGTCCGCCAGCATCCTTTGTCCTCTAAATGTGCTGATAAAAGACAACCTGCCAGCAGCCGGCTATTCCATCTGTCTGTGTGTTATGGATCTTAAAAATAAGTTATAAGGACAGTTGTTCATGTTAATTGCAGTCTCATTTGTTAAAAAAATATTTTAAAAGGAGCATCCCACATGAAAATATAATGATCTCATTAACTGACAGTGCATGCCAATTTGTAAATTTTATGTCCGTTTGAGGTTAAAAAGAAAAAAAAAAAGCAACACTTTATCCCCAGCAGGGAATCGAACTCCGGTCTGTGAGGCATGACAAAGCTGCTACGCTCTGAGAGGCAAATCTTACCACGCTACGCCATGGAAACTGGTGTAGCATCCTTGAAGCTTTTGTGAAAGTGTTTATTTGATCTCTGGAACTTGGGCTTTACACATTCAATAGTTTATGCCTACATTTAGTAACATTTATTACTAAAACTAGTCATTTAGATAGATAGATAGATAGATAGACAGATAGATAGATAGATAGATAGATAGATAGATAGATAGATAGATAGATAGATAGATAGATAGATAGATAGATAGATAGATAGATAGATAGATAGATAGATAGATAGATAGATAGATAGATAGATAGATAGATAATTTAGCCCGTTACAATAACGGGCACTAGAACAGTAGTGCATAAACATTAGTAGGAACAGTCTATATTAAATGGTAAGGGCCTTTGACCTCATTCTTTTTGTTGGTCGTATTTTTCTTTCTTTCAGCCTTTCTTTTGTTGATGTTTACTTGCTGAGCTGACCGTTCTTCGTGGGCTGCCGCCATGTATTGTGTGTCTTTAATTTTCTGTGACAGTAATACTGTCTTGTACGGCTCTATTCAATAAGGGCGCGTAGATAATTTAGTTCAAATGGCTCTGGAATATGTGAAGAGCAACAGGTGCAGATCTTTATTTACGCGCGACCTTTATTCGCTGCACCCAATTGAGGTCGTCCTTTTGAGGCTCGCCTTTTTGTGCACGCCCTTATTGAAGGATGTCTGTGCGCGCCCTTATTGAAGGATACCGTCTTGTACGTCTGCATGTCCGTAATATACCTTTAATTTTCTCTGGCGGTAATACAGGCGTGCGCGTCGGTAATATGCCTTTAATCTCCTCTGACAGTAATACTGGCTTGTATGTGGCTGTAATATGCATCACTGTATTGTGTACCTTTAATTTCCTCTCGCAGTAATAGTGGTTTGTATTTCCGTAAAACGCCTCTAACTTTCTCTGACAGTAATATCACGCATAGCACCGTGCCCCACGCATGCGCACTTCACCAGAAGATACCCACACACGGACACCTGGACGCACATAGGGATTTTATATATATAGATATGAAAAAGTTTCTGTTTTAACAATGTGTTTACACAGATTACTGTAGAAACGGAACACGCATGAAATGCGTGTGTTCCAAATAACGATCTATTATTTCCACTCTAAAACTCCACTTTACTCCCAGATAATCAATCAAGGCATGAGCTGGGAAAAGTTCGTGCACGTTCTAAGTCGGAGGGGGGATGGAATAGCCGGCTGCTGGCAGCTTGTCTTTTATCAGCACATTTAGAGGACAAAAGATGCTGGCGGAGAGGTGTGAACTGATTTAAGAAGCGATTTAAGGGGGGCCGGATCTACAAGTTTTTTCGTAGGCGCTGGTAATTCTAGTGTCAAGGGTAAATATAAGCAGATGTTCTTAACTACCTGCCAGCACCTGCTGTTTCCACCAGCTTAGGATTCCTTACAGTTGAAAATGGTTTGTTTACCTGGAGAAAATGTAACATTCCAGACAGACTTAGATTAAAACATATTTGGATAATGAATATATTGAAAACACGTATATACTATATACTTTATTAGAATTGTGGAAACAAATAATTTTGTAATGAATAAACTCTAACATCAGACTTTAATATGGGTTAATGAATGAATTAGAAAACATGTACAATAGAAAACGTTTTAGATTAACAAAAAGTATAATTTGAACAAAATGATTAATAGAAAGAACAGTTACAGTGTATCCTAGGAGCAATGGACCTCAGAACAAGAGAGTATGGGAACAAAGAACAAAAAATTAAATATATGGTTATTAAAAAAATAAAAGAAATTATTTTAAACACTGCGCACATGAAGTAGGCATTAAAAATAAAATGTATAGAAGAGAATCAGCCCCCCTTAAAAATATTCATATTTTGTAGCCTGAAAATGAAGATACATACAAAAAATATTTTTCCAGCTGTATTTACTCCATGCAATTTATAACAGCCAAGTGAAAGATATAATAGAAACAATTTAGAAAAAATAAATAAATAAAAATAAACTAAATCATTGAGATGGTTCAAGAGCCACTCCCTCCTAAAAAGATATTTGTAAACTCAATCAGGTGTAACTAATCACCTTCTCCATTGCCCACCAAGCTAATTGGCTTCTACCTGTGATCAGCTGTAATCATTCTGATTTATTCAGCTATTCCTGGTGCTAGGAAGTGCAACTGAAAGCAAACAATCTATTATGGCTGGCAAGGCACTGTTAAAAGATCTCAGGGATGAAGCTGTGGACAAGCACAAGTCAGGAGATGGATACAAAAAAAATCTCAAAGGCTTTATCAGTCAGTAGGAACATACAGTAAAGTCCATAATCAAGAAGTTTAAAGTGTTTGATACTATTAGGACCCTTCCCGGATCAGGATCCCCCTTCAAATTGGATAGAAGAACGAGGAGGAATCTAATCAGTGAGGCTACCAAGAGGCCTATGGCAATTTTGCATCAGTTACAGGAATATTTGGCAAAAAGTAGTCGTTGTGTGCATGTGACAACAATATCACAAATGTTCTAGAAATACAGCTTAAATGGGAATGTAGCAAGAAAAAAGCCACTCCTCAAGAAAGGCCACATTAAGTTTCGAACCTTGAAGGTTCTGAGGCTAAGTGGAAAAAGGTGTTATAATGAGATGAAACCAAAATTGAACTATTTGGCCTCAATGAAAAACAGTATATCTGGTGGAAAGCCAAACCAGCTTACCATCCAAAGAACCCACCAGACCTACAAGTAAGGCATGGTGGTGGTAAGATCCTGTTATGGGGGTTTATCTGCAGCAGGAACTGGAGCACTTGTCAAGACAGAAAGAAAAATGGATGGGGCAAAATGCTGTCAAATTCCTGCTGCCCTCTGCCAGAAAGTTGAAGATGGGAAAACGGTTCACCTTCCAAAATGACAATGATCCAAAGCACACAGCCGAGTTGACCACTCAGTGGCTGAAGTAGGAACTGGTAAATTTCCTTGTGTGGTCCAGTCAGAGCCCTGACTTAAACTTGTTTGAAAATTTGAGGAATGACTTGAAAGACTGCAGTCTACCATCAGTCACCATTCAATTTGACTGAGCTTAAACAGTTCTGTAAAAACGAGTGGGCAAATACTGGACAGTGTAGATGTGCAAAGCTGGTAGGGAAGAACGCCAACAGACTCATGGCTGTAATCAAAGCAAAAGGTGGTTCCTACAAAATACTGTCACGGTGGAGGTGGTGTTTGGGGGGGTATAATCCTTTAACCATCTTAGTGATTCTGTTTTTGAATTTTTTTTTCTGATCTGTTATATCTTTCACTTGGCTGTTATAAATGGCACTGAGTAAATACAGCTTGAGAAATATTTTTTGTGTGTGTCTTCATTTCAGACTGCAAAGCAACAAAATGTGAATATTTTGATTGGGGGGGGGGGGGGGGGGATTCTTTTCTATACCCACTGTAAGTAAAAGCACGTATAAATACAAATATAATACATTTTGCACAACATGACTCATGTAATTGCCAGTGAATCAGAATAAGCTTAGCATCTGACACAGGCTCAGAGACACTTTTTCTCTAAGTTTGCTTGAAATCAAGTTGATCAAACCTCATACAGTGGTGGTGAGAAACAAAATAGCAGTGCCCTCTGCTAGGACAACAAATGTGTCAGATGGCCAAATCTCCTAATTTGTCTTCTAAACGCAATTACTTTCAAGGTATTATTCTGACAATGGTGTCACATTTAAGGTGTACAGTAATCCCTCGCTATATCGCGCTTCGACTTTTGCGGCTTCACTCTATCGCGGATTTTATATGTAAGCATATTTAAATATATATCGTGGATTTTTCGCTGGTTCATGGGTTTCAGTGGACAATGGGTCTTTTAATTTCTGGTACATGCTTCCTCAGTTGGTTTGCCCAGTTGATTTCATACAAGGGACGCTATTGGCACATGGCTGAGAAACTACCCAATCAGAGCACGTATTATGTATTAAATAAAACTCCTCAAATATATTGTGAGCAGGGGGGCTGTTCACACCCCTAGAGGATACGGACACTCCTCAAAAAACGCTGAAAGACTACCTTCACATTGCTCCCTTCCTTGCTGGGCTTACTTATGGCTGCTTTGTTGCGCGATATGCTTCCCATACTTAAAAGCCCAAACAGCACCTATTGATTTTTGATTGTTTGCTTTTCTCTCTCTCTCTCGCTCTGACATTCTCTGCTCCTGACGGAGGGGGTTTGAGCAGGGGGACTGTTCGCACCCCTAGAGGATATGGACGCTCGTCTAAAAAATGCCAGCCAGGAAGCAGATCGTCTCAGGGAGCATGTTCGAGCCATTAAAGTCAAAGACCTTATAAAATATGTGGTGGAATATTTCACATCTCTTGATGATAGCCTCACTGATCTCTCTGATTGTGTACTTTCACATGGCTTCAAAGACATTTTTCAAAGAAAAACAGAAAAAGCTCACCTTATTCTCAGACTGGGATAACATATTTCTCCTAATCTTAATGACAGGCAAACTTTTTATTCTTTTCCCTCATCCTTTCCAGTGGGAGCTCTTTCTCATCTACTCTGACCTTTTCTCCTTTCATCTGCCCTATTTTGTTATTGCATTCCCCTCCTATACATGTTACCCGCTCTTCCTTTCCAGTTGCACACCTGATGAAGGCTATATAGTCGAAATGTTGTGTCTTTAACCTGCTTTGCCAAATTATTGCGGTCAAAGGAGGCTGGATAATAAGAAGAAAGCAACATTATTTAAAGAATAGTGTAAAAATTAATGGAAAAATGTATAAATGCAATGAATGACCTGAAATGGTGAAAAGGTAAGCAGTAAACTGCCAAAGGTTTAAATTTAAATTTCAGGTTAGCAAAAAACTGGAAAAAAGGAAATTTCAGAATATTACAAATGGGCTTTCTTCAGGAAACAACTAATAGGTTACAACCTATAGACATTCTGCATCGATTAAAGTAAATTAAGTCTTTTAAGTTGAAGCAAACAATTTGCAGAGGTGTCCTAACTTCTGTTGATTGCTTAAAACCATCTGTCTTAAAGCAGAGTTGGGACAGACTATGTTACTACACCCTCTGAAGTACTACTTGGACAATATTACAATGATAATGGCAATTTTCCAGAGGGAGCAGATACAAGGGGAATGTTGGTGACATATTTGAACTGCCTTTCCCAAGAAGGTTTTTTTTGGGAGTTTTTCCCTGACTTCTTAGAGAGTCAGGGCCGGGGGGCTGTCAAGATTCAGGGCCTGTTAAAGTCCATTGCGGCACTTCTTATATGATTTTGGGCTATACAAAAATAAATTGTACTGTATTGTTTTGTAATTAACAAACGAAATGAGACAGAATCGTTACACTTACAAGCATAGGTCTGTCATTTAGAGAGATTGCACACAAAAAAAAAAAAAAAATCAAAGTGTTAGTGAGTCCAGTGGTGTCCTACATAATCCAAAGGCAACTGGAAGAAACTCTGATTGGAAGAGATTTGGCAGACCAAAAGTCACAACCCAATCAGAAGACAGGCCTCTGAGGGTCACCAACTTGCATGATAGATGCCTCACAGCACAACAGCTTCAAGCACAGCTTGACAGTGGTCCAAAAAAAAAGCAAGTCTGTTTCTACTGTGAAGAGGAGACTTTGTGCTACAGGTTTGGCAGGGCGAGTGGCAGAAAGAAAGCCAATCCTTAAAAGGACAAAATACGACCTGGAAATACTGGCTGTGGACTACTGCCGACTAGAAGAAAGTCTTATGGATCAATGAATCAAAGTTTGAAATATTCAGTTCATCACAAAGGGCATTTGCACGCCATTGGGATGGTAAAAGGATATTTCTCAGTATGTGACACCAACTGTCAAACATGGAGAAGGAAGTGTGATGGTCTGGGTTTCTTTTGCTGGTGGCCGAGTTAGTGACTTGCACACACTGACTGGTGTTCTTTGATGAATCAAAAATTTGAATAAAACTTTGTACTCTTAATGATTCTTATTTTTATTTACCATTGTTTATTTGTTCTATGCCTTGATTTAATGAAACATTAAGACATTAAACTGTGTACATTTCAATAAAAACTGAGGTTCCAGTTTGACAGGTAGTGTATAACAAGTGTACTTCTAAGTAACAGCATGGCAAACAACTTTAATCAATTACATTTTTTTCATTATTTACTAGTAGCAAGTGTAGCTTATAAATAATACCACCATTTAATTTTAGAAAATTAAAAAAAGTAAACTAGATACCAAGTAAAATGTCAAAAGAAAGGAAAAGCAATCAAAAAAGTCTCAGTTGTTCTGAAAAAGGACAATCAGTTCACACTGAACATTTTTCTCATACTCAAATTTAATGAACTCCCTTATTTTCACTGTGACTACTCATCACTTTGCAGCATCTGGAAGAATGGCTTTGCCACTGGACCAGGCTTGCTAATTTATTCTGTTATTGTGAGAGCCACAGACACTTCCAGTAAGTAGGTTTGTGTGCCGGTAAAGCTTTCAATCTGTCAGCATGTTATTGGTGTTGGAAAGCTGCAAAACGCCCAATGTTTGTGCTTTATGAATGGATAAAGCAGCAGGGGTGTAGCAAGACTTAAAGAGAAAAAGTGCCTTTCATGGATAAAAATAGCTGCCAGCATTGTGCTGTTTACTGAGTCATTCGACAAGTGGGAGAAACTATTATGGTGTGTACTTCAGATAACACATTTTGCCAGGACAATAAACTCAAACCCACTTCATACAATGTTAATAATGGTGTGCCGTAGACACAATAGGGGCAGCCAAATTTGTAAATACTTAGTATAGGTCAAAAATGATCACTTGACCACATTTTTGAAAGCTGAAATTAGAGCAAACTAAAAGGATAATCATAAGACTCCTTGTGTTATGTGAAAAGTAGAGATAAAGTAAAATCCAAAACAAGACTGTGTTCGTAGGCAAAAAAATAACAAATAAAACACTATCTTCCAAAATAAAAAAAAAACTGATAATCAGCTTAAATTGTCTGAACATAACAGTACTCGAATGATTAATAACCAGTTTGGAAAGGGATGTAGAGCAAAGCTTAGAGTCACACAGATACGGCACATGACACACTGAGTTTTACTTCATCGTTCAACAAATACAACATCAGTGACCCTTCTATATCCTACAAGACAAAAAGAAACTAAAAGCGGTTCTTCAACTCCAAGCTATGAAAACAAACTTGCTGGCTAGCCCAAAAACTAAAAGTATGGATCTTTCTCTAGAGATCCCAGAAAACTAAGTAAAACGGTGAAAATGTTAAATTGAAATGGAAACATAATTAGAGAAAGAATAAGAGAACTGTTTCCAATTGAAACAATGAGAGAAAATTTCAACATCACCCAAGAAAAATAATAACACGATAACACAAGATGCAGTATTGCAGATGCAGTATTGTCTAATGAAACATTTACTACAACTTAAGGATGCAGAATGGCTTGTGCCTCTCATGGGCAATATTTTTTACTTTCACTAATATGTTAAAGCAGAAAAACAAGAGGGCTAACTGAGCAAGCCATCTCATTAAAGAAGTAAAAGAGAGTGACTGGACTGAAAACCAAGGAGATGGATGTGCAGACTCATGAAATAATCCTTTCTATACTATAATCGAGAAATGAGAATTCTATCTTGAAACTTTCAAGCAAGTTTTACAGGGACCAAGCATTTTATAGTCAAATGAAGCACTAAAGTGTGTTAATAAATGTAATACAGGTAAAATTCCATTACAATGAAATTTTCATTACAACAAAGTGTTTTTATGGTCCCGACAGCTTTCCCATATTACAAGAGTCTATAGAAATCTCGTTACTATGAAGCACATTCAGCAGATACTTTCATTACAACGAAGTGCACAAAAGGCCTTAAAATGCTTGAATGAATCATCCACAGAGCAGTTAATTCTGTGGCTGCAGCTCAGTTGTGTACAATGATCCCCAAACAGAAACACTGTAATTTTTTTTTTTCTTTCTTCGAACTTTCCTTGTACTGTTTTTTTTTTTTGCCTTTTTTATATCCTGCGGTTTTCAGTAATACCTTTTGCTTATTGCTCGTCAACATTTGAAAAACATCCATTGGAATTTAACTCATTGTCACCCTCCTACAGAAACGGCAGACACGAAAAATGATAACAGTTCATATAAGAAAAAAAAACTTTACATTTTTGCTGCTCTCGATTGCCAGTGAATTCGGAATTTCGCCATCGATACTGTCAACTTTCTTGAAAGACAGCAAAAAAAAAAAAAAAAAAAAAAAAAAAAAAAAAAAAGAAGAAAAATTTCGGGTTGCAAACGTTGTATGTACTGCTGCATTTGAAGACGTTGAAAAAGCCGTTTTTATGTGGTTCAGTGATGCTTGTTCAAGAAGCATTCCTATTAATGCGGCACTCATTCAAGAAAATGTGAGGTTTGTAAACTCTCTTGGGACCTCGAAGAGCGTCCCGAAGTGTGATCTCCGCATCTGTACAGGGCAATAGCTGACTCAAAGATATGCTGAGTCTCTCCGTCAAAGTAAACAGAAAAGATCTTGATGGGTGATGCAAGGTTAGGAGCATGTACATTGTAAATGCAGATAACAGGATTACTTGATCACTGACCTGCATGACTCTGCCTGACTGCTGTGTCTGTGTATAGCAGAGTGGCAGATCACGATACAATAAATAAGTGTGCCGTTCCTGTTTCAAGCTGAATAAAGCTGGTTTTGCTAAAGTACAGTAATCCCTCCTCCATCGCGGGGGTTGCGTTCCAGAGCCACCCGCGAAATAAGAAAATCTGCAAAGTAGAAACCATATGTTCATGTGGTTATTTTTATATATTTTAAGCCCTTATAAACTCTCCCACACTATTATAAACATTTCACGCACAATTATACAGCATAAACCCTTTGTATTCTCTTAGATATTAGGTAAGATTCGTTGAAATTATGTATGTAAACACAGTAAAACCTAAATATTATTTTAAAGATATCGAGCGTCTCCGATATCACATATGTTACAGCCATTACGACAGACAGGCCACCAGCAATAAATACGTACAATGCAAGAAAAATTGTATACAGTAAAATGTGTGTACAGTGACACTAAACTATGTACATGTAATAAGTACTGTACGTAAATAATTAATTATGGTTACTCACCAACAATGACACGACGACTTGTCCGATAACGATGAGTTTAATTTTACTGCACAACAAAGGATAGCGTTACAGCTCTTCTAAAGGAGCCTCTTCAGGCGACTGTTTAGCACCGCCGTTGTTCTTCTTCCATCACTCTTCAATCCAAATCCCTAAAGCAGATTCCATCCAGACTACTGCCTTACAACGTCCACTTGCAACTCATTTTGCGCCCTGGTTAAAAGACACTGCGGCCGTAGATCTTATATGCTTTTCCTCCTTTTTAAATAAAAAGAATCGTGGACTCATTTATGCTGTAATGGTGTCCTGCAGCGGTGTAGCTGTTTCCTTCCTTCAACATATCCAAAACTTTTACCTTTTCTGCAATCACTTGCATCTTCTGTTGGCGCTTGTGCACGTTAATGCTGAATGAGTGAGATTAGTACTTCCTGGTTAATGCAGCACTCCGTCGCTGAGCCAATCAGCAGCACACAGGAACTTAACCGCATGCTCTGATTGGGTAGCTTCTCAGGCATCCACCAATAGCGTCCCTTGTTTCAATTCAAATGCGTCCCTTGTTTCAATTCAAATGGGCAAATCAACTGAGGAAGCACACGTACTGTAGACCGCAGACATCCGCGAAGCAGTGAAAAATCCGCAATATATATTCACATATGCTTACATTTAAAATCCGCGATGGAGTGAAGCCGTGAAAGACGAAGCGCGATATAGCGAGGGATCACTGTACTGAGACTCAGCCTCGTGTTTTGGGGTTCAAGACAGGGACTTAGAGCACAACCCCGATCTTTTATGATTTGCTTCTGTGGCGCTTCACTGCAGCGCTATGAGCCTCCTATTGCCTTGCCCCAGCAACGGACAATCTTCTACAGACGCTGGGTGGGGGGGTCTCAAAAGAGTTCAGAAACCTCACAATATGAAGAAAAAAAAAAGGATGATTTGGTTTCTGATTGATAACTGTGCTGCCCACAACATGCTTCCACATTTAGATAATGTTCACGTTGAATTCCTCCCACCCAATGGCACGGCAGTGCTTCAACCATTGGGTTTGGGCATCATTCGCACCCTGAAAGTGTATAATCACAAGGAAATGCTAAGAAAAATTCTCATCAGCATAACTTGTAGGCAGGAGGAGATTAAAATTAACGCGAAAGAAGCTATTGAAATGATTGCAAATGCCTGGACGCAAGTAAAAGAAAGCACTATAGTAACAAATACAGAATCTCATTACAACAAAATATTTTTTAGGTCCCTGGGAGTTCATTGTAACGGAATTTTACCTGTATATTAAAACAAGTTTGAAATATACTAATAATCAACATTTTTTCAAACCTGTTTAACCATTTAAGAAGCTAGTGGAGCAGCAGTTCTGTGATATTTGGTGCACTTAATTCTAGTTAATTTCAGTCCATATTTACTCACACCAGGGCAATTAAAAGTTGGCAGTTAAACTGTACATCTTAAGGATGCACAATGAAAACTACAGTAGAGTACCAGCATGCATTTTAGGAGGCAGTGTGCATGGCAAAAGCAAAGCACACTCTAGTCTAGAGGAACAAGGCACAAGACAAGCCAGGCAGTAAACACAGTAAAGAAACATGCCGACATTAGAAAAATTCAACTAGTACCAGGCTTGACTTGAAGTATAAATGGTTATAGACTTGTGTAAAATAGGCAAGATAATAAAATTAGGCAGCAACACAAAAATAATGGGACAGGGTAATCACAAACTGGCCTCTAGTAATCATTTATTTCATGGAGAGAAGCTGTACTTACTTGAGATACACTCATATTCTTCGGAGAACACACTTGGAGTGTAAAAACTTAGTTCTTCATTTTCAAAAAATCCTACGTTATGTTCACGATTAAAAATGTAAGAAGCATAAACAAATGCAAAAAAAGGTAACCAACAACATTAGCCACCAAATTATGGTATGGTGGTGTTTGGATATTAAAAATGACCTTAAGCGGTATGGAGTAGCACATTGTAGCATTGCAGCAGCAAAGGAAACAGAACTGCATTTAAGTTATAAAAGTATACAATTGATAAATCAGAAATGAAAAGCCATTTTAGAAAGGTGGAAGGGTGACTTAATGTTAGAGAAAATGAAAAAAAAAAAGACATTGTCAACCCGGTGAGGAAATATGAAATGTAGTAGTTCATCGAAATGAACCACCAGGAACTGTGGAAGACCCTCTGGATTTATGGGACAGGGAGCAATTCTAGGCAGTGATTGGCAGGTGGCCTCCCTTCTTGGGGGACCAGCCATAAAACACACAGAACACAGCACAGGCATAGAAAACAAAGCAGAACAAAAGTAACTTTAACATACC
The DNA here is from genome assembly GCF_900747795.2 of Erpetoichthys calabaricus. NCBI lineage: Eukaryota > Metazoa > Chordata > Cladistia > Polypteriformes > Polypteridae > Erpetoichthys > Erpetoichthys calabaricus. The sequence continues at coordinate 16,230,180 of NC_041396.2, read as the reverse complement.
TCAACTACTCAAAACCTCAGCCAGGGGAGAAACCCTGACTTATATATAAAAGCAAGTAGTAGAGAGAAAAAAAAAAGAATTGCTTCATACAACCTCAAAAACCTATAAAACCCTTTAATGATTAATTACTGCATATAAACATGTCAAAAATGTTACTGAAGTTTGGATAGTGGTATGATAGTGATGGATGATATAAGTTGGGGCTACTATTAACTATTGTAGCGGGCGGCCAGGTCCCATACCTGGCCGGGACTCCCTTTCTACATATGTTCTGGGGGAGCAGCCATGGGCATCTCACTACCTCCCCCAGGACGCTTGGTGGCAGCCTCCCTGGCTGATGATGGCGCCTCAGTTTCCCGCAGGGTTTCATGGGAGAGTTCTCCACAACCCTGTGGGGATCTGGGGTGGCCGCCAGGAACCCACCTGGACATCTCTGAAGCCCCACCCGGAAATGCAATTAGCCACAGGTGATCAAGCACCTGGAGCACTTCCGGGTGGGCTATAAAAAGGGCCAGCATCCACCACTCAGGAGCCAGAATCGGGAGGAAGAGGACGAGGTTGCCTGGGAGGAGTGGTGGTGCCAGAGGAAGGATATGTTGTTTGTTTGCTGCATTAAGAGCTTGTGGGACTGTGTTGGGCCTGTGAGTCACAGAGAAGACGTGCCCCATGGCTGAAGAGAAATAAAAAGTTTGTTTATTTTACACGTTCCTCTGTGTCAGTCTGTGCCGGGTCGGGTGCTATACAGCACCTTTTACACTATGAAGAATCAATTAATATTGGAAAGCCAAAGCAAAAAAATGCTGATTTGCCTTGTGAGGATTTTTAAAGATTCATAAAGTGCATTACCTTAATATTTTATAAGAATTTTAAAAAGCCAGAAAAATTAAGAAAACTCTCTTTCCTACTAAAAATCATATGGTAATGTTATACCTGAGACCCCTGTTCCAACACCATAACAACTCTTTTTTAAAAGCCAGCATTAAAAACCAAGCTACAGAAAGTGACATTTCTCCTGGGACTTCTGACCTTCACAGCCTTTTTCTGAGGTGATTATTTCTACATAGCACTATGCTTCATCTTCTTTTGGTCGCTCCAGTTAGGGGTTGCCACAGCGGATCATCATCTTCCATATCTTTCCGTCCTCTGCATCTTGTTCTGTTACACCCATCACCTGCATGTCCTCTCTTACCACATCCATAAACCTTCTCTTAGGCCTTCCTCTTCTCCCCCTGCCTGTCAGCTCTATCCTTAGCATCCTTCTCCCAATATACCCAGCAACTCTCCTCTGCACATGTCCAAACCAACGCAATCTCGCCTCTCTGACTTTGTCTCCCAACCGTCCAACCTGAGCTGACCCTCTAATGTCCTCATTTCCAATCCTGTCCATCCTCGTCACTCCCAATGCAAATCTTAACATCTTTAACTCTGTCACCTCCAGCTCTGTCTCCTGGTTTTTGGTCAGTGCCACTGTCTTCAACCCATATAACATAGCTGGTCTCACTATTGTCCTGTAGACCTTCCCTTTCACTCTTGCTCATACCCGTCTGTCACAAATCACTCCTAACACTCTTCTCCACCCATTCCACCCTGCCTGCACTCTCTTTTTCACTTCTCTTCCACAATCCCCATTACTCTGTAATGTTGATCCCAAGTATTTAAACTCATCCACCTTCGCCAACTCTACTCCCCTCATCCTCACCATTCATTCCACTGACCTCCCTCTCATTTACACACATGTATTCTGTCTTGTTCTTACTGACCTTCATTCCTCTCCTCTCTAGAGCACATCTCGACCACCTGCTCCCTACTCTCAATAAAGATCACAATGTCATCAGCAAACATCATAGTCCACGGGGACTCCTGTCTAATCTCATCTGTCAACCTGTTTATCATCACTGCAAATAAGAAAGGGCTCAGAAACGATCCCTGATGTAATCCAACCTCCAGCTTGAATGCATCAGTCACTCCTACGTACATAGCACTATGCTGAAAGATGATAAAAAAAAAAAAAACAAAAAACAAACTAACTGCCAAGGAGTGTGTAACCCCCTGCAAAATACAAGATGAAGACCAGGAATGATGTTAAACCAAATATATCCAGTTTTCCCCCAGCTACAGTCTTCAACGTGACTTTATTATTGTAAAGTACATGATCTTTTTATTTTATGTTTCAATGTACACAGTATGTTATCAACTCCAAGTTCCTCCACTTTATACAGTTAGGTCCATAAATATTTGGACAGAGACAACTTTTTTCTAATTTTGGTTCTGTACATTACCACAATGAATTTTAAATAAAACAACTCAGATGCAGTTGAAGTGCAGACTTTCAGCTTTAATTCAAAATGATTGCATAAAAATGTGAGGCAACTAAAGCATTTTTTTAACACAATCCCTTCATTTCAGGGGCTCAAAAGTAATTGGACAAATTGAATAACTGGAAATAAAATGTTCATTTCTAATACTTGGTTGAAAACCCTTTGCTGGCAATGACAGCCTGAAGTCTTGAACTCCTGGACATCACCAGATCCTGGGTTTCCTCCTTTTTAATGCTCTGCCAGGCCTTTACTGCAGCGGCTTTCAGTTGCTGTTTGTTTGTGGGCCTTTCTGTCTGAAGTTTAGTCTTCAACAAATGAAATGCCTGCTCAGTTGGGTTAAGATCAGGTGACTGACTTGGCCATTCAAGAATTTTCCACTTCTTTGCTTTAATAAACTCCTGGGTTGCTTTGGCTGTATGTTTTGGGTCATTGTCCATCTGTATCACGAAACGCCGCCCAATCAGTTTGACTGCATTTAGCTGGATTTGAGCAGACAGTATGTCTCTGAACACCTCAGAATTCATTCAGTTGCTTCTGTCCTGTGTCACATCATCAATAAACACTAGTGTCCCAGTGCCACTGGCAGCCATGCATGCTCAAGCCATCACACTGCCTCCACCGTGTTTTACAGATGATGTGGTATGCTTTGAATAATGAGCTGTTCCAAGCCTTCTCCATACTTTTTTCTTGCCATCATTCTGGTAGAGATTGATCTTGGTTTCATCTGTCCAAAGAATGTTTTTCCAGAACTGTGCCAGCTTTTTAAGATGTTCTTTAGCAAAGTTCAATCTAGCCTTTCTATTCTTGAGGCTTATGAGTTGCTTGCACCTTGCAGTGCACCCTCTGGATTTACTTTCATGCAGTCTTCTCTTTATGGTAGACTTGGATATCGATACACCTGCCCCCTGGAGAGTGTTGTTCACTTGGCTGGCTGTTGAAAAGGGGTTTCTCTTCACCATGGAAATGATTCTGCGATCATTCACCACCGTTGTCTTCCGTGGACGTCCAGGTCTTTTTGCGTTGCTGAGTTCACCAGATGTTGTCTGTTCACAGCAAAATCTTCCACATGCAAGCACCACACCTCAAATCAACTCCAGGCCTTTTATCTGCTTAATTGATAATGACATAACGATGGACTTGCCCACACCTGCCCATGAAATAGCCTTTGAGTCAATTGTCCAACTACTTTTGAGCTCCTGAAATGAAGGGATTGTGTTAAAAAAATGCTTTAGTTGCCTCACATTTTTATGCAATCGTTTTGTTCACCCCACTGAATTAAAGCTGAAAGTCTGCACTTCAACTGCATCGGATTGTTTCATTTAAAATTCATTGTGATAATGTACAGAACCAAATTTAGAAAAAAGTTGTCTCTGTCCAAATATTTATGGACCTAACTGTACCTGGACAGAGACACTGATCTGGACAACTGGGTCTTTAGACCTGGGGCATGCACATCTTCTTCAAGCTTGGGTTTTTTTATTTTGTGCAATAATGAAGAGAAGATGCTCCTTTTCAAAATTTTGTGGATAAAACTGGTTGATTCTATTCTATCCAACAACATTTCTTAACATTTGATTTTATATGGCTGTGTGGTGAAATATATATTAATTATAAAAGGAACAAACTAATGGTCTTCCCAGGTCATCCATTAGCTGTGCACTGTTGATTTAGATAGTTGAATGAAACTATTCAAGAGGAACAATGCGGATTCTGTCCCGGCTGTGGAACACTGGACCAGCTCTACACCCTGGCCAAGATCCTGGAGGGGGCATTGGAGTTTGCCCAACCAGTCCATATGTGTTTTGTGGATTTGGAGAAGGCATTCGACCGTGTCCCTTGAAGCATCCTGTAGGGTGTGCTCCAAGAGTATGGGATACAAGGCTCGTTGTTACGAGCCATTCAGTCCCTGTACAGGAGGAACAGGAGCTTGGTCTGCATTGCCAGTAATAAGTTGAGGTTTTATGGACAGAATTTCTAGGTGCAGCCAAAGAGCGGAGGGGGTCTGGTTCGGTGACCTCAGAATCTCGTCTCTGCTATTTGCGGATGACGTGGTTCTGTTGGCTTCATCGGTGGAGCGGTTCACAGCCGAGTGTGAAGTGGCGGGGATGAGAGTCAGCACCTCTAAATCCGAGGCCATGGTTCTCAGCCGGAAAAGGGTGGAATGCTCTCTCCGGGTTGGGAACAAATCACTGCCTCAAGTGGAAGAGTTCAAGTATCTCGGGGTCTTATTCACGAGTGAGGGAAGAATGGAGCGGGAGGTTGACAGACGGATTGGTGTGGCATCCGCAGTAATGCAGGCTCTGCAATGGTCCGTCGTGGTGAAGAGAGAGCTGAGCCAAAAGGCGAGGCTGTCGATTTACCAGTCAATCTACGTTCCTACCCTCACCTATGGCCACGACCTTTGGGTAGTGACCGAAAGAGCAAGATTGTGGATACAAGTGGCCGAAATGAGTTTTCTCCGCAGGGTGGCTGGACTTTCCCTTAGAGGTGGAATGAGGAGTTCAGTTATCCGGGAGAGACTCGGAGTAGAGTCGCTGCTCCTCCATATTGAGAGGAGTCAGTTGAGGTGGATTGGGCATCTGGTTAGGATGCCCCCTGGACGCCTCCCTAGGGGGGTGTTCTGGGCATGTCCCACTGGGAGGAGGCCACAGGGCAGACCCAGGACACGCTGGAGGGATTATATCTCCTGGCTGGCTTGGGAACGCCTCGGGATCCCCCCAGAGGAGCTGGAGCAGGTGACCAGGGAGAGGGGGGTCTGGGCTTCCCTGCTTAGGCTGCTGCCCCAACGACCCGACTTCGGATAAGCAGTGGACAATGGATGGCTGCAATGAAAGTATTATCTGTTGAGAAAACCTTGAAGAACACAGAGAGAACAGACCAATTCTATGCAGGAAATACCCAAAAAAGGATGAAAGCAGTGTGTAGATAAGTATTGACTTGTCATAGACAAGTTAAGAAACTGAGCAGAAAGCAATTTTTTTTTTTTTTTCATAGATTTTTGTACACACATATGATAAAAAACAATGACCAACAACATATTACTGACTTAAAAAGAAAGAAATGTAATACAAGTAAAATGTGACATGTAAGCATTCACCTTATGTTTTCCAAGTTGGTTTGCCAGAAACACAAGCAGAAAATTGAATGAGATACTTGAAATGGAAAATCAAAACACTTTGAGTCCAGAATCAACACTTTACAGCACATAGCTTCTAATGTAAAAGGAAAATGCCTTAAGAAAGCAACTTTTACCATATTTAACAATTCATTCCAGAAAATGAAAGCATTCAGCACTGTACTTCACCAGAAAAAGTTGAAAATGAATCTTACTACTGCATATATATCACCAAGTAAAGCTTGCTTTCATCAGATTAAAACTATTGTGTGGGAAAATTTGAACTGAAATCATTGTTATTTCATGACAAATACTTTTTTCACTTTGTTTATTAGTATTTCATTCCAACTAACTGATCGGATACTCTCATCTGTTAAACTCAGGCTTGGAGTTGAATTCTAAGCATATTCCAGTCTGGCCAGTACTTGGATGGGAGGCCATTTAGTAAAAGGTTAGATTGCTGCTGGATAGGCCATCAGGTGGCACTCATCCTGTGGACTGTGTGTGGATCCCAATGCCCCAGTGCAGTGACGGGGACATTGTGCTGTAAAAATGCCACTGTCCTTTGGATGAGATGTAAAGCCGAGGTACTGTCTCTCTCTGTGGTTATAAAAAATACACCTGGGCATCCTTCACAAAGATTGGGTGTTCCCCGATCTCCTGGTTAAACTGCCTATCACGGCCTAGTCATTCTGGCCTGCTAACCATCCCCTGTCATCTAAATGGCTAACTCTCCCTCACCACCTAGTAGCTAATGTATGCACACTGGAGCCAGAATGGTTGTGGATGGACGGTATTCTGCTGCCATCTTTTAGATGGAATAACATCAAGTTGCAAAAAATTAGGAATATTTCTATGCGTTTTGCCACTCATTAATAATAATGAGTGGGGCGGAGCTTCCAACTAAAAACACAATGTAAAATTGTAAAGGCAGTTTTAGAATGAACTGAAACTGAACAATTGCTTGAACCGAGTGATAATGATGACAATGTTAATTGGTTATCAGATGCTGACAAGGAAAGTGAAAGAGATGCGTAATATGGCACCATACAACCTAACCTCCATGATATGTCTTGTGAATTCAGTTGTGTGAAGCTTAAGCATGGTGCGACAGTAGCTGCATGACAAAAAGGCCAAATAATTGTGATTGAGCACAAGGACAAGCAAGATGCTAGCCCCCTAAGCACTGTTCACAATGCAAAAGCTGAATGTTTCTGTCAGGGGAAATTTGGAAGTCACTAACCCTTGCAATATGGTAGCCTGCAATAAAATAAAGGGTGTGTCGATTGTGCAAATCAGGCACTGAGATTCTACCTTCTCATGTACAAGCAACACAAAAGATATAAGAAAAGTGTGCAAAGTTGCACACTTCTACTGTCCCGATTGAGCTGTGCTCTGGTAACTGTCTCAAAGGTATCACAGAAAGGACGTATATTAAAATCTGAATCGGCAGTGGACACTAGGAATACCTTTTCTATTGCATTTATGCTGATGTTTCTCATGTACCCGTTTATATTAAATGTGATAACATTTTTTTCTTTTGCGTGTTTTTGCCTTATTTTTCAATTTTCATGATTTTTTTCCTAGTTTTGTACATTATATTAATAAGGCTCATCCAACTGCTATTTCCTCAGGAATTTATGAAGTGCAAAAAAAATATCCTATTCAATCAAGTCACACAGTGGAAAACCTAATGTGGATTAATGTACAGTAGATGGCCCCCCTATAAAAGATTTAGAATACTGAAACAGTGTTAAGAAATGCTTTACAGTGAGCAATGAAACTGTAAGTCTTGGTCTCAGAAGGACTGATTTACAGCATTAGGATATTAACTGCAGATGGGTCTTTTGAAATATTTGCTGTGAGGGTGAAGTAAATGGTCATGTCTGTATTATGCTCTGTGCTCATTCTTTACTTTTGGTGGTACTTAAACGTTTCCTGAATGCTCCTAACTCTCAAAGCCAAAAGATAACCGAGAGTCCAATAATTACACAATGTGGAATGTGTATACCTTACAAAATTACTTTTGAGTCCTTGTGGACTCATTACTTTAACAACAGTAATAATTACTTTAAGAGTGTAAATTAAGCAATTAAAAAAAAGCTAAAAGGATGCTGAGTTACAAAGAATAATGCATTACATGGAGTAAATGTCTAGAAATATTCAGAGAGAGCTATATAAGCCACATCAGTAACACCCTGTTCAGCTTTAATTGCAGTTAATAATAATAATAAAGTTGAGAAACCCAGTGTATATTGGGGTTGTAGGCTAAGAGTTGTGAAGAGTTAATCCAGTGTAGACAAACATACAATAGACTAATTTTAACCGGGTTCTATTTGAATGGGCTCTGCTCCCGTTGCAACCCACTGGGTTAACAAGGACATGAACTCAGAATTTTCCCTTCCATTCCCAGAGGTGCTACTGCCCATGGGGAGCCTTGGCTGCCTTCATTTTTCTGCTCTATTGCTCTTTCTTTCTTGATTTTCTTACCATCCTCTCACTTGGGAGTTCCCAAACCCGCAGTATTACGAGTTCAACTTCCGTTACACGGTCTATGTTCTTATATCTGGGCAATTTCATTGTTACTTTATGAATTTTCTATTCACTGTCGTACTCATTCCCATAGCAAATCAATCAGCCTAGTGTCATTATCACTTGATGAACACTTTCTGTTCAAATCATAGGCCTGAAAGATTTTTTCTTTACCTATCTGTGCATTCATATCTCACAAAAGGAGATATTTAGGCAGTTTTCTAAAGGTTTCTTCTAATTTTTCATAAAAAAAGTTTTTGCTCTCTTCATTTGTTTCTTTAGTAGATACATTATTCTTATCGTACAGAATCTTTTTCTAATTGCTTGGAATCCAATTACTTTTCTCTTAAAGTCCTTACAAAATGCAAATCCAGTGCTAAATGTGTTCTGTCCATGCCTACTATAAAACACAGTGTATCCTCCTACAACTAAGATGGTGGTTTCTTTTCATTCGATTTTCTGCAATGAGGGTGATTCAATTTTATATTTACTCAAGTCAGCTTTTAAGTTTCTTATTGCTCCTGGTTTATAGAGGCTTCTCACATTCCATGTTGTTAAAAAACAATTTAGCTTTCCTTTAACTCGCTTGGTTTATTTCCAGGCTTCTGTTCGGCATGTTTCACTATTTGGCTTCCCTATATTAACTGTTTTCCGAGACTGGGTAGTAAGACCTGTGGGACTTTGATTTTGGGGTGTTTTTCTACTAGACAGCTGCCTTCACTATAGCTGTGGAAGTGACTATCCCCATTCAAGGTAAACCTTATTTGGTCTCTGTATGCCACTGCTGACTGATTCATCAGCTCCTCTATCCTCAGGATGGATATTAACCCCAGGCTGCCCTAAACAGGCCTTCTTTCTCTTGTCAGTGCCTGCCAAAGGGGTTGGATACCACAATCTTGGGATGGGTTTCTTGGCTTAACAGGACCAAACAACGAGTGAGTCTGGAGTTGAGATGGAGAGACTAAATGATTTATCTTCTGGAGAAATCATATGAGGTGCATCACGTCTCCTTAGTTAGAAGAGTGTGAAAAACAGCAATATTTTAAAGCTGAGCTGAAGGAGTACTCTGTATGCTCAAGTGCCTATTCAGACTTTTGACTGTAAGAGTGTCTTTTCTTAACAGGCAGTTTGTTCCATTTAAGCTCTGTTACTAAGTGGAAACATCACAGAAGGATATGATCATACAGGAAGACATAAGATAGAGATTTTCACTTCTCAATTTAAATCCTCAATCAGATAAAGCATCACTAAGAGTATAATTAACATAAAAGCATGGTTTAATGTTTAAAATTAGAATCTCACATAAATCATTTTTCACAGTTGAAAATATTTCCCATAACTGCACTTGCAAAGCTAATAATACAGTAAAAGCAACTCTGTCTATTTTTATTTCCAGGCTTAGAACGTTTCCAGAATTTCTTGCCTCTTTACTATTTGTGTTTTTAAAAATGGTAATATTGGTCCATTGCATTCAGCTTTGACTAATCATATCAATTACAAAATGACTACAGATGTGCCTGATTTGTCTGTGTAGGAGACAGAAAAGTGTCTTCCAGCAATTAACTGGGTTGTAGGTTGCAGCTTGGTGCAGTATATGATCTCCTGCACAGTGAAATAATTTACAAAGACTTTATTTTTAGTCAATCCAGTACCAATTCTGCTTTTTATGCCACTGCAGTTGTCTGGAACTACAGTCCTTTCCTTATTTGCTTCACAAAAAATTCTGTAATCTCTCTGGGCATGTACTTGACAAGTAGATATTGCTAAGAAAATAATAGCTTACAGAATGATGCCATTATATAAATAAGCCCTAATTGTGAATAGATGCAGAACACAGCATAAAAGTATATAATGGCACAATGTCTGAATTTTACTGAGGCATTAGATTGGCTAGCAACTTCAAAATGCCAGTCACAGTAGACATCTGCTACAACAAATTTCAAATCTAAAACTGTAGAGTCATTTATACACTTCAGGATATGCAGTCACGATAGCTTAGAGATCAGAGAGGTCTATTCTTTCTTAATTTTTACCCGTATTTTAATAATTTGCTTTACATTAGGAGAAATACAATACTTGTTGTCTATGTATGGTGTCCAGCATTGCTGCGACCCTGCCCACCCTGCACATAGGCTTTTTGCACTGTTGCCATCTAGCCAATGGTATTGCAGCAGTCAAGCAAGATCATCTAGATTGTGTAACAGCTTTTTTCCTCTCACGGTATGACTCCTCAATACACAGACATGCCCTTTATTAGCACTATAATAATGAACCATAGTCTAACTAAAAACAACCTGGACAAAGCAGTAGAAATGCAAATAACATAATTACCATTTCACCTATAGATGGGTACTTTATTAGAACTATAGCAAAAGATTATAGATTAAGTAAAAATTCTGCACAAATCAGCATTAACACTAATTTAATTACAATTTCAATCGGCCATAACACTTCCCATTCAGCCCTGCTTTTACGAGACATAAAATGTGGAGCATTAACCAGCAACACTTTTTACATTGTTGATCTTATTAGTGACAGGAAAATCTACTTTCTTACATTAAGTGAAATGTGGCTCAGCTCTGATGGTGCAGCAGTGTGAATTCAAAGAGTACCTCCAAATTAGAGCTTTGTTCAATCGGTTCACCAAGGCAAAAAAGGCAGCGGTGTAGTATTTACTTGAGCTGATTAACGTGTAAAGATGCCGGTTTTGGTACCTTTGCACCTTTTGAGTATTTTCCCATGGTTATTCATGCCACAGTCTCTTATAATGACCTTCTAAATATAATGCATCTGTTTTTGAGGAATTCTCAGACTTGGAATCTATAATAATAACTAACTATGACAGGTTCCTAATTGTAGAGCAGTCTATCTTGAGAAGCAGTCCTATTTCTCTAAAATTATAAATGATAATGCTGATAATCCAAGAGTATTATTCTCAACTACTGATCCTAAGAGTCTTACATCATGACATTGTATATAAGGACGCTACTCTTCTACTTGATATTTACCTGTTTTTAAGATTGTTTAGATTCATTTTTCTTTTTTCCTTTCTTTGTTATTTAATCTTTAATATTATTGCCTAATCTTATTTTTTTTTTCTTTTAACGTTCTCTTTGACATCTTGTAAAGCATTTTGACCTGTGTTGTTTGTATGAAAATGTACTATAGAAATAAATTATGTTGTTCTTGAGAATCTGTGCAACACTCTGAACTGTGTGCAGTATTATAAACAACTTTTTGAGATTAGATCACACACCCCTACACCTTGTATAAAAAAGGACATATGAAACATATTCAATCTTTAAACATTAAAAAATGTATCCAGTAAGGCAACAGTCATTAAAAATTGTTAGAAAAGTTAAATAAGACCTTTTGGTCTTGATTGAGACAATGCATGCAGAAACTACTGTATGAAATAAAATATTTATCAAGTATTCAAAATTAATAAAGTGATCTCTAAATAAGAAAACTGTGTAATGCAATTTATAGCTACCAGTCTAAAAATTATTCACCAAATGAACATCACTAAGACAGGGCCGGATTAAGAGCTTTGGGGGCCCATAGCACATTTCAAATTTGGGGGCCCTTTTGGCCTGCATCATCTGAAGTTTAGATTCTGAACAGTTCAAACCGGACTAAATAATTATTTTACTCTCAATTATAATAAGAATCTTATAATATTTATGTGAATTTTATGTGTTGGGCCCCTAAAGTTTTATTGTGTAAGAAATTTACAGTTTAAAAACGTAAAGATAATATTTTTAAAGACCAGTTTTTCAATGCTACACTTTTTTTCATTAAATATTGGGTCCACCATTTGGGGGCCCCCGAAATTGCGGGGCCCATAGCATATGCTACATGTGCCTATTGGTTAATCCAGCACTGCACTAAGACCATCACAAATTCACATTACTGTAATCAATTTAACTTTTGTGTCTTTCTTCTTCTTCTTTCAGTTGCTCCTATTAGGGGTTGCCACTGCAGATCATCTTTTTCCATATCGTCCTGTCCTCTTAATCTTGTTCTGTTACCCCCACCACCTGCATGTCCTCTCTCACCACATCCATAAACCTTCTCTTAGGCCTTCCTGTTTTGCTCTTACCTGGCAGCTCCATCCTTAACACCCTTCTCCCAATATACCCAGCATCTCTGCTCTGCACATGTCAAAATCAACGCAATCTTGCCTCTCTGTCTCCAAAGTGTCCAAACTGAGCTGACCCTCTAATGTATTCATTCCTAACCCTATCCATTCTCATCACACCCAATGCAAATATTAACATCTTTAACTCTGTTTTTTGGTCAGTGTCATTGTCTTCCACCCATATACAGTAACACAGCTGGTCTCACTACCATCCTGTAGACCTTCCCTTTCACTCTAGCTGATAACTGTTTGTCACAAATTACTCCTGACACTCTTCCCCACCCATTCCACTGACCTTCCTCTCATTTACACACATGTATTCTGTCTTGTTCCTACTGACCTTCACTCCTCTCCTCTCTAGAGCATTAATCCAGCCTACAGGAGATGCACAAACCAGTGTGTTTCTTCGTGCCGGTCGTAAGCCCAGATAAATGGAGAAGGTTACATCAGGAAGGGCATCTGGTGTAAAATTTTGCCGGATCAATATGCGGGCATCAATCGATTTAACTATTGTGTCTTATATATAAATATAAGGCCATAAAACAGTATTTTTTTCACTTGTATAAAATTAACAGTATCTTGTGTTGCCAGAGCAAGCAATATTTAGTTTAGATTATGCTGATTTTTAATTTTATGGTAATTATAACAATGCGTTTTAGTCTATGTGAAAACCATTTAAAACTATTGCATTATTATTAAACCAAGAAAGGGTAAGACAAAAAAGACAAAGGATCAATCATTTAAAATGATAATCTTGAGAATTCCTATCCACAAAGTCCTAAACTATGACTTTAGTGTGGTCAAGTGGCTAAGGCTTTGGACTGTAAAGTACAAGACAACTGGTTCAGTTCTCACCATTACTTATTTGAGTGTCCCTGGGGGAGTCACTTACTGTTCCTACCAGTGTTTACACTGAAGACAAAGGGGAAAGGTTGTTACTTGAGAAACGTTTGTCACTTTACAGAAAAGCAAAAGCTAAATAAATAAAATAGGAAATACTGAATGTCAATAGTGTGTCCCCAAACAAAACACTGCTGGTTCATTTTCCACCATGGAATTCAGTGTTTTCTTTAAGCAAGTCATTTAACCTGCCAGAGCTCTGGCTGTGGAAATATGGAAACAATGCTACTACACATACTTTAGCACCTAAGAAGCTACATAAAATACAGTGTGGATATTGCTCGTCTGAAAAAGTAGAACAAACAAGCAAAGACGAGAATGAGAGTTGATATGGCATTTCCTTATTAATCCTTCTACATCCTAGTGGCACAAGATTTTTAAACTGTAATATTATAAATTAAAATAATTAGTGTTTATATTGGGTCTGTTATAACAAGCCTCATCTCATTTATGGCAGCATGGCCCACTAGTGTCTAAGATACGAGTACTAAACTGCAAAGTGAAAGCCTTCCACTTCACTTCTCACCAATGACTTGCCATGTGATACTGAGCAGATTACTTAAAACTGTAAAATAATTGTACCATACTGATGGTCCTGAAGAGGTTAGCCTCAGGTTTTTGTTGTAAACAATTTTATTATTATTTATCCAGTTTATTCAGTAGAATGCTTGTGCTTGAATTCAACCTGTCATGACAAATTCCTATCAGTGTTTCTTTTACATTTGTAAGAAACTCCACAAAACTTTTGGTATGGTCTAGTATCACCTGATTTCTTAGATTTTCCTTTTTTTTGTTTATGATTTTCGCACAAATGGTGAACCGATAAATTATTTGCCGCCTTATTTGAACTTCACTTTAACTGACTGAAGATTAAATAAATAATAAGAATTAAAAAAAAACTGATAAAAATAATAATAAATGATTGGATTACTGTGATGACAATAAACATCCTTTTAAGTTTCACCAATTAGTAAACCCAAAGAATATACTCATTGGCAGACAAAAGGTCAATGCAAAATTAAAAACCTTATCAATTCACAACAGGTTTAAAAAATGGCTTTAGCAAAAGCATGAAGCCATTTCTTTGCAAATCAGGCTGGATGAAATAATTGGTAATATGAGAACCAAGGGATTTAACAACTATAAACTGTTTTTAAAACAATCACATAACATATTCAAATTATTGCACACTTGAAATCAAGTGAACTTCTCATCTAAATTAATGTAAATGATACATTTTAAATTATAATGATATGTAATATTAACCCACTTTCTCATTAATGATCAGAGCGAGCAGGTGCTTATCCCTGGAGCACTGTGCACAAGGCAGAAACCAGGTGTGGATAGGAATCCAATTCATGCACTAAAACTATCATCCTTAGTCATGCCACTGTCATTCCAAGTCACCAGTTCACCTAACTTTTATGTCCATGGAACGTGGGAGACAATACTATACGTAATTCAAAAATACTTTGCAAAAACAATAAGTGGGCTGGCAGCCCAGCCACCAAAAAAAGGAAAAATAAGAAAAACAGTACATCCCAAATCAATGAATGAGATGTAGACAAAGGGGGTTTTTGGCACTTGGATAAACTCTCGGGCATTGACAAAAGCTTGGTTTCAAACTACTAATCACCAGCTTAAGAAGTTAAAGTCACAATCATGGCCTATTCTTTTACTCAAAAAATGCTCAAGCCTAGCAAGGGCGGTTTAAAGAATCTAAAGATAGCTCCAGAAATAAAAGTCCACGTTGTTTTCGAAATATCCTCTGCATATGAAGAATGTATGTGACTTTAAACAACCAATTTTTGTTCACTATAATAAAGTTTTCATCATCTGCCATTTTGCTTTTTTTTTTGCAGTGACTCTGTATTTAGTTTGCAGTTTACCATCTTGTGGGACTTAAATACCCACTGCAGTAGCCAATTATTACTTTCATAAACTGTTTTGTAGAATTATCTTCACATTAAAAATTCATTACGACTTTAATCACCAGTGAGCTTCTGGTTAGGAAATTTTGTTAGTAAGGGTTCCTACATAAGAGTTGCACAAACTACGTTACATTATTGTGATTTCTGCTATCAGTCTTGGTCATACTGGGAATAAGGTAGAATACAGACTTTGAAGACATTGAAATGGTTTATAAACCACAAGGTTGCTGGGTCAATTGCCATAAGCGTGTCACTTAACATGATCTGTAAACAGGGGGAGCATAACCTGTTCTTTAAAGTCAAATAGGATAAAGGCTTTAGAAAAAAGTAAAATATTAATAATAGCATATTGGAATTTTTATTGAAGTGTGGTATCTCAGCTACTGGAAAAAAGGAAAAACTCTAAATAAGGGTATCTGAAATCATACACTGTATTCATTCAACAGGCAATTAAAAAAAAAACAGCAAAATGTGCAATATGTACTTCACAAGTATGGCTTTTGATAGCCCTGGTATTCAAGGACTACAATTTGGCAAAAAGAATGTTTTAACTGTTCATTATAGATGTCACTTTGGGGTAAAGCTCAGTAGTTCTAGGCTTTCATGCTTTGTTACCAACTGCTAGACCACAGAGCTAAGAAAAATTTGCGCCTGGGATAGATTTAATCCTATGATATGGCCCAGGTTTTATTGAATATGTTTTGGTATGGATACCTATAAATGATTATTACAGATATCACAACCCTGTCAATGGCCTTTCTCTCCCATGTAGCTGTGTTAAGGTATATAACATGATGATGCAACCAGTCAATACACTTCTGATGATGCAGTTATAAGAGATTTAAAGAACCATCTTATTTAGTCTGCATTTTTGCCAGCGCCTCTGACAGTGGAGGCATTCCAGTATCTTTTGTCAGTATGAGCTCAGCATCTTGAGACCAACATTAAAACTTCAGTCTAAGCCATATATAACATATGTTGCCTTAGAAAGCCGAACGCTTTTATTAAAAACCTTAGCCATTTTGTCCTTTTGTCAATCCTTCATTCTGAAACATTAGCCCTTATGCCCTCAGATGCTGAGACAGTGTTAATAAAGCTATGCAATAGTGCTCTTTACTGAGAAATGCAAAAGTTAATCTGTTGTGTACTTTTATATCTGCTGTCTGATGGTGAAGCTGTTTAAAAATCTCCATTTATAGGGGTTGAAAATGCCAAGGTAGAGTGAATGAAAGACAAAAACTGGAGATTTATGTTGGCATTTTTAAACGAAAATGTAGTAGTGTGGATGGAGCCTTAAATATCTTTGCCCCCACTTGAAGTAACAAAACTTACTAATGTATGCATTCAACAGCAAACCTTACAATTTCAAGATGAAGGTCTTTTAAAAACTCGAAGGATGACATAAACAATTTCAGAGCCAACAAACTTAAATATTCAGCCTGCATTTAAAACCAGAATGAAAATCCACTATACCCAGACCAAGAGATATGAATACATTCAATTTCCACTGACATTTGTAACTCAATGTTGTATGGAAGTCAAAACTAAAAATGTCAGCTGATGGAAAAATCAGTAAAAATGCATTATACTTTATTGCTTATTTTACAGAAAAAAACTTATTAATACAATCACAGCAAAAAATATTACTGTACTTTAAATCACAAAACAAAAAAACTTGAATCAAACTGGACTATGGGTATGTACGTTATATCAACCTTATGCTTAAACATCCTACAGTCTTTGATAATGATACGTCAAAGTTGGTAAAGGCATAATGATGTATGGAAACCCATCACTATATGATATCTTCTCCCACCCAGGTAAAATGTGCTGTCTTAACTGAGGGATTGCTAAGAGTGTCACCTCTGTGTCCAGCTGCCATTCTCACTAGGACAACATGACTTTGGTGTATTTAGGACACAGGGAATTACAAATAGTGGATTCATTCAATCACTTAACTAAAAGGACAGCTTCCAATCTAGTGGCTTATGTGTGTTGGAGTTTATTGCATGGCTGCATGTGCCACAAGTTATACTGGGTCACTTGTGCAAAAAATGACTGAAAAAGTTGACCAAGTATGTACTGTACTGCTGTACTCTTCCTCTGTGTTAATGAATGCTACTACTTCTTCAACTGACTCTAAATTAGTTTGCTTTGCTTTTAAATAAGAGATAGAAGTCACTAGATGAAAATCAACTGAAATTCAGTTTATGAGAAAAACTTGCTGTGTCACATGTTTGTTTGGATCTGAAGAATTGCCATAAATCTCCACCTATGAAACCTGAGACCCCACTTGTACAATTACAGGTAAAATTGCAATTTTTGAAGTAATTTTTCCAGAAATAAAATTTTGAAATCATTACCAGCTGTTGACCACAGTTTTCTATTCTACGACTCTTCTTGGCATCGTGTTGTGGCACTTAGTTCAACTACAACTTTGACCTAACTAATACCACCAGCTGTTGAACAAAGTGGCAGAGTGGTTTGGAACTTTTGGTGATTTTTGTATAGCATTCTTCAATGATACAGGATCAGAGCTCTTAAATTTATAACTACAGTTTAAAAATCATGGCTATTTATACGTTTTAACCAAACACAATGACTTTTGCTATTATTGATTTACAGTCATATGAAAAGGTTTGGGAACCCCTCTTAATTCTTTGGATTTTCGTTTCTCATTGGCTGAGCTTTCAAAATAGCAACTTCCATTTAATATATGACATGCCTTATGGAAACAGTAGTATTTCAGCAGTTACATTAAGTTTATTGGATTCACAGAAAATATGCAACATGCATCATAACAAAATTAAACAGGTGCATAAATGTGGGCACCCCAACAGAGATATGACATCAATACTTAGTTGAGCCTCCTTTTGCAAATCTAATAGCCTCTAGACGCTGTCCTCCTATAGCCTTTGATGAGTGTCTGGATTCTGGATGGAGGTATTGTTGACCATTCTTCATACAAAATCTCTCCAGTTCAGTTCAATTACATGGACAGCCTGCTTCAAATCATCCCATAGATTTTTGATGATATTCAAGTCAGGGGACTGTGACGGCCATTCCAGAACATTGTACTTCTCCCTCTGCATGAATGCATTTGTAGATTTCCAACTGTGTTTTGGGTCATTGTCTTGTTGGAATATCCAACCCCTGCTTAACTTTAACTTTGTGACTGATGCTTAAACATTATCCTGAAGAATTTGTTGATATTGGGTTGAATTCATCCGATCCTCGATTTTAACAAGGGTCCCAGTCCCTGAACTAGCCACACAGCCCCACAGCATGATGGAACCTCCACCAAATCTAACAGTAGGTAGCAGGTGTTTTTCTTAGAATGCAGTGTTCTTCTTCCGCCATGCAAAGTGCTTTATGTTTTGAGCAAATAACTCCATTTTTGTCTCATCAGTCCAAAGCACTTTGTTCCAAAATGAATCTGGCTTGTATAAATGAGCATTGGCATACAACAAGCGACTCTGTCTGTGGCATGAGTGCAGAAAGGGCTTCTTTCTCATCATCCTGCCATACAGATGTTATTTGTGCCAGTTATGCTGAATTGTAGAATAATGTACAGATACACCATCTGCAGCAGGATGTTCTTACAGGTCTTTGGAGGTGATCTGTGGGTTGTCTGCAACCATTCTCACAATTCTGCGCATATGCCGCTCCTGGATTTTTCTTGGCCTGCCAGACCTGCTGGATTTAACAGCAACTGTGCCTGTGGCCTTCCATTTCCTGATTCCATTCTTTACAGTTGAAACTGACAGTTTAAACCTCTGAGATGGCTTTTTATAGCCTACCCCTAAACCAGGAGACTCAACAATCTTTGTTTGCAGATCTTTGGAGAGTTGCTTTGAGGATCCCATACTGTCACTCTTCAGAGGAGAGTCAAAGGGAAGGAAGCACAACTTGTAATTGACCCCCTTAAATACCTTTTATATCTCATGATGGACACACCTGTCTATGAAGTTCAAGGCTTGACGAGCTCATTAACCAATTTGGTGTTGTAAGTAATCAGCATTGAGCAGTGACAGGCATTCAAATCATCACAATGACAAGGGGACCCACATTTGTGCACAGCCAGTTTTTCACATTTGATTTAATTTCATACAACTAAATACTGCTTCACTAGAAATCTTTGTTTGGAAAACACCCCAGTACTTAGATGTTCCTAGGAAATGAAAGACATACCACTGTTATCTTTTATGTTGAAAGGAGAGTCAATTATTATGCAGGCTGAGAGGGGTTCCCAAACTTTTCCATATGACAGTAAATATATAAAGTCATTAAAATGTCAATGACCCAAACTGCCTTGGCAAATTATATTATTTATATTCATTATTTGGTAGACTTCTATACTGAAAATTACTTACAAAAATCAAGATAGATAAATGCACATTATATATTTGAATGCCTGGTAGTACACTTTGAATATCCTTGATTATTTACGTAAATAATCATTAATACTGAAAATTAATTACTTCCCTCTCTTTTTCTGATAAGTAACCAAATGTTAATGAATATAAAAGTGTAACTGTAACAGAGGGCATTTAAGTTGATGATAATAATATAATTTTACGTACCACAGCACAATATTTAATTTATTTATTTAACAAAACAAACCATTTTTTTCTGTTTGAACAATTCTTTCAAATCTAGAAAACAAATATTGTATTCTGTGGCAAACATTTGATGTGGATTACCAAACTATTGTATTTCAGCCTCTGAAAAATCAAGTTAAACTTTTCAAAAAGCCACAGCAAGTCATTTCAGCTGGTGACAGGAACTGATAGTGCTCCTACTTGTCTCACTGGTGTCAGTTAAAAACATTTTCAGACATTGAAACTTGAGGATGCCAAACTTTTAAAGCTAAACATTTATTCTCATAAGTGAACAGCATTTATTTTTACAAGAATACTAAAAAAATGAATTTGGCAATCCTGTCAATGTGAATTGCAGGGTTCAACTGCTTATGGGTACTAATCATTAAAGTCATGACTGATGAAGTCTGGAGATGGTGCTTATTTCAGACTGGACAATTTCACTGCATTAAGACTTTTGTCACTTAGATTTCCATTTAACAACATTGGTTAGTAAATTGCTACATTAAAAAAAGAAAAGAAAAAAAAGAAAAAAAAAAACAAACACAAGCTGCTCAAGCCTTGTTTTAGTGACAAGATAAAATGAAATCTACCATTATTCTAACTATTGTATACTGATGTACAGCTCAGACAAGGCAAGTGAAGACATTACTTGTATCTCCAGATAAGTCATCTAACATATCTTATGTGCAAATCCTGTTTTCCCATGTGGAGTTTACACTTTTACTTTGTCTGTGTGAATTTTCTTCCACATCTCCAAAGAGATGCAGGTTGGATTGACTAGCAGTTCCAAACTGGGGCTGTGTTAAGTGTGAGTATGCATGGTGAGTGGGGCCTGCCTAGGGCTGTTCCCTGCCTTGCATCCAGTGTAGCAGGACAGGCACTGAGTCCCCACAACTCTGAAATGGATTAAGAGGGCTTGATTATTTTATGTTACTAGGACATGTTTCTCACAATCTACAAGTTTACACCATAAGTTGTAAATTATTTATTGTTTAACGGAAACTATCGGAAATGATGAAAACAAATCGATCATGCCAGATGAAGAAGGATAAAATTGTTTGCCTTTTGTTATCTCACTTCAGCTTAGACAGCTGCGGACGTAACAATATCAATCTGCAATGCTGTTGCTAGATCTGCCTGTCATAATTTAAAATTAGAATGCAAGTAAAGTATTGTTGATCATAAGAAATACACCCCTGCTGGCAACAAAACTCAACAGTCCAGCAAAAGAGGCAATTTTCTGTTAGACAAAGATCTCTGTATAACCAAACTTGTAATCATGTTATATTATTCACAAAGGAACCAGCTAAACCAAGTGGTGCTTTAATATTAAAGGACGGAAAACTAGTCATTTAGCACTTTGTATGTGAAGTCTAGTATGTTTTTGCTCATATTTCATGTAGCTCCCAATGGAGGGTGCCATTATTTAAAAGAAATGGACAATGCACACTGATGAAGCAATGATAACAGAAAGACCACTTTTTCAGTTGAATGCATGTGTTCCAATTAAAACGATTCACATTTAACTGTACAGACATAACACACATGCATTTCACTACTGTATACAAGCTAGCTGAAAAAGAAAAAGCCTCTCTATTTGCATTTCACCTTTGCCATTTACCCAACTTAAACAGTTGAAAGGTCCATCTGTTTTGTATAAGGCTACTGGATCTAACAAAGGTGCAAACTACTTACAAAAACTCAGCTGCCGGCTTTCACAGAATTCTGCATATTGAATTGGGTCCATCATTCTGGTCTGTCGTTCAGCTCTCTTCAACAACAAAAAAGAAAAAAATAGCAGTAAGATAAACTATCTGAAATAATACAGACAAAAGATCTTTTTGTTTTTAAATGTTGCTGTACGCCACTGCACAAGATACGAGTTATATAATGAAGGGCAACCTGAGTTTTCTTTTCTCAACGTAAAACATCTGTGCAGCTATGTAGATTGCCAACATTTGCCTTCTGCACAAAGCTGCTGCACTTAGGACTGTTCTTCTTGCTAGCCAAGTTGCTGCCATGTGTTATTGGGCAGAAAATCTTTGCTTTAATCAGGTGCACACTGCAGGAATTCTGTAATCCGTATCAAAGTGTTCCAAACATCTCTCTTGCCGCTCAAAGGCTTTTTGTTAAATCCTCTGGCATGTGATGGTAAAATAAAGCAACATTTACAGTAAATGCAGTTAATTTATTAGATAATAAGTAAGCTTACATAAAAATATTTAAAAACCCCCAGGGTCTAAAAGTTATTAATGGCTTCCTAACATGACAAATAACATTCTTCAGTGATGTTTAAGTGCTTAAGCTTTTAACTCTTCCAATAACAGTTTATTTTAAACAAGCAGTCTAAATAAAAGCCCAATAAAATACATTCTTATAACAATAAAGGAAACTTGTTTTTGACACTACAAGTGGAAATGAAGCCAACTTGTATTCTACTAAGAAAGCACATACCTCATAAGCTACTGAATAACACAGAGATCCAGTCTTGGATTTAATTTGTAAACATTTGCAAAAGATGAAATACATCAGTATTGTATTTTGTCATACACACTTTGTATAAGCATCAATTTGGCTCAAAAGAAAATGCAAAGGCTGTAAATTAGATACAGCTAACATTATGAAAGAAACAATTATTTGTTAAACAACCTCACTAGTGTTTAGCGTCAAATGTAGAAGTTTCTCAAATTATCACTTTTCATCTGAGGATGACATCTCAAAATGACAGTATGATAGCTTGCCTGGCATGCAACAAATGCTGATAATGTTTTAATATCCATGCTCTCTTGGATTTGCAGTGGCTGATGGAGTGAAGTATGTGTTTAATTCATTGTTACTTGCAAACTTCTCTCTTACAAAAAAGAATTTCAAGAGTCAAAAGTATTACAGGCAGTCCCCGGGTTACGCACGAGATAGGGACTGTAGGTTTGTACTTAAGTTGAATTTGTATGCAAGTCAAAACAGGTACATTATTTTATTAAATGCTATTTTTGACCGACTGTAACCAAGTGCTCTGCCAATGAATGATGAAGTTTCACCTCTCTCTGACCTTTTTATTATTTCTACTTTATTTTCCATGGTGATGGTTTTTCTCTTCTTTACTGTATCACCAGCACTTGCATCAGATTTGTGTTTCAGAGACATTCTTGAAGGGTGAAGACAAAAGGTGAAGATGAGCTCTTCTGCACAGCACTGCACACGCGATCACAGCAGGAAGGCACCCCTCGTCGGCATGTCTGGTGTATTGACAAGAGACAACTTCTTGCTATGTGCGTAACAGTACAAGCAGGCTTGCTATTGAGAATGAATGGGGCGGTTCATCACCAGCCCACCTCACAGTCACCTCCACTACAGTATGCTGTAGAACGAACAGGGTGCGGCCAAAAGCGAGTAGTGAATCGCCCAACCCCAATTCAACAGGCAGCCATCCGAGGCACACTACAATGCTAACCCTGCCGCCCCGTTCAGCCACAACCGGGTCACCGCTTGCAGCATTACCAGCAGTGTGTGCTGGGCGGGCAGTGAAATGCCCCCCTCCGCTCCGAACCTGGGTCTCCTTACTGCGAGGCAGCAGCACTACCACTGCGCCACCATGCCGCCCTTCAGCTGATAAACGTTTACTCATTCCTCTTTGTAATTATAGTTGGAGGACTACATGAAACTGAGCTGATTTTGATTCATTTATGTACTTCCAACTGGGATTGTGAATTTGTTTTTATCTACTGTTTCCTTCTCCCTTTAAATATCTCAAATACTGTGTGAAGTCCCCTTCACTTTCTCACATTTTGTTATATTGTTGCCGTTTGCTAAAATCATTTAAATTATTATTTTCCTGGCATCAAGCAACACTCAATACCTCAAAATTAACAAAGCAAAAACAGGATTTTAGAATTCTGTACAAATTTATTACAAATAAAAAACTGAAATATTACATTAGTAGTGATTACAGCCTGAAGTCTTCTTGGGTCTGATACAACAAACGTCCCACACTTTGAATTTGAGGATTATCTGCTATTCTTCCCTGAGGATCCCAGTAGACAGCTAATTTCAGGTTTCTCTAGAGATGTTAAGTCCAGGCTCAGTCTGGGAAACCAAAAGACATTCCCAGAGTTCTCTAAACCATCCTTGTGTTGTCTTTGCTTCGAGATTTAGGCCAATGTCATGTTGCAAGTTGAACCTTCAGCCCAGTCTGAGGTCCAGAGCACACAAGAACAGGTTTTCATTAAGGACATCTTTGCACTTTGCTTTGTTCATCTTTCCCTCAACCTTCTTTAGACCCCCCAAATCCCTGCCACTGAAAACCAACTCCACATCATGTTGTGCCACCATATTTCACCACTGGAATGGTATTGCACAGGTAATGAGTGGAGGTTTCATCAGACCAGACAATCTTGCTTCTCTTAGTCTGAGAGCCATTTAACTGATTTTTTGCAAACACCAAGTGGGGCTTCCATGTTGCTTTTACAGAGCAGAGACACCTGTCTGGCCACACTCTACAAAGCTCAGATTGGTGGAGTGTTACAGTGGTGGTTGCCTTTTTTTTTAGTCCTGGATAATGGACTACCTGTAAGGCAAACCGCAGTTTGTGAAACTCAAGGACTGTGTTTCTGATATGGATGTGTGCAACACTGAAGCACTACAAGGAACAGTCCTCTCTCCTTGTTCTCTTCACTCTTTACACCTCAGACAATTAATATAACAGCAGAACATGACACTCGCACTCCTAAAAGTACTTGGACTGGGCTGGTAACATCACTTCAAAAGAGGCCCACCAAATCAACAAGCTGAATAAAGAAGCAGGCTCTGTACTGGGATGCACTCTCGACTCTCTGGAGGTTTTAATGAAGGAGAGAATTAAAAACAAAACCCTTATGCCATTATGAGAATGCTGCATTTTCGCTTGATGAAACAGCAACACTGAGGACTTTCAGCCAACAAATTATTCTGCAGAAGTGGGTCAGGAAATGGTACTGGGGCTCCTTTATACCAACAGCATTATGCCTCACTGGGTCTATAACTGTCAAGTCAGATGTTTTCTTCCTTTTTAATTTTCTTCACTTTTAGTCATTCAGTTGTATGTGTGTGTATGTATGTTTGTGTATATATATTTATTTAAAGAGGGTGAACTGGCTCACAGGATCCTCAATGAACCTCAATCCCCCAGGCCAAGGGGATACTCACGTAACACTTGGCTGCAACAGATAGTAATTTCTGGGGGGGCTTTGGGGTTACTGGACCAGGTATCTGCTAACCAGGATCCTGAGCTGTTTTGTCATGTGGTGGGCGTGGCAATCCGTTGTACCAGTGCACGCTCCCCAACCTGACCTGACCTGTGAAAAGATAAATTGCCCCCTGGGGACAAGTTTAATACTACCTCTCTAAAGTTGGTCCTTCAGAATTGTTTCAAGAAAATAATGAATCAAGTACTTGAGAGCAACAGTGGAAATGAAGATGAAGTGCGTTTAAGACATGCTAGGAAGCACTTCGTTACACAAAGGTCCACAAAAACCACAGCCTTCTACATTTACCACGTCAATAAAATTTAGATATTTAGGTGCCTTAATTATGTAAAATCTCAAAAAACTATTTAAAACATTTTCAAATTTGCTTTTCAGGTCAACATTTTAACCACTAGGATCACACCTTTTTAAAATGCTTTAAGAGAAGCAATTTTGGCTTAGAACTACTACCATGCACAATACAGGGACAGGAGGCACAATTGCCCTGCTCTTTTTGTTGAATGTAAACACACAATCTTATGATAAAATACAGGGTGAATCAAAATTATGTTAACATTTGAATGGTGGAAACAATTTATTCACAAAACTTACTTCAAATGTGCAAGATGATTTACAGGAATGTCTCAACCTGTTTGCCATCATGTTCATCACACAAAAACCAACAAGCAACAGTACCATTTAAAGCCCAGATATTGCGGGGAATAGATGATACCACAGTCCATATTCTGTCCTTCAGGTCATTGATATCACAAACTTTCCTGCTGTACATGCACTCCTTCACCATACCCCATAACCAGAAATCAGAAGGTGTCAAATCAGGGGAGTGTGGAGGCCATGGCAATGGTCCATCATGATCTATCCATCAACCTGGAAAGGTGTGGTCAAGATAAAATAATAATAATAATAAGTTGCATTTATAGAGCGCCTTTCACAATCCCAAGGTCGCTTTACATGCAGAGTGTTAAAAAAAAAAAATTACACAGAAGTCAAATGTTCATAAAAGAGGAAAGTTTTCCGTTGAGATTTCAAGGTGGAGAAAGAGGAGCAATCTTGGAGAGAGTGAGGAAGAGAGTTCCAGAGTTGAGGGGCCATAACACTGAAGGACCTGCATCTCAGGGTGGAGTGTCTGGTGTGTGGGACAATAAGGATTTTACTGCTCAAGAACCTGAGAGAGCGACAAGGAATGTAAGGAGCAATGAGCCGAGTGAGGTAGAGGGGGGCAAGATTATGTAGGGCTTTGAAGGTGAGAAGCAGAACCTTGAATTTAATCCTTGATGGAACTGGTAACGATTGAAGCTGGGAGAGAACAGGGGGGAATGTGAGCAGAACACTTTGTATGGCTGCAGAGTTCTAAATGTACTGTAGCTTCTGTATAGCTTTTGCATGGAGGCCGATGAAGAGGGAATTGCACTATTCAATACGAGACATTATGAAACAATGAACCAGAGTTTCAGCATCATTAAAGGACAGAAATGGATGGAGGCGGGCAATGTTACAGAGATGACAGAATGAAATTTTGGAAAGAGAGAAAGAATGTGTATCTCAAAGTTAAGTGATGAATCAAACAAAACACCAAGATTTGTGAAAACAGGAGCAGTTTTGACAAGTGTACCATCAACAGAAACAGAGATATTGGATGCCTTAGAAAATTGTGAGTTTGGGCCTACCAGTAACACTTCAGTTTTATTGGCATTAAGTTTGAGAAAGTTATTTTCCATCCATAGCTTAAGATCAGTGATGCAGTCAGTGAGCGTGCTGGGAGGTGAATCTGTAGGGGAGTCTGTACTAAGATATAGCTGTATATCGCCTGCATAACAGTGGAAGTTAAGGCCATGTCTGCAAATAATCTGACCCAAAGGAAGGATATAAAGTAGAAGACGTAATGGCCCAAGAACTGAACCATGAGGGACACCACGTGACACAGGTGAGGTGAGGATTTATATCAGCTGAGTGTGACAAACTGTTGCCTATTAGAAAGATATAATGTGAGCCATTGAAGGATTTAGCTAGATATCCCTACAGCAGAGAGATGTGACAGGAGGATTTCATGAATAAAAATAAAAATAATCCATTAGTGTTAACATCATTTTGACTCAACCTATATATATTTATATAGTTTACTGCTGAACTTCTGTGTTTTTATTTTTTAATTTTGCGTTGTAGCAACTTCCATCTTCATAAAAGAAAGGATAGGGAATGCACACACAACTAAACAAATGATATGTGTGTGTTGCTAGACTGAGCTGGTTTCTGCTCAGTTGGACTGTGCAGGTAATATGTGCAATCTGGCAACACTGAATTTAAACAATTGGAACCATGACACTCAATGAAAAATTAACAGAGTCTGATTTTGAACGAGAACAAGTAAGCTACATCATATATGTGAATTGTGCAGGTGTTTGTATTGCAAAAGTTAATGTTTTACATCAAATAACTTATTTGTAGCTAATATACCCTAAACTATTGTCAACTACTTTACGGTATGTATTTAGAGAAACACAGTAAGATAAATAACCTGAAAATGATTGCTATATGATGGTTTTATACTTCTTGTAAAACATTGTAAAAGTAGTGGAGAAAAAAAATGCTAAAAGTAGAACAAGCACAATAGTTTGCATGTTAAACTTGTGAAAGTGCATGAACCAGCAGCTACTATTTTCTAGGTTGATAGCAAAACTAGATTTTATTAATTTGGACTATTAACTTCCCCTGCAGACTTAAGTCTGTTTGGCATTAATCCTGAGGTCCAACTTTGATGCTCCCTACAGTCCACTTGCAAAGGTTGTCCTTGCAACAAGGGGGAGTACCAATTTCCTATTACCAGTGACTCAGACTCCACCTTTAATGATATTAAACATTATAGTGGTGGCTGATTACTTCTAAGAAAAAACAACAGTGATTGTAGTCAGCAGTCTGCACTGGGAACAAATATCCAGAAGTCCGGTTCACATTTTTAATTTATCTATGGTGAGGAGTCAAAATTATACCACAGCTCTGGTGAGGAGAGGATTTCTGACCCATTTCTCTTACCCATTAAAAAAGTCACTGTCATAGACATTGAGATATTTAAACAGAACTTTGTTATAAATCCAGAAACAGCTTAAACAATGAACAGAAAAGTAAACAACATGTTATATCCTTTGCATACTATTACAGTATATAGGGTACATAACAATTTGCTTTATATTTTGTTAATTATAATTAATTTCAATTATATGTTAATTTCAAAAAAAGATTCCCTTTGATGTCTTGAAAAAAAAAGAATAAACAGTTTATTATCAAGATTTCTGCATTAGATCATTAATATTAATTTCAAAGACTGCTAACTACAATGACAAGATTGACCACATAGGAGTATAATTACATGAAAGTTCAAGAAATTCTTTTAGTATAGACTTTAGCTAAATTTACAGAATTTCTAGAAAACCAGTTTTTCCGCTGCCCCTCTAAGTGTCTGCACTCCACTACTGAGAACTATTACATTACTTGTAAGATTGCTAAAATTAAAAAAAAAAAAAAAAAAAAACAACAATATTTGCTGTACTGGGAATATGAGACTGCAAAACTTTTTTTTTTAAAATCAATAACACGTTTAAGGTAAGGAGTACTTCTGGTTTTTGATAATGGCTGCTAATCAACTGGTTTAAAAAACTATGTCACCTTTTGCTCATAAAAGAGCAATATGGTGATTAAAACTACTTGCAGAACACTCCTACTAAGGCATATACTGTAGCCAAACAACTAGACAGCGACCCACATCAAAGTTAGGCCACAAATTAGCCAGACCTCAAGCAGCACTGCCATTACCACCAATAATCACCAATCATTGTGCACATAAGCCCACATTTCACAAAAAGCAGGGTCCTTTCCAGGCCACACATTATTGTAGTTAGATGACCCTTCAGCTTCTGACAGGCTTAATTTATGTCAGCATTATTTTTTCTTTAGCCAGCACCTGTAATGAGACATTTCCTTTCTCTTATAAAACAGTTATTTTTTTAGAAAACGTACAAGCAGCTATAAATTACCTGGACTTATTTTTATATAAACAATAATAGTGTTCAAATTATCACAATTTTTTTTATAATTTAAGAATTCCACCTTCTATTCTTAATGGACTCACTCTTTCAACCAAATATTATTGCAGTTAAAAAATGAACTTAGTATGTGCCATCAGTTTCAGAAAAAAAATGTTTTTTTGTTTTGTTTCTATAAATAGTTCAATTATTTTTAATTGCCCAGTACAGGTAGTTATTATTATATATTTCCAAGCAGTCAGTAAATGGGAGTAATGCAGTGAGATGTATTGTTAGATTATCTGATAATGTTTATAAAAAAAACAAAAAAAACAAAACATGGTTGCTGATAAAACTTTGATTAAGAACTGCATGATACAAGTGGAACATTGCTTCATAAAGGTTTTATCGCCAGGATTAGCTATGAAAGACATAAAAATAAACACTATTTTATGACAAAAGCAACTGTTTTAATAAATAAAACAGACAGAATATTAAAAGCAGTTATGCATAGGCCACAGATTAGTATCTTATGATAAGAAATGATAGAAAATGCTCCTGCGCTAATATCCTGGAAGGGATTCTGTTAGTTTTAGGATGTTATATTAAAAAAAAAATTCATAAAGCAGAATTTTACAGTGCACTTTCCATTACTTAGCTTTACCATAAGGAAAAATCCCTGGCCTTCCCAATTCTTAGGAATGTAGTGTAGTATCTGTGAGGGATATGAGACTCAGAAACACACAAGGACATGCTAAAATGCCCACTGTAGTTTTCTTTCTTTTATTAATCCATTCAATGGCTTTTCTTCCATTTTTCTGTTTCTCTTGAAAAATAAAAAAAATAATTAAAATTCAGTGCTCGCATAAAAATAAGGGGAAAAAAAACTGACATAATGCTTTGGCATTTTATACACATTAAACCAGCTGCAATGAAGAAAGTGCTAAGTGCCAGTCGCACAGCAATGTTAGTGTACTGACAGATTGCAGTGGAATGCTTCATAGCTGATCAAAAATGAAGTGTAAACAGATCATTCTTATTTTTTAAGTACACTTATTAAATGACCATGTATGGTTTAACACATGAAAACAGCTTATTTTAGAATAGACACTTTGCTATCATGTTCTGATGTGCATTATAGATTGTAATATTTTTGGCAGTTTTGAAAAGAACAAATTCAAAACATGAAGGATTACTGGAGAATACACTGTACATAGATGTAAAATAATTGAGATTTCACTTCATAAAATTCTGTTGAAAATTCCACAACCGTACTTTTTAAAGCAAACTACACACTTCATGGCAAAGCCCATTCTGAAAATATTTAGCAAAAAAATAATACTCAAATATAAACTATTTAATTTATGTTATGAAGTTATAATTTAA
This sequence comes from Erpetoichthys calabaricus, assembly GCF_900747795.2. Lineage (NCBI taxonomy): Eukaryota > Metazoa > Chordata > Cladistia > Polypteriformes > Polypteridae > Erpetoichthys > Erpetoichthys calabaricus. The sequence goes on along the minus strand of NC_041396.2, from coordinate 16,199,997 downwards.
CTAGACATTAAGCCCGTTACAATAACGGGCGCTAGAACAATAGTGCATAATTTTTTCTTGTCAAAAATATTTTTGCAAGAAGCCTAAAGTAAAATAATAATAAAAATTATATAGAAACGTATGACAATACAGTAAGTATAATTAATATTACATTTATCCTCTCCTCTGTGGCTGTTGATTGATTTGTTGTGTCTGTTTGAAGATCTCCTATCCTGCCTCTCTTTATTTTAGCTTGCTGTGGCATCTCTCCAGCAAGTACTGTGCAGTTCCCCAGCAAGTATTTTAATCTGTGCTGGCGTGCAACCGATTATTGTATGTGTGGCGTCTCCCCAGCAACGAATTTTATGTGCGCGAACATAAATCTACTTTTAAAAGTCATCCTATTGTAATATCATGAAAATTCGTATATTTAGGAAAACCCCTTCAACGACTGACACTTTACCGGGCCAAGCTTCTTAATCGCAAATCTGACATCCTCAGAGTGAACACTTGCACAACAACAAACGCTAATCCCACCTCTTTGGGGAAGCTGGTCTCCGCGTCTCAGTACCCGATTGGATTTTTCATGCCTTATGTTTTAGGTGTTACCTCATTTACCGAAATCCGATTGGATCGGCTGCGCAATATTTTATAGGTCCCACCCTCTCTGTCTTGTGTGACGCGTCAGGCGGCCTTTGAAGCATCTGTTAGAGGCCGGTGACTCTGCCACTCATTCCGCCCTTCCCTGTACTTCCGCCTTGTCCGTAATACGAATTTAATTTTCTGTCACAACAATGGGCAATCAGCAGAGTCTCCCCAGGAACTGATGTAATGTGTGGCATGCAGCTGATAATCCTGGCTGTGGCGTCTCTCCAGCAAGTACTGTGCAGTTCCCCAGCAAGTATTTTAATCTGTGCTGGCATGCAGCTGATTATTGTATGTGTGGCGTCTCCCCAGCAACGGATTTTATGTGCGCGGCCACGAGTACCCAATCAGCACTCTCCCCAGCAATGAGGTGCTTTATTAAAGAGTGCCCCGCGCATGCGCACTTCACCAGAAGACAAACACATACGGACACATGGACGCACACTGGGATTTTATTAAAGAGGATACTATGTAAAAAAAAATAAAAACTTCTGCCACCAATATTAAAATGAGGTACTGTAATCTAATCCCCAACCAGGGTTGGCTCCTGTCTTGCTCCCAATGAGACTGGAAAAGATTGAGACCCCCTCAATTGGATTATCCCCACTGGGGAATAATTTGCAAGTAAATATGGTAACACTTTAGTTTAGGTACTGCAGAAATGCATCTATTACTTATTTACTCCTTAGGCCTTAACAAAGGGTTCTTTGGTATTTATGACACTAACAAAGCCTCAGTAAAGCATTTGGTCATCTCTGTGCAGTATGGCATTTCATATGCTGGTAAAATTATGTATGAATATGAAGGATTCACAGACCAAACTATATATTGAACTGTGGAATATTAAAAGAAATATGTCTCACTTAAGCCACTTGTGACTGCACAGACGAAATAACAGAGTGATATCCATTTAACAATACTGATTCCACATTAAGCATTGTATTTCTGATGCTTTTTATCAATACTGTTTCTCTGTAGACAAAGAAAACAGAAATCATGAGTAGCACTCAAAACACCACATGTTCTCCTGCTGCATTACCAGTCTGAGCCAGTGGCAAGAAATAACACTGTGTGATCGTTGACAAAAAAACATCACCACACATGTGATGGTGGTATGATGGTTAAAAATCAAACATTTTCAATAATTTCCCCAATACTTTTGTCATGGAAAGAAGCTGCTGTGGAGTTGGACCATATTTTCACCAGTTATTTATTGTAATTTAGTGTTGCAAATGTCATCTCTCACCATTACAACCAGCCTGGCACTGTTTCTTTGCTAGATGTGAAGCTGCAAAAGTCAGATTTTTCACATATAACTTTTGGAATTGATGACAGGAGCAGCCTAGGGCTAGACTGAGTGGTTGCAACCCCACAGCTGACTCAACACTTATAACAAATTAGGATTACTGATTGTATCCCCACCTGCCCCTTTGCAAAGTTTAGAAATTAATATCCAGGCAAAACTGGGAAGCAGAGCCCACAAACAGTGAGTGGTATGAAATACTACAGTGTGATCTATGAACAGAGAAACAGCCACACAGGATATGAGGGTTAGTTAGCACATTTGCCTTTCATCCAAGAGAGTCAGGCTTAATTCATTATCATTATTTGTTTTAACTTTTTCTTTTATCAAGCATTTTCCTCACTATTTTTGTCATGGCTCCAAGCCATCCCAAGTGGAACCGTAATTTCTACAGAGATGCAATTTGGGATTCTTTGTAAACAAGGAAAAAACAAGAATATTACATACAAAGAAGCCTTCCAATACTAACAATAGTTACACTATGTACTAAATGAAATGTGTTTAACAATAATAAAGTGTGGTAATATAAAATTTGTAATTACTTACCACATTATCTTTCAGCTTTCTCATATAGGCAAATCTCATATGCACTTTAATGCATGAAATGATACAAGCTGAATTTGAATATAAAGTAGAATGTCTTTTTTTTAGGTTCCTAGATTGTGTCTGGTGTTCTACCTATAATGGTCAAGTTGCCAAGAAACAGATTTTCTTCTCTTATAATTTAATTCCCCTATTAAAGATTATGATCCTCAAGTTGATCTCAACAACAACATTTATTTATATAGCACATTTTCATACAAACAGTAGCTCAAAGTGCTTTACATAATGAAGAAAAATAAAAGACAAAATAAGAAATTAAAATAAGGCAACATTAGTTAACATAGAAAAGGAGTAAGGTCCGATGGCCTGGGTGGACAGAAAAAACAAAAAAAAAACTCCAGAAAGCTGGAGAAAAAAATAAAATCTGTAGGGGTTCCAGGCCATGAGACCGCCCAGTCCCCTCTGGGCATTCTACCTAACATAAATGAAACAGTCCTCTTTGTAGTTAGGGTTCTCACGGAGTCACTTGATGCTGATGGTCATACAGACTTCTGGCTTTTAATCCATCCATCATTTTTGGAACATCATGGTACTTAGAGTAGATGTGATGCTTTGCCTTTTTTTAACATTATTTTGCAGGTGTTTCCCCATTTTTAGTCAGCAATAATGCTAATCCACTTTACAGCATGTCCCTAAACTGTAGAAGAATCTCTGGGAAATATGGAGACGATGAACCATAGCAATAAACCAAATGGAGCTAACCCACCCTACAGACTCTGATGCTGGATTACGTTAGACTCCAACTCTCAGTGACTACAAAGTAAACTTGGCCAGCATATCACAAATGACCAAAATACAGAAGAGAAATGCATTTAAAAACAAAGCAAAAAAAGAGTTGTAGTTTTGCATCATGCCCATAAAAAAGATTTTTTTAGCAAAGAAAACATACATTTAATAATAATAATTTTTTATATTTATATAGTGCTTTTCTCACTACTCAAAGCGCTCAGCAATTGCAGGTTAAGGGCCTTGCTCAAAGGCCCAACAGAGCAGAGTCCCTTTTTGGCATTTACGGGATTCGAACCAGCAATCTTCCGATTGCCAGTGCAGATCCCTTGCCTCAGAGCCACCACTCCGCCTATTTTCAGTCATAATGATTACAAAACTCTCACAATACTGTTTTATTCATATTAAAGTTCTGTGGAATACTTCCTTACAGTATGTGCATTAAGCTCATTATTAAGAGCTGTCAGTTTCCTGTTTATGATATGCGCTGATAATTTTGGAAGTATCTAACATTTTTTGAGCAGAAAATACATGTGTTTTGCACATTTTGAGCATACAACTGGATAACTGACAAGTGGATTATGCAACGCAAGTAACATGAGATTTTTTTTTTCCATGAACATTTTTCACATCATTTTCCTGGTAAGTTATATAGTACTTGTGATACATCTGATTTAATCAACTCACTATAACTGAAATCCATTGACTTTAAACATTTCTCTTGTGAAAAGCCAGGTGACACAGCTAGTAGAATGTTAATTGATTGATTTGATTTAAATGATTTTCATTCACTTTAGACCTTCATGCACCTGAAATATAAAGCACTCATTAGATAAAGATTTCTTCATTCTTTTGATCACTGTATAGTTTTTTTTTCCCCATTATAGATAAATAGATGCATGGGAACCTGCAGTGTTGCAGTAATCATCATATTATAGAAGCATTCAGATGCACAGAAAAGCTGCATTCAAGTACCAACATAAAATAAGTAATAACATACATACAATTACTGTTTTCTCAGAAATACATTTAAAGGACTATCCTCCCAACAATTATATACATTTACTTTCCCCATGGAGTTTGCAGTCATGGCTGAAAAACTATTTAATCTAATCTTTTCATGTAGAATGGGAAGAAAAAAGTTTGATGTAATATAACTCAATGGTGACTAATGCTGTACAAAATTACACTTCATTCTGTTCAGTTGTGGCTTGGTTCCAAGGCTTACTTTGCAGTTTGTGTGTGTGTGTGTGTGTTTTCTCTTTCTTTTTGTGCAATGTGCAGGTGGACAACAGTGTTGACTTATTCAATAATGCAAGTCTATGCTGCAAGTAAAAAAAAATGTGTAATCAGTTTATCTCAGATTTATTGTCACATTTAGTGGACACGGTAAAATGAAGTATATGTATGGTTAAGTGCATCACACCACCATGGAATGTCTGCCTGAATCTTGCTTTGTAGATTATATCCAATAAAACATCACATGATAAGCAAAACATGTGGGTTTCCTTTGGAATGCATTACATTTCATGCAAGAGTTTACAATAGCAAAAAAGGAGATTGAGTGCCTTGGAATGTAGTACTCGTTAGAGAATTAATGACAGATATTAACAAATTAAAAAAAAAAAACTCAGCTAATTTTTCTACAGTGTCACCAAATTCCAATCAAAACCATCAAGGCCCTATATACCAATATATCGAAATGTCCTTTTCTTAGTGCATACCTACAGCTATAGATGGACTATCCCACTATATATCAGCCACTTTATTCGGTACACCTTGCTAGTACCGAGTTATGAATTGTGGCCTCAGTTGCCTGTTCTTAGCTGTCAGGAGTGTGGCACTGGTGTGGTCTCCTGATGCTATAGCCCATCTTCTTCAAGGTTCAACATGTTGTACGTTCAGAGATGCTCTTCTGCATACCTTGTTTGTAACGAGCGTTTATTTGAGTTACTGTTACCTTTCTATCAGCTCAAACCAGTCTGGCCATTCTTCTCTGACCTCTGGCATCAACAAGTCATTTCTGCCCAGAGAAATGCTGCTCACTGGATATTTTCCCTTTTACGGACCACTCTCTGTAAACCCTAGAGATGGTTGAGCATGAAAATCCAAGGAGATCAACAGTTTATGAAATATTTAGACTAGCTTGCCTGGCACCAACAACCATGCAACGTTCAAAGTCACTTAAATCACCTTTCTTCGTCATTGTGATGCTTGGTTTGAAGTTTAGCAGGTAGTCTTGACAAGGTCTACATGCCTAAATGCATTGAGTTGCTGCCATGTGATTGGCTAATTAGATATTTGTGTTAACACGCAATTGAACAGGTGTACCTAATAAAGTGGCTGGTGAGTGTGTGTGTATTATATATATATGAAATATGTCAAAGGACCTGCAAGGAAAGGTGGTAGAATTGAATAAATGAGGAAAAGTTATAATAATATATCCAGAGATCTGAAAATGCCTGTCAGTAGTATTCAGACTCTGATAAAAAAGTGGAATGTTTGGGGTTCTGTAGTTACCAGGCCACAGTCATGTACACCAACCGAGATTCCAGCCACAATTTCCAGGATAATTTGTCGAGATGACAAGAAGAACCCACAAGCCACTTCAGCTGAGATACGGGCTTCTCTACAAACAAATGCCGTTGCTGTTTCAAGATGCACAATATGGAGGTACTTGAACAAAAATGTGCTGCACAGTTGAGTTGCAAGAAAAAAGTCTTTACTTTGCCAACGCAACAAAACAGCCCACTTACAATATGCTAGACAACATCCAGACAAGCCTCACAACTTCTGGAACAAAGTCCTTTGGAATGATGAGACCAAAAGTGAACTTTATGGTCATAAACACAAACATAAGGCCCATGACACAAAGTACACCATCCCTACTGTGAAGCACAGTGGTGGATTTCTGATGTTCTGGGGGTTTGTGAGCTACAGAAGCACAGTTAACTTAGTGAAAATAGCATGCTACTGGAAAATACTGGAGGACAACTGGCATTCATCAGTGCAAAAGGTGCGCATGTGATGCACATTGATCTTCCATCATGATGATGCATCAAAACATAAGGCCATGTCAACCCCTTCAGTGGCTGCAGCACAAAAAAGTGAAAGTGCTGGAGTGGCCATCACAGTCTCCTGACCTCGATATCATTGAGCCACTTTGGGGAGATCTGAAACATGCAGTTCATGTAAGACAACCCAAAAATTTACGTGACTTGGAGGGTTTTTGCCAAGAATAATGGACAGCTCTACCACTTTAGAAAGTCAAGGGCCTCATCCACAACTATCACAAAAGACAGCATGCCATCATTGATGCAAAAGGGGGCAATACATAGTATTAAGAACTAAGGGTATGCAAACTTTGAACAGGGACCATCTCGGTATTTTTTTATTACTATGTTTTGTTTAACGACTGTGCTGCTTTGTGATGCCTCATTGTTTAATCTGAATTCCATTAAAAGTAAGTGAAATGTATTTTGCCTGATAGTCATCTTTTCTTCAAAGTATGGTACGCATTTTACAAATTCTGCAAGGGCATGTAAGCTTATGAGCACAACTGTACATGCCTTTTGATAATAAAAGCTGTAGTATTTTTATTCTTATACTCTGCTTATCCTTTATAAGGTACAGTATGGATAATTAAAGATATTTACTAATATAGATTTTTTTTTTCAACAGTAAATAAATTGTACTTTTACTTGAGCAATTTTTTTCAGAGCCTGCATTTTTACTTTTATTTAGGAAGATTTCACATCATATACAGTGCATCCGGACAGTATTCACAGCACATCACTTTTTCCACATTTTGTTATGTTACAGCCTTATTCCAAAATGGATTAAATTCATTTTTTCCTCAGAATTCTACACACAACACCCCATAATGACAACGTGAAAAAAGTTTACTTGAGGTTTTTGCAAATTTATTAAAAATAAAAAAACTGAGAAATCCCATGTCCATAAGTATTCACAGCCTTTGCTCAATACTTTGTCGATGCACCTTTGGCAGCAATTCCAGCCTCAAGTCTTGTTGAATATGATGCCACAAGCTTGGCACACCTATCCTTGGCCAGTTTGGCCCATTCCTCTTTGCAGCACCTCTCAAGCTCCATCAGGTTGGATGGGAAGCGTCGGTGCACAGCCATTTTAAGATCTCTCCAGAGATGTTCAATCGGATTCAAGTCTGGGCTCTGGCTGGGCCACTCAAAGACATTCACAAAGTTGTCCTGAAGCCACTCCTTTGATATCTTGGCTGTGTGCTTAGGGTCGTTGTCCTGCTGAAAGATGAACCGTCGCCCCAGTCTGAGGTCAAGAGTGCTCTGGAGCAGGTTTTCATCCAGGATGTCTCTGTACATTGCTGCAGTCATCTTTCCCTTTATCCTGACTAGTCTCCCAGTCCCTGCTGCTGAAAAACATCCCCACAGCATGATGCTGCTACCACCGTGCTTCACTGTAGGGATGGTATTGGCCTGGTGATGAGCGGTGCCTGGTTTCCTCCAAACGTGATGCCTGGCATTCACACCAAAGAGTTCAATCTTTGTCTCATCAGACCAGAGAATTTTCTTTCTCATGGTCTGAGAGTCCTTCAGGTGCCTTTTGGCAAACTCCAGGTGGGCTGCCATGTGCCTTTTACTAAGGAGTGGCTTCCGTCTGGCCACTCTACCATACAGGCCTGATTGGTGGATTGCTGCAGAGATGGTTGGCCTTCTGGAAGGTTCTCCTCTCTCCACAGAGGATCTCTGGAGCTCTGACAGAGTGACCATCGGGTTCTTGGTCACCTCCCTGACTAAGGCCCTTCTCCCCCGATCGCTCAGTTTAGATGGCCAGCCAGCTCTAGGAAGAGTCCTGGTGGTTTCGAACTTCTTCCACTTATGGATGATGGAGGCCACTGTGCTCATTGGGACCTTCAAAGCAGCAGAAATTTTTCTGTAACCTTCCCAAGATTTGTGTCTCGAGACAATCCTGTCTCGGAGGTCTACAGACAATTCCTTTGACTTCATGCTTGGTTTGTGCTCTGACATGAACTGTCAACCGTGGGAACTTATATAGACAGGTGTGTACCTTTCCAAATCATGTCCAATCAACTGAATTTACCACAGGTGGACTCTAATTAAGCTGCAGAAACATTTAAAGGATGATCAGGGGAAACAGGATGCACCTGAGCTCAATCTTGAGCTTCATGGAAAAGGCGGTGAATACTTATGTACATGTGCTTTCTCAGTTTTTTTATTTTTAATAAATTTGCAAAAATCTCAAGTAAACTTTTTTTCACGTTGTCATTATGGGGTGTTGTGTGCAGAATTCTGAGGAGAAAAATGAATTTAATCCATTTTGGAATAAGGCTGTAACATAACAAAATGTGGAAAAAGTGATGCGCTGTGAATACTTTCCAGATGAACAGTACTTTTACTTAAGTTAATATTTGTCTAAGTAATACTTTTTCCCACCTGTGTAACTTTCAGACTAAGACTACTGCTTTTTCCTGTCGTAACAATTTGTTTCTACTCTCTGCCATCTCTTCCACTGTCACAAAACAGTAGTGGAATGGATGAAGTCCTTAGTTTTATTGTTTGTGTTTCTAAGGCAGTGCTTGTTATAGATAGATAGATAGATAGATAGATAGATAGATAGATAGATAGATAGATAGATAGATAGATAGATAGATAGATAGATAGATAGATAGATAGATAGATAGATAGATAGATAGATAGATAGATAGATAGATAGATAGATAGATAGATAGATAGACAGACAGACAGACAGACAGACAGACAGACAGACAGACAGACAGACAGACAGACAGACAGACACTTTATTAATCCCAAGGGGTAATTCACGGACATTGACAGCAGTCTGTCGCTGAAGCTGCTCCTCTGTCTGGAGATGATACTGTTTAGTGGATGCAGTGGATTCTCCATTATTGACAGGAGACTGCTCAGTGCCCGTCGCTCTGCCACGAATGTCAAATTGTCCAGCTCAGTGCCTACAATAGAGCTTGCCTTCCTCACCAGTTTGTCCAGGCGTTATTGATGTCCCAATCAGAAGGGAGCTGCATGAAAGAAGTATTTTCAGCTGAAATTCAATTGTAATTGTAACTGTATTTAATTAACCTTTTCAAAATTCAAGAATTTCAAGAATATCTGGAAGTTTAACCTTCAGTTACTAACAAAATTGAAAACATTATTGGAAAAAATGGCCAATAAATAAAAAGGAAAGAATATGGAAAGACATTCATTGAGTATAAATTTAAGAAGAATATTACTGCACAATATAACACTGCATTACTTTCTGTAATTCAGAGTTCAAGACTAGCTCTGGATTTCACACCTGGACCTAGGCCAAATTAGATGACAATATATATTTATCCATCGGTAATCAGCCATCCATCCTTCCATTTTCCAACCCACTTGTCCACTTTAGAGATGTGAGAAACTTGTGAATATTTCAACCGCACTAAACATACAGTGGAAATCATCTCTGGAGGAGGTTCCAGTCCATTACAGGACTTACTCAAGCAAACATATACACTCACTAATGCAAGTCTAATTTTAGGTCAACACTTCACTTAACACACACTGTATGTCTTTGGAATGTGAGATGGGAAAAAGCAGAGCACCCACAGAAAAAGACAGACATGTGAAGAGTGAATAAACTTTATACTCCTGGACTGTGGAACTGTGAGACAGCAGCGCTAACCACTTCTACATCATGCAGCCCTTTTAATCATTTAGTTGAATTTTTTTTAAACCCCAAATTCATGGTTACAATAAAGACAATGAAGTAAACGACAGTAAAGTATTAAAAAAATAAGTACTAGTAGTAAAAGTATTCAGGAAAATAAATCAATGGTACTGTGCAGAAAAGTTAATTAATGTACGATGCACAAAAGAAGGGGCTGGCCTTGAAATTCTTTGGTGAAAACATTTCTGGAATAATATATTCCTCTGTTTGAGTCTACTACATCAGTTAGTATTTCATCCCAGCAATATCACACCATTTTGCATTTATACAGCCAATCATCTGGAAATAATCTCAAGTCAAAGCATTAAGCCACCCCTGACTGTGCTATTTTTGCTGTTTTGGCAAGGATTTTATTTTTGTAGTTGGCCAGAGCAAAGGCGTCTAGTCATTGACTTGTAGATCACTACAGGGAGGCCATTCTCCACATCTATTATTAGCCTTTCTAAATGAAGTAGTTCAATGGTGCAAATTGTGTAAGAGAACAACACAGACCTCTGCTGGGCCAAAGCCCCTTATGTTGGCCGATGGGCGAAAAAAATATACAGAAAAATATACAGAAAGGCTGGACACCACATGCCTAAACCAAAATTTCAACAATAAACTTCAGTTGTATTGTGCCTTACATATATTTTGTTAAATTCACACCATATAACTGCACTTATCTTTTCAAATAAGCACTTCTGAAATTACTTTAAGTAAAAATACACTACTCTTCATTTAGTTTTCATTTCTGCATTGTCAAAATGAACTCTTAATTCAAGCTATTTCTGGCTCTCCTGTGTATAGAAAAGCTTATTTTTTTATCTTTAAATTGTTTATTTTTGACTTGTTAAATGGGCAAGAGAATGTTGTATCTCAAAAATAATCAAGAATATCATTCAAAACTGTACCAAACACTGTATGTTTATGTTGGACTTTAGGAGATTATTTGTAACAACAACCTAAATGTCATCTGCTACTGAGAGTACAATAATGAACTTGCCATCTTTAGTCACATTTATAAACTACTGCTCAATCTAACATTATTCAATTAAGGCTGAAGTTTACAGGGACTAAGAGTGGTAAATGACATTATTGCCATTATAAGAATAACCTTCTAATGTAATGTCTAAATAGTGAGAACTTTATTTGTCCCCATGGGAAAATTTGGCTTTTTACAGAAATTCAATAATTAAATGACCGATTCCGATCACTGATTTCATGTTACTTGATCGTCCGATTCTGATGTTTTTTCTTTACCCATTTGAAAAGCTTTTTACACTAATCGCCTGTATAAACAGACAAATAAAAGTTATGTTCTTTATTAAAGTGTGTTTTTATAATTAAACTATAGACCACAGGTGTTATTAAAAAAAAAAAAAAAATTCTATCGGCTTATGATTCAGTAACTATTGAATTCTAAAATAAATAAAATTTCCTTAAAATACATACTTTAACTAATAAAATATAAATAAGTATAAAAATATTCATCCATAATGCATATGGCATAAAAGAAAATGTTTCTCATATTGCTTAGTTTTTTTCTGTAATGTACCTATCTAAAACAAAGCTTAATCAAAAACAGCTGTTTTTCTCTAACAAAATATATATGTATAAATATATTCTTACAAATAAATAAATAAATAAAAGAAAATATACATGCACTTATACGTTGTAATCATTTTAAATCATTAATTCCACTACAACTTTTTGCTATTAAAATATAAAGTTACTGTACTAGACATTTGTAATTTTTGAGGTGTACTTATAAAATATGGAGTACTATTTTAATTATGTAGTAGTTGTTTCTTAACAAAACTTATGCTGTATGACACACAGTAACAAATCTTTAAATACGCCTATTGTTGACTAAGTAGCAATTTCAAATTTGTCTATTTTTTTTTCTTTCCAATTAAATGTGTAAGCTTCTGAATTTTAAGCAAGTATACTATCCAAACTTAAGTGGTGTCCATTAAAACTTAACGGACTACATAAAAGTCTAAATTCCGTGAAGTAGCTTTTCTTGCCGTTTGTCTAATTGCACAGGATGACTTCTCTGATTACTTTTTTTTCCAGTTTATTACTCCATTGTCTTTAACGTAAAGACTAACATACCATTCACCTCTCGTTCACTGGTAAAACAAGCTTTAGTGGTCCTGCTTGTTAAGGTTCCCAACCCTTAATTGCTTATTTCAGTCTTAAACAGCTGCATTTCCTGTTTTAATGGATCCTTAGCAAATATCGAAGGAGCCAGAAGTTCTCTATCTAACTTGTTTCCATTTACACCTGTGTGGATTCATCATGCACTATTTGGTTTAATGAAACACTTGAAAAATGTGACAGACTGAAAATGATCTGTTTTACGCTTCAAATCATTTAGATGATTTTCTTGGAAAGGAACACAATCTAAGATATAAGAACCTAACATTGCAGATTAACAAGCCATAAAATTAAGTAAGATCCGAATTTGGTAAGGATTGGCTTCTAATTAAGCAATTGGGTTGGAACAAAAACCTGCAGCAACTATGGCTCTCCAGGACCGACATTGTCTACCGCTGCCCTAAAGCTTAGAAAAAAAGGGAATGAAAATATCATTTTCTGTGATCAGACTTTTTACTGATCACAGATCAAGTCTTTTTTTTTAGTGAAAATTGGACAATTATAATTGGTGGCCAATTATACTGTATATATGGAGCTCTATGACAGGAACTGTACCTCTCCTCAATAGGCACAGAAAATGCTTACTACTGTATAGTTTATTCTTCAAATAAATTTACTGGTAATCAAGTTCTTAATATTAGTCTCATTTGGCAAAGCGAGCCATCTCTACAGATACTGATTTTTCAAGCCTTAGAAGGAAATATAACATGAATATGTTTCTTGTTTATTCAACTGAAAATGGAAGCATTAAGAATTTAAAACAGAATTAAAAAAAAAAATACAGGTGTACTAAACCATAACAAAAACGTCACAAAAAGACATAAGGCTTAACTGAAAGTTGGGTCATTATTTGCCTTTTGGGCATATTATATATATATATATATATATATATATATATATATATATATATATATATATATATATATATATATATATATATATATACACACACACACACACACACACACACACACAGGATCATGTTTAAATTGTGCAGAAAAGCTGTGGCACTTTTTTAATATGAGAAAGTTAACTAATATAATAATATACTGTATATAAAAATGCAAGATATCAATCCAGATACAGCCAAAAATATGGATAGATTTGTTCTCATGCATTAACTGCGCGGCTGATATTATGTTCTGTACTGTGCATCACTTAGGAAGACTTCTGACATGGTCAAAATACTACAACATGGGTCAAAGTTGACCACTTATATCTTCAGGAAATTGAAAGTTTTAGAGTTTGTTTTCAGTAGTTTTAGAAGATATAAATAATTAGAACTTATACATTTCAAAGAAAAGTCTAAATGTTGCACAGTCTCATGTATTTTTAGACCAATGATGCATTTACTTCAAGCAATCTGCCAGTCCAGCACAAAACTCATGTTTCTATGTACTTGAGTAACCAGAGCAGCCACTAGATTGTTAATTAGGTGAACATGTGCCGGATAAAACAAAAAGTAAATCAAAGCAATTAAGTCATGTTTCAGTCTTTGAGTAGATGATGTCTGGAACAAATTGTGCTTATTTCAAAAGCTTTTAAATGTATATCCCAAATATTTGTTTATCAGTTGTCGTGGAAACAAACAGTCATGCTGCAACAGAACAAAACTAAATTGTCTACATGTAATGTTAAACAACAAGTATCGGTAATTTTAGAGCCTGTTTATTTTTCAAGTCTCCAACTATTCCTGACAATAAAAGATTTGCAGCTCCTCTTTCAGCCAAATATCCAGACCCTTGCTCTGTAGTTCCCACCCAGAGACAGGCTTCATAATGAGGCTCAATTTCTCATCAGTCTTGCTTTCAAAAATACTAATCTTGCCGAGACAGCCTCTCTGCATGTGTGGTATCGACAAAGTTCTTTAGTTTATTAAAAGGAGATGCAGATCACATTTTTGTCAATAGAATGTTTTTTTTAAGGGAATAAGCCGCATGGAAAAGATACCAGTAACTGAAATGACAGATTTAAAAAAATGTATAAAACTAGTAAACATATGGCTTTATTGTTTACTCTGCCTATTGTTGCCAGTTGGGAAGAACTTTTCATCAATACTGGACTATCCAGCTAATAGTTTTGACTGGATAAAATTTACACTCCGACTGAAAGTGGAAGCATATTGTTCTTATTGTTCTTCAACACCTAAAATGAAAACTGCATCCTGTATGATTAAAGGTAATTTAATTCAATCAAAATGGAAAGTGGCATATAAAAAGAAGGGACACTTTTACCTATTGTACATTGTAACAATAATAGCTACAAATATTAAACAAGGGGAAAAAATAGTGGGTTGAGTTAGAAGTTGCAAAATATGAAAATGTAGTCTTATAATTTAAACCACATAGCTTGCAGGATGTAAAAAAGAACTGTTACTAGCATGGATTTTATAAATTTGTGCCAAATTTTCACACGTTAAAAAAAAAAGCTCAACTTGTTGTTGAAGTAAAAGAGGAAAACCTTATCACTGATTGGCACACAGTTTAACTAAGATTAAGACAAGTCACTTTAAAAGTGATTGGAAACTTCTGATGACAGGAATGTTTTAAAGTGTGTTTTAAACTTCTCTCCTAATTTCCCTCTTTTATGATATTTTCTTTGCTAAGATTCCTGTGTTTGACACACAGTGTAAAAAGAGAAAGAATTTTAACTTAAAAGTCAGTAACCAACTAGAGAAAGTAGAGTTATTTAATCATGGAAGATTAAGGGAAATCATTGGGATATTAACCCATTATTTTACTGAAACCATTTAGAGTTTTATAATAATGTAGTCGCAACAGCTGTATATCACAGTGGACCTGTACTGTCAACCCTTGATCTCTGAAGAGTTGTTACAGGGTTTTTATAAAATTACAATAACACCAACATCATACTTATCATTTGTCATTTTTCATATCATGCTATGATAAGCTTGGAAATTAACATTTCAGTTTTCAATGGCACACAAAAATCAATAAAGAAAAAAATGATGACTGTTTGCAGTAATTACAGTACAATTCAATGTCTTCATATCAAAAGAAAACGTGTATACATGTTATGAAAGGCTGTTTCCTCTACTAATACATGCAGCCCAGGAATTTGTTCCTTAAAGCACAAAAACAACAACTAACAGTCCTCCATCTATCCCCTTCAAAAAAAAAAAAAAAAACTCAAAAATATTTTCAAAAAGAATACTCAAGTGTATACACAAAAAGTGCACCAGAACTCAATAAGTATAAATACCTCCACTAAACCTTCTCAATGACTAGGAGCTATCTATAAAAAGCAAAAAGACAAATATTAACAAAAATAGGCACAAGCCATCTGCAACTATTGCACACTGAAATGCTCTGCATTATTGCCACCTCGCTCTCCCTAGTCAGTCTAAAGGCAGAACCTAACGAAAAGAAAGACGACTCCTACAGGCAGAAAGTGCCTTTTATACTGGGGACTGTTACTTTCAACCAACCCTGCGTCATGCCTTTTACACTGGCGAATGCTATTTTCAACCAATCCTGAGTCACAGCACTCTCTTCCTCTAACTGCAGCTGATGTCCGAATGCTCTACTTTTGCGCTACACCACACCACTGTTAGGCCTGTGTTAAAATATATGGCAGCCTCGTATCCACGTGTGAGCACACTCACAAAGTGCTTTAGCTGGCCAAGCCAAACCTTTATCTGGACTTGCTATAGTAAATTGCTCTTTCATAGTTTTACTCGGGATCACCTTCTCTGATATAATGCATGCATTAAACTAACTCCCCCCCCCACACTTCTTATTCCACAGTGGCAGGTGGCTATGAAGAAGCTCGCATTTTGAGCGGGCACACATTAAGTCCTTTAGGCCTTTCCTGAACCCATATATGCCCAGTTGTTAATGTCACACAATGCAGTCCTGCTGAAACAAAATTATAACGTTTACAGAAGTGCACGCTCACACTTCAACTGTTTAGAAAGATTAAGTAAGTGCCTACACTTTATCAAGTGTAAGTTGTTTTAAATTAGTCTTAAAACGTTTTCCTTTGAACTGGTAATGCCAGGCAGACGCATTACCAAACTCACTCACTCTTCAGCAAAAACACTACTTCCTATGCAGTTAACTTCCCACCACAAAAAAAAAAAGAAATACACCAATATTTCAAAAATGCTTTTACTGATTTGGTTGAATTTTGCTGATGTTATAGAGTACATATCACTGTGGATTTTTACCTAAAATATGGCTGTTTTATAGCTCCCCACATGTACAGTCTTATCTTTACAAGGACAGCTGCTTTAAGCAACGAGACTTACTAGCTTAGCATAAGCAGACCAAATGGTTAAGCTACACCTGTGCCAATCATCAAAGCAGGTGCCCGCTCACCACACTGCAACTATTGGAAAATGAGTTCTCCTCAGCTGCTACCCCTTATAGGAATATGGCAATCACTGACAACTGGTTCTGTTATCAATATACTTTGACCCAGTCAAACAGCAATATTATTATAAAGCAACACTATTAAATCCACAGTAAAACCTATGGTAGCAAAAGTAGAATATATTTGAAAAGAGACTTTAAAAATTAAGAAATTTATTTGAAAAAGAGTTTTATTAAAAAAAACTACAAAATGAAACTGATAGATTAATCTTTTAAAGTGCAAAGTTACTTCAAATAGGTGTTCAGTCTGCAGGGATCCTTGTAAATTTCTTTGGGCCCTTCTCCTTTTCGACTCTCCTGCTCTGCTCTGCCTGACTCCTTCCTTCCCTACTGACCTGCCTGGTCTGCCCATCATGCACACAAAATTAAAGACCTAACTTTACCTCGAATTAACAATGATTACAAGAATAATCAATCAGTGTTTGCCTTTCTTACACTGTTTGTCCATTCCGATCCTAATTACCACAGGTCTAATAAATTAATCTGTTTAAGATTCTAAAAGATATAAGGTTCACGTCAGTAAAGATACAGAAATTAAAATCAAGCTACAACTGTTGTTTAAAAATATACACATAGTGTGCTTAACATGAAATAAAAGAGTCCAGAGTTAAAATGTCCAAGGAGACTCCGTTCAAATAAAGTCAAAAAGTGTAGGTTTTCTACTTGCTGGCTGTTTAATCAGGTGTCCTTATATTGCTGGCAGGTTAATTAGTGTTAGTTCACACAGACTTCTTTTTATCAGTCAAATTTCTTATTTTATAAACTGATTAAAGGACAGTTCAGTATTGTGAGTTTTGAACCTTAATATTTTTGTATGACTTATTTTTTATGCCATTACATTATAGAAAAAAGAGAATTATCTGTATGGTGGTTTTCTATATTTTGCAATTTTTTAAAAATAATATACTAACATACATGATCTGCACTGCAGGCTTTATGCAGAATAACGACAGAGCAGAAATGATTGTCAGGCCGAGCCAAAAGCAGCAATAACCAAATGAGTGGACAGACAACTGAAGAAGATCTGGACGTTCTGGGCTGGAAAAAAGAGTGATCAGGTTTGGCTTATAGAGTGTGGTGTGAAATGAAAGGACAAAGTATAGTGAATCTCAACAAAGATGCAAAGCTTAGTGGTTAGCAAGTGCACTACAAAAGCTTCAGTGATGGTTCCAGGCTTTTTGGCAGTGACCATTCAGGTAGGTGTTCTTTGTGGAGAAGCAAACAGGGAGGAAGAGAGAAGCAGTGGTGTAAGTGGTGTCCTCCTGTCCAAGACAAGTCTGCATGAATGGCATCAGTTTAAACTTAACAGATCCTCCACCAGCTAGTTATAATATACATTCACATCTATGAACTTTGAAAGGGGCCCCCACATCGCCCTCTAAAATTGTTTAAAATTACGTCTGTGTCTGCTTCCTTTGAAGGGGGATGCCCCACCACTTTGCTCTCCAAAATTCTTTACATATACATTCACATCTGTGGACTTTAAATGGGTGCTACATACAAATAACGAAAAACACAAAAAGAAATAATTGAGTAAATGACACAAAACAAATGAAAATGATAAACATTTAATAATGATAATGATATCTACTCAAATTCCACATTATTCCTATTCATTATTCTTTTTTTTTTTTGTTCTTTATTTCGCCTTATACAATTTCTTGTATTAGGAATTTGTTAGTTTTCGCATACCCCATGGGGTCAGAGCGCAGGGTCAGCCATTATACAGCGCCCCTAGAGCAATTGAAGGTTAAGGGCCTTGCTCAAGGGCCCAGCAGAGTAGGATCTCTTTTGGTAGTGACGGGGATTCGAACCGGCAACCTTCGGGATACCAGCGCAGATCCTTAGCCTCAGAGCCACCACTCCGCCCTGTTTCAATTCAAAAGAATACACTTTCTTGTAAAACTGATGATCATCAAGAAAAGGCACATCACCAGGAAAAGCAGGAATTGATCTAATGCAGGAATATTTTATTCATGGACAATTGTGTATAGCAGGTTCAAAAGTAAGCAGCTCCAGTGAACTAATATTATTATTATTACTCATTATTTGACTGATACCTTTATCCAAGGTGACTTACAACATTTGAGATATGATTGGTTACAGTTCTTTTGTTCTTTAAGTTGGAGTACAGGCAGGTAAAGTGACTTGCTGATGGTCAAACAGTGTCAGTGCCAGGATTTGAACCCACGACTTCAGGGTTTGAAGTCCTACACCCTATGCCTTAAGCACTACTAGCATGCCAATAATATTAGGTAACTAAGTTCTGATACATCCGATTACCAATGAGACTTTAACTGAGGCCCATTTTTTTTTTTTTAAGAAATTTCCTGGGCCAAGCCAGGTAACACAGCTGATATATATTAAACCACATCAAAGAAAAGACTATAGATGCAAAGCCAGAGATCAGTATTCATGAATTCTTGATAAATTGTGCAGAAAGTTTACACCGTGTCTCATACAAAAAAAAATGCCTTTTCGAGTTTTAAAAAACACAAAACATCATTTTTGCATTGTATTATGGAGAGTGGGATAGGATACTTACAGTTAAACACATGAGCAGTTTAGCATAGAAAATCAAATTTGACTTTTTCACTGCATAATCTTAATCCTGTATTACTCCAATTTGTGATATTAGGGTCAAGTTTCATTTTGATCCAAACATTAGCTGTCTAAATGTAGAATAATCACAAAACATAAGGCCTAATGAGACCAAATCATTGATGACATTATTTATAGATTCTGATAAATTTTAATCTTGAAAGATGTGTATGATGCACAATGTGACCATTTAACTGAGGGTGATAAAGTAAAGTGAGGTTTCTGACACAGAAGGACTGCCAAAACCGAGAAACAAACTGAAGACTAATATGTAAGTTCTTTTAGATTAAGAAAGCTTCTTCAGAGGGATAAATTAGGCACCTTTAGAAAAGCAATCAGTGTTGTTACGTGAAGGTGATAAATCTGTAATGAAATTTATGCTGATAGACTCCCAGAGTCTAGTAGCAACAGGCAGGACCTGTAACACAACATCTGGTGTGGGCTTGAAGTATTCTTCATCCTCGTACACATTTGACACACCATGGTATAGTCATGGATATCTTTATACATATTACTGCAAGTGAATTACCTTTGCAGCAGCTCTAGTGTGTCTGCTTGTGTTTTAGAACGGTTGCATATATGTTATACATAAGTAAGCAAAATATAAAAGTCTTAAAACTAAAAACAATTCAAAGTTGGGGAGTATTATATGTGGTGGGGTTGCTTGTGTGCACTGAATACTTTGATTTTATGGAATTCAATATTGCAAGCAGACAAGTGAGCAACAAACATATCCTTATCTCAAAAAAATAGTAACAAGGATCTGTGCTAAATGTATTATTCCCAGTTCACTTTTGTTGTCACAAAAAAAACTCAGAATCTTTGAGGACACTTTTTCTTAAATTGAAATCTTTTTTATTTTAAAGTACATATTTGGCAAGTTTTAATTCCCTTTTTTTTACACTGGGACCCCGGTACGGTACATTAACTCTATTATATAAATGCAAGAGGCGTCTAGTTGTGTTTTTTATTTTTTTTTTCAATAAAATATGCATTACTTTAGAACAAAATTTCATGTGGTAAATTAATACGTACCATGATTTTGAAGAAATAGCTTCAACTTGAAAAACTCCAGACTTCTCTTTTTATACAGCTTGGCTAGGAGGTGAAGTGATTTACTTGGAGACACAGCATGCTAAGGCAAAGGTCACTGTTAAGTTTATTATATCACAATGGGAAATGTAGTGGTTCATGCGAGTAAAAAGTCAAGAAAAGAAAGTAATATGCCACAAAATGCAAATAAATATAGCACACAGGTAAATTTATTTTCATCTAGTTATTCCATTGGCATTGTTATTTGAGATACTCTATTGTTAAGAATGTAACTGCTGAATTTACAGCTCATTTTTCAACACTAGGCCACACTGTAGACAAACTTACTTTTGCTGATGCCAAAATACAATGTGTGATGTATTCAGGAGTACACAATTGAACAGTTATCTCCCAACAATTAGTTTTGCAACTGAAGCAAAATGTGGATCTTAGCAAGGATGTAGAGAGGAAACTAATTCATTTGAACCCAACAAAATGAAAAGTGTTTCATCAAAAGCCATCTGATATTTAAAAAGTCATTTTGAGTGGGTAGCCAATAAAAAATATCATAGGGTTGTGCTGGTTAAACAATCTGGGAATCCTAAAAGGAAACATCATTTCATGCCCCCCTGCTGTTCTGATAGCTTTAACACAACCCATCAGATGCTTACTTGGAAAACAGTTCAGAAAACCACTGTGACTTTGGGTTTCATCCAGAAGAGCTAGAACTCTTGAATTTTGTGAGCACAGAATTAGGAAATACCCAAATGTAACCAACCAGTTATTATTTTTTGCTAATTGTTAAACAGTGTTAACACTATTTACTTCATTTATAATCATATTTAGTTTTACTTTAAAAAAAAAAAAAAACAAGTAACAAAAACATAAAACTAGTCTGTTAAAAAATAAATAAATAAAACATTGAACGCTTTATTCATACTTTTCAGTAGTAATAATAATACAATATACCCAAGTTAAACCAGTTTACTTCATTTATTACATTCTCTGTAAATCAGGCAAGTTTATTGCAGAATAATTGATAAAAGGAAGTTAAGAAGAATACATTTAAAAGCTTACATACACACATGAACGAAAAATGCCCATACACAAATCTTTGATCGTGGTATGAGCATCCCAAGATGACAGCTTCTTGTAGTAACAGTAGTTTACCTGAACAAACAGCTAAAAATGTAAGCATAATGAGACTGGTATTTATATCATAAAGACTTAAACCTACTTATACACAAGCTAATTGTAAGATCATTCCATCTAGTTACTGATTTTGTTACTGATCTGACACATTTGTCAACGGCAATTTATGATAACAAAGATAATGGTACAAATGTTTAAATTATTCTACATTTGGAGCACTGATAGAGTAGGTGTCACAGTCAGTGTCATGCAGGATTCACAGAGCGGGGGATTCAGCCTGCTACAGAGCTTTCAATGTTGTTTTTGACTAGATGACACATGACATACTATATACTAGTGGGACAGACTGTTCTGCTACTCCAGTGTAAAGTAAAACAGTAGTAAAATGAATGAGATGCTCTTACTTCTTTAAAAAAAGAAAAAAAAACTTTCATAACAGAATTCTGCTTCAGTCAAAGAGGAACATATTTAGATCTTTTGTGCATTAAATGCAATAATGTTAACATATAGTACATTATAAATATTGTCTCTCAACCAAAATGTTCCTGAAAATTGCAATATTTTATTCACATTGGGAATGTACACCAGTTATTCACACTCTAATTCATATTGTCAATACATACTAAATGAAACTGGTTATGAATGATAACACTGCAAAAATAGCAAGTTTCTTTGAACTCCTTAACAATAAGCAACTGGCTTAATAGGATGGTGAGGCAAAAAAAAAAAACAAAACCTTGGATAGCAAATGTAATAATAATAATAATTCATTACATTTGTATAGCGCTTTTCTCAATACTCAAAGCGCTATCCACACAGGGAGGAACTGAGAAGTGAACCCACAATCTTCAACAGTCTCCTTACTGCAAAACAACAGCACTACCACTGCGCCACCTGTGAGGTAATCTGCCCAGTGTTATACTAATGATTTCTGATCATGAAACGCAATTGTAAACTACAAATATTGCTAAGGCAGTCAACCATAAAACAGGGCTATAGAACACCGGAGGTATTAGAGGTATACCATGACTCAAGAGACTCGGTTTTTGTTTAATAGAGGAAGCAGTTAATACTGGCTTAAATTATGTAAGTTGAATATTTAATTTAAACAGATACTCAAGCATTTTATAAAATGGAAAAATAACCAAATTCATGCACATACACAAAAATAAACAAACCTCTTTTATAACTTGTATTAAAAGTCTGGTGGGGGAAAACTTCTGGTAGCCATGACTATAACATT
Source organism: Erpetoichthys calabaricus (assembly GCF_900747795.2). NCBI lineage: Eukaryota > Metazoa > Chordata > Cladistia > Polypteriformes > Polypteridae > Erpetoichthys > Erpetoichthys calabaricus. The sequence goes on along the minus strand of NC_041396.2, from coordinate 16,177,439 downwards.
TGAGTGCTCCTAAACATGTCTGACAATGTATACCATTACAAGAGGCTCTATAAAGTCAAACTATTTAAAAAAGGCTGCCAACCAAAAACTAAAATGCTTTATTTCAATGCCACAATAAATACTCACTTGCACATAAATGACTGTTGCCTTTCATAAACCATCTAGTCACCCATTCTATTAACATACAGCAATGGATAGGGGCAATTGCCTCTTAATGATTTGACATTTGGATGCAGCATTCACATTTTCATGTGTTTAGTAATCAATGAACAACATACCATTTTACAACTTTCAAGACTCTTTGCTTTAGGATGGCAAATAGGATACGACTTGGATACTGGCTTCCAAACACCCATTTGTTACTTGGGTAATGCAGAGGCAATTGTTCTGTTTTGTTTAAATGCAAGGGCAAATCAAAAAACATCAGAATAAGCAGCAAACTTGGTTCTTGTTTATAATGTGGACTTTTAAGGTGTTGTGTTATCTTACCATGACATCCATTAAGACAACAATGGATTCAAAGCACTAATCTGCCTTTGACAGGACACTAGTCCACCACAGGGCCCATTCATGAACTGAAGAACCAAGCATACTCACGTTGGACAAATTCAGAATTTGTATTTAACCTAACCTGCATATCATAGAGAAGATGTAGGAGAAAAACCCACGTAGAGATGGGGATAATGTGCAAACTCCACACAGCCTTCTGTACAGCAGCAGTGCTAATGACTATGCTACCATGTCACCTTCTCTTTGCAGCAATTATGAAAAAAATAAAAACAGACAGCCTAAAATGTTTTTATTTTCTGCCACATTCCGGTTGACAGTGCTCATCCACATAAAAGCAGTGTCAATTTAGTGCACAGACTCCTAAAATTGCCAGTCTGTAAACTAAACACCACTGTGTCATTTATCCTGTTAGATCTACAGTGTTTACATAAAGCACACTTCTCAGTAACTAGTCTCATAGCATTTGACACATTCAAAAATTAATTGCTGTTGAACAAAAAACACTGTAAAATATACCAAATTTTTTGAAGGTCTTAATGAAAATTAAGGTGAGATTATCTTTGGCAAGCTGTATAATCTCTAAGTAATATATTTTACATTACAAGGTTTACGATCATTTTATTGGGCCTCTGCCAGCTCAGATTTCATGACCGTTCAACCGATGATGAATACAGGTCATTTAACAAAGCATTCAGTGCATGTGCTGCAAAAAACTACAGAGCTTATATTTAACAACTCAAATACAGCATGATGAAAGCTTAACTAGCAACACTGAGCAGGGAAGAGCTAATCTCCCACTTACTGACCACAAAACCACAAATATAAGCCAGGCTTCTTTTTAATATATTCACTGTGCAGACTTGGGGGGATGTCATCTTTATCTTAGGAACTTTAAAGAGGCCCCTGTTTCTATTGTTTATCACTCACCTCCAGTCTTTCCTGTTTAATTTCATCAATTTCAGTGTCTTCCAGTAGTGCCAGAAATTCTCCTGTTTGATCAATAGAACTGAGAAAGTCCTGAGCCAACTTCTGCCTCTTGTTGACATTGCTGCAGCTGAATTTGTCTACATGTGGGTGAAAAGAGGAAGGAAAGAGAGTTACTGACATTATTTTTGCACATCTGCAGCACAGCTGGGTCTGTTTACACCTGACCCACACTTAAATCTGCACCATGCATATACTTGCTTCTGCTCTTTCATTTTAGTTTAAATTGAGGAAAACAGCTCCTGGTCTCTGAATAACTTGTAAATCTGGGTGTTTTGCTTCCTGTTTCAGAAGTTCTTATATTACAGCAAAAGTGAAAATCTAATGAAATACTTTTAATAATTCTAGATTTGGAAAAAAAAAATTACACTTGCAGAACATGGCAGTCTTCTGTGTTTTAAAACTGCAGTGATCATGCTACATGGGCCATACATGCTACAAGGGCCACTAAAGTCATGATCTGAATGACAAACAACAAAATGTCAAAGACTTCAATATCATGTATTTTCAGATTTTCTTAGCCATATTTTAATTAAATCTTACTCAATATTTTATATTTAGCATTCTGTTTATGTGTGAATAAAGTGGACATACCTCAGTATATTTCAGTTTTATGGTTAAACTGTAGTTGTCCAGTAAAATGGATGACTATAACAATATTACATTTTATATGTAAAGTTTTACAGAAAATATAGTCTTACAACTCAAATCCTCTATTAAGTTAGGATTAGGATGTTTATGAGAGACCTCTGTCCGAAATTAATCTCAGTCACAGCATAAAAAATGTTCAATTATTCTGCATTAAAATTCTAATCTATGGTTAAAGATTGCCTGCCCTCACAATAGGGCAGCATAGTAATAGCGTTGTTGCCTCGCAGTAAGAAGACCAAGGTTTGCATCATGGGTCCTGCCTGCATGGAGTTTGCACGTTCTCTCTCGGTGTTTATGTGGGTTTCCTCTCAAAGTCCAAAGACATGCAAGTTAGGTGGACTGCCAATACTAAAATGACCTTAGTGTTTGGTTGGTGTGTGTGTGTGTGTGTGTGTGTATTTGCCCTGTGATGGACTGCACCCTATGCTAGCTGGGATAGGGGCTCCAGGACACCCCGCGACCCTGTTCAGGACAAAGTGGTTTAAAAGATGACCAACTGAATTCTATTACAATGCATTTTGACAGGTTTTGGCATTACCATTCATCACAACTTTCTGCTACACATTTTAGAGAATTTAGCTGGCCTCCCAGGACCTGTTCGTTGATAATTTACTTTGTAGTTTTCAAATCAGGTTCAATACATACAGAAGTCTGAAGAAAGTCCACCCTCAATCCCTTCTGCAGTCAAACATGAAGTCTCTCAATATTCAGTCCTTGGACGAATTTAGCATTTTCTCTAACACATTGTCAAAAGGGGATGTAATACAGAAACACAATATTACCTGTGCTTCATACAGTGTGTTGATGAAACACAAAAGTTGTATGTCCTTTAAATAATGTTTCTGCTACATTATTAATAAAACTATTTTATTGATATAAAAGTGTGTAATTATTTAAATTTAAATTTAAAACAAAAAACAGAGATCTATGTGAATAGTAAGACAATGCCGTAAAAGTTAGTAAAGCACAAAGACACATTAGAAGAATACCATAGTCCCAAAATATGGGGAATTCATTTAACACCTAGGCATTCTTAAAGTAAACACTTATCAACTTTAAGCATTTTGTGCTTTGTGTGAAGAATATGATTTAGTAGCTAAAAAATCTTTAGCAGGATGAACATATGTAAGTAATAGAAGAAGTAAAAAGGTTGGGTCATCTTGAATAAAGACTTTCCTTTACTTGCTGTTCCCCTGCCTTATGTGACTCAAATGAGATAGTTTATCCATGGTAGTATCTTCTCATGAACTGTTATATTCTAGTAATCAATGTTTAATGCAGTGCCTTTCTAATGGCATGTAGAAATGCTGAAGATTCCAAGTTTAACCTTGATTTGTTTTTTTCATGTGGTATTTATGTTACCCATATACATTAACTAGGAATGCATAAAGTATTTTGGTCAGCAGAACCTGTGCATCAAGCTTATATGCCCAATCCAGTGAAGCTGGCATTGGTTAACAGAGATGAGGCTTCTGAGGAAGGTCTCCACTAATTTAATGTAGTTGGTATGGCTTTCATATGAGCTGACGCACAAGATCTTTTGGGGCATTTTTTTTAAGCACTTTAAAGTTTCAGTGGTGGGATGTTCATTTCTCAGGACCTCAGAGGCCAGTAGGGAAGAGAACAGTTTTAAACAGTAGGAATTTAGTACTGATCAAAGGTCTATTTTTGCCGAGTCTAACAAACACTCTACTGGAAACTCTCAGTTAGTAGTGATTTCTGGGGTAATATCTGTGTCAGCGGCGAGAAGGCAGCTAAGGCAGGAACACTTATCACAATGTCAACATTATTACTTTTATTATACCTTTTAGTTAATTGTGTCTTTTAAAACACCCAAAGACACATTAGAAAAAAAAAATAAAACACCAAATATTAAACACTATAAAAGTAACCTAAAATAGACTAAAATATTATAGACATAACAGGAAAAGACATAGAAAAAACAAGTTTGAAAACATACGTTTTAAGTAGGATTTTAAATTTAACAATCAAATCTGAAGTCCTACTACACAGAGAAAGTGAATTCCAAATTTTGGGAGCAGAAAATCAAAAACCTTACCCTCACATTACAGCATCAGAAGAATAGCACAAGTAAGAAGGAATACAATCCTTAAAAAAGTGAAACAAGTACACTGGGGCAAAATTACAGAGAGCTTTACATGTAAGTAACAGAATCTTATAATTGACCTGTTAAAATACAGTGATCTGTTTACCAGCTTGTTAAATTTAAGAAGGTGCACAGTAAGAATCTTAATCCTTTAGTAATCCATCCATCCATCCATTGTCTCCCGCTTATCCAAGGTCGGGTCGCGGGGGCAGCAGCTTGAGCAGAGATGCCCAGACTTCCCTCTCCCCGGCCACTTCTTCTAGCTCTTCCGGGAGAATCCCAAGGTGTTCCCAGGCCAGCCAGGAGACATAGTCCCTCCAGCGTGTCCTGGGTCTTCCCCGGGGCCTCCTCCCAGGTAGACATGCCCGGAACACCTCACCAGGGAGGCGTCCTGGAGGCATCCTGATCAGATGCCCGAGCCACCTCATCTGACTCCTCTCGATGTGGAGGAGCAGCAGCTCTACTCTGAGCCCCTCCCGGATGACTGAGCTTCTCACCCTATCTTTAAGGGAGAGCCCAGACACCCTGCGGAGGAAACTCATTTCAGCCGCTTGTGTTTGCGATCTCGTTCTTTCGGTCACTACCCATAGCTCATGACCATAGGTGAGGGTAGGAACATAGATCGACTGGTAAATTGAGAGCTTTGCCTTGCGGCTCAGCTCCTTTTTCACCACGACAGACCGATGCAGAGCCCGCATTACTGCGCACCGATCCGCCTGTTGATCTCACGCTCCATTCTTCCTTCACTCATGAACCAGACCCCGAGATACTTGAACTCCTCCACTTGGGGCAGGATCTCGCTCCCAACCCTGAGAGGGCATTCCACCCTTTTTTGGCTGAGGACCATGGTCTCAGATTTGGAGGTGCTGATTCCCATCCCAGCCGCTTCACACTCAGCTGCGAACTGATCCAGAGAGAGCTGAAGATCACGGCCTGATGAAGCAAACAGGACAACATCATCTGCAAAAAGCAGTGACCCAATCCTGAGTCCACCAAACCGGACCCCCTCAATGCCCTGGCTGCGCCTAGAAATTCTGTCCATAAAAGTTATGAACAGAATCGGTGACAAACGGCAGCCCTGGCGGAGTCCTACTCTCACTGGAAAAGGGTTCGACTTACAGCCGGCAATGCAGACCAAGCTCTGACACCCATCGTACAGGGACCGTACTGCCCTTATCAGGGGGTCCGGTACCCCATACTCTCGGAGTACCCCCCACATGATTCCCCGAGGGACACGGTCGAACGCCTTTTCCAAGTCCACAAAACACATGCAGACTGGTTGGGCAAACTCCCATGCAGCCTCCAGGACCCTGCTAAGGGTGTAGAGCTGGTCCACTGTTCCACGACCAGGACGAAAATCACACTGTTCCTCCTGAATCCGAGGTTCGACTATCTGATGGACCCTCCTCTCCAGGACCCACGAATAGACTTTTCCAGGGAGGCTGATGAGTGTGATCCTTCTGTAGAAGGAACACACCCTCCGGTCCCCCTTTTTAAAGAGGGGGACCACCCCCCCAGTCTGCCAATCCAGAGGCACTGTCCCTGATGTCCATGCAATGTTGTAGAGACGTGTCAACCAAGACAGCCCTACAACATCCAGAGCCTTGAGGAACTCCAGGCGTATCTCATCCACCCCCGGGGACCTGCCACCAAGGAGTTTTTTGACCACCTCGGTGACCTCAGTCCCAGAAATGGGGGAGCCCACCTCCGAGTCCCCAGGCTCTGCTTCCTCACTGGAAGGCATGTTATTGGGATTGAGGAGGTCTTCGAAGTACTCCCTCCACCAACCCACAACATCCCGAGTCGAGGTCAGCAGTGCACCATCCCCACCATATGCACTGTTGACACTGCACTGCTTCCCCCTCCTGAGACACTGGATGGTGGACCAGAATCTCCTCGAAGCTGTCCGAAAGTCTTTCTTCATGGCCTCCCTAAACTCCTCCCACGCCCGAGTTTTTGCCTCAGTAACCACCAAAGCTGCATTCTGCTTGGCCTGCTGGTACCGATCAGCTGCCTCCAGAGTCCCACAGGACAAAAAGGTCCTGTAGGACCCCTTCTTCAGCTTGACGCCATCCCTCACCGCCATTGTCCACCAATGGGTTCGGGGATTGGTGCCACGACAGGCACTGACCACCTTATGAGTCGTAATAGACCCCTACGACTCAACAATAGAGGCACGGAACATGGCCCATTCGGACTCAATGTCCCCCACCTCCCTCAGGATGTGGTCGAAGTTCTGCCAGAGGTGGGAGTTGAAGCTGCTTCTGACAGGGGGCTCTGCCAGACGTTCCCAGCAGACCCTCACAACACATTTGGGCCTACCAGGCCTGACCGGCATCTTCCCCCACCATCAAAGCCAACTCACCACCAGGTGGTGATCAGTTGACAGCTCTGCCCCTCTCTTCACCCGAGTGTCCAAAACATGTGGCCACAGGTCCGAAGACACGGCAACAAAGTCGATCATCGAACTGAGGCCTAGGGTGTCCTGGTGCCAAGTGCACATATGAACACCCCTATGCTTGAACATGGTGTTCGTTATGGACAATCCGTGACGAGCACAGAAGTCCAATAACAAAACACCAGCACCATCTCCAGGGACTCCAAAAAGGGTGGGTGCTCCAAACTGCTGTTTGGCGCTTACGCACAAACAACAGTTAGGACCCGTCCCCCAACCTGAAGGCAGAGGGAGGCTACTCTCTCGTCCTCCGGGGTAAACCTCAATGAACAGGCTCCAAGTCGGGGGGCAATAAGTATGCCCACATCCGCTTGGCGCCTCTCACTGGGGGCAAATCCAGAGTGGTAGAGAGTCCAGCCCCTCTCAAGGAGATTGGTTCCAGAGTCCAAGCTGTGCATTGAGGTGAGCCCGACTATATCTAGCCGGAACCTCTTGACCTCGCGCACTAGCTCAGGCTCCTTCCCCTTCAGAAAGGTGACATTCCACGTCCCAAGAGCCAGCTTCTGTAGCCGAGGATCGGACCACCAAGGTCCCCGCCTTCGGTCACCACCCAACTCACACTGCACCCGACCTCCTTGGCCCCTCCCATAGGTGGTGAGCCCATGGGAAAGGGGACCCACGTTGCCTCTTCGGGCTGTGCCCGGCCAAGCCCCATGGGTGCAGGCCCGGCCACCAGGCGCTCGCCATCGAGCCCCACCTCCAGGCCTGGCTGCAGAGGGGGGCCCCGGTGACCCGCGTCCGGGCAAGGGAAAACGTCATCCATCATTGGAGGTTTGTTGAACTGCTCTTTGTCTCATCCCTCACCTAGGACCAGTTTGCCTTGGGTGGCCCTACCAGGGGCATAAAGCCCCGGACAACAGAGCTCCTAGGATCATTGGGACACGCTAACCCCTCCACCACGATAAGGTGGCAGTTCAAGGAGGGGTCCTTTAGTAATGAATGCTTTAATCAATACTTCATTCAAGCTATATAAACAGGAATGCAATAGAGAAATGTTGTAAAGATGATAATAAGAAGCATGAAATACTTAATTAATGTAATATTCAAAAGAAAAAGAACTGTCAAGAATCACACCCACATTTTTAACAAAGAGCCATTGTAAATAATCAATTGTAGTTTATTTTCTGAAGTTATATACTGTACATACAACTTGATAAATATTTTGTATGTCTTTATTTGTAACTTAGGCAAATTAATGTAATATTAGTGTTACTTTAGTGAGAAGCATTTATGTTTACCCCTGCCATTTAGGAATGGGTCTCTTTGAATTTTACGATAGGGCTGATGGGGAAGTGCCTCAAACAAGTTTGGCAAGTGTTTCTCTGCTAAAGTCTCTCTCTCATCCCTCACACAAAACCAGGCTTCCTAACTGCCAAGCATTACCTTAATATATGGTTTGGGGGGCAGGTGTGAAGATGTTCTATCCCCCCCATTGGTCTGAAGTATGACTGTTTGGAACTGGCTTGTATCATAAGCCTTTAAGTACTATGACCCCCTATTTGCTCTAGGGGTTGGACAAGAAAACCTATAAATTTGCTCACTGCCTCACTTTCTCTCTCTTACCAAACTGATGAATGACCATCTCACACACCATGAACTGAAAAGGACAACACAATGAAGAGCACAGCTCAGCAGCCATATTGAGACAGGCATGCGACCCGTTCTGAAGAAAACTGACCGCAAAATGATACCTTAACTAGACATTTTAAATAGCTAACAAGTCTGTGTGACGCCTGAAACTACACATCACCAATTATCAGGTTGTATGGTTGCCAATATTCAAATGTACTTTGCATATTGTTATTATTTATGAATATTATCAATAACACATTAAATTGTAATTTAACCCCTGCTTGTCTTTTACTAAACCTAATTGCCTTAAGTTACAGATGCAGAAGGGAAGGTGGGGAGAAGTTATATACTATAATACCTTATAAACAGTGGTAAGTCTGGGAGATTTGAGGCATTCTGACAAAGACTACTTATTAATAATACAAAAGGGGAACGTAGAGCAATATAATACTCTACCAAGACAAAACAATAATCCTGCTGGCTATGCCAATTGTTTTGTCTTGGTAGAGTAATATTTTACTGGACTGGCATGAAAAATTTTTGAAAGGAAATGCTTGAATTAGTACATAATTATGTGTGTTCGTAGATACATATTTTATATACTGTATCTATCAATTATTGTCACACACGCACGATTAGGGGGCAGCCAAAGGGCTCAACGGAGCACGAAAACACACCAGAGCGGGGTTTATGACTGTGTATTAATGCTTTTCTCTTTTCCTCACTAGGAAAAAGGAAGAACAAAAACATCACGCACCTTGAATTCTACGCACGAAAACGCCATCCCGACACATGAAGAATTTCCGTGTTTTCATCTGTTCATTCCTGATGACTTCACTTCCGGTCACCCTCCAGTGATATTACCTTCATCACACTCTGCTCACATCACTCCCTTCCTTCCACCTACTTCTGGTTCAGATTACATAAATTGCTCTGTTTGGCCTTGCTTGGTTGCCAACTGTCTACATGAACTTGACCATGATATCTTAACTGTGATACGACAGTATATGGGGAAGGCTTCCCAACCCTTAATCTGTCTTTTTCACATTTATTTCTTCACTATATATCCATCCATCCATTTCCCAACCCGCTGAATCCGAACACAGGGTCACGGGGCTCTGCTGGAGCCAATCCCAGCTAACACAGGGCACAAGGCAGGGACCAATTCCGGGCAGGGTGCCAACCCACCGCAGGACACACACAAACACACCCACACACCAAGCACACACTAGGGCCAATGTAGAATCGGCAATCCACCTAACCAGCATGTCTTTGGACTGTGGGAGGAAACCGGAGCCCCCGGAGGAAACCCACGCAGACACGGGGAGAACATGCAAACTCCACGCAGGGAGGACCCGGGAAGCGAACCCAGGTCCCCAGGTCTCCCAACTGCGAGGCAGCAGCGCTAACCACTGCGCCACCGTGCCGCCCTTCACTATATATATATATATATATATATATATATAAAAACACATACATATACACACACACACACACACATATAATTATGCAATGCTTGTTTTGAGAGATTGTTTTATGTAAAAAAGACTAAATGTTTAAAAAAATGGGATACTAAATGTTTCCAATGCTATGGGATATGAAATCTAAACTAGCTCTAATGATAGCTGGCAGGTTGGGGCACAACAGAAAATTGATTCAAGGGTTGTATGTCATAACATACATACTGTACTCATTTTGGGGAGAAATTCCTAAAATGTCTAATTTGTGTTTTATTTTGTTGATACTGGCACGAATCAAAGTTTTTATTTATATAAAAGCAATCTTTTAAACATTTGCAGTGTTGTCCTCACTACTCCCACTACTCATTTGAAGCTCCTTTATTACATAAGCAGAACAACAGCTGTTCATGTTTGGGTATGTAATTTAGGCACAACAATGCCAAAAACCCTGTAGGGTTGACATATAAATTAATTAAAACACTTAACAAGGACAGTGTTAACTAAACCTTTTTTAACATCTTTTAAACTCATTCAACATTAAAACCCATTTTACTTACCTTTTAGTATTCTGTTCCTCCCACTGCTACTAAAGTCTTTTTGACCATCAGTTGATGTTTGCCCCCATAAAATATATCAGTAGTTTAAAGGTTGGTCATATATTCTGTTTTTTACTTTTTAAATCCAATGAGAGCAAAACATCAACACTGACTTCCAAAGAGGGAATGCTACATGATGTACTAGGCTGAAAATAACTTGTTATCTGGAAGAAACACACTATTTTATACTTCCAGGTTACTACTTAAGTCATTACTTCTAAGTTGTAGTGAGACATGGAGTAACTCATGTAATCTGCCTGTGTTCAACCTTAAAAGAAAAAAAAATGCCAGTAATTGTACAGCATCATTGTAATTAGAAACATGTTAAACGTATCAAAACTCAGAAATCTTCTTATTTTTCAGTTATTTATCAGGATGTATAACTTTTCAGTTATTTTTCAGGATGCATATCCTGAAATTGTAACTGTCGCTGTTACCAGAATGTCTGGTCAATGTAGGAAATAATAGTGTCAGTGAAATAGAGATATTATCATAAACTTTACATAACTGAGCTGTGAGTCTGGTTTAGTGTAAGGTAAATACTTAGTAAAAGTCTATTTGCTTTGTGCACAGTGACTTGCAAGCCATATGGTACTTCACGGATCTATTTTACTAAACCACAGTTAATATATGCATGGCGGACGCACCGAGGCGCATGCGCACTGCGGCCTTAGTGCCCGCCCCAGAGTCCAGAGTCAAGCGCAGCGGCTTTCCAAAACGCAGCAGCTTCCCAGAGTCAGTAGGTAGCACCTGAACAACACAACCTCTGAGCGCCCAAACAACACAACCTGTACAGTCAAACACAGCGGCTTCCCAAAATGCGGCAGATTCCCAGAGTCAGTAGGTGGCGCCCAAACAACACAACCTGTAAGTGCCCAAACAACACCACCTGTAAACTAGACTTGCTCTAATCCACTGTGCCAGTAATGTAGATCACATAACGGTCATTCAGTTTGGCGCCCGCCCCAGAGTCCAGAGTCAAACGCAGCAGCGTCCCAAAACGCGGCGGCACCCGCCCCAGAGTCAAACGCAGCGACTTCCCAAAACGCGGCGGTTTCACAGAGTCAGTAGGTGGCGCCCAAATAACACAACGTAATGCGCCGTGGCGCCCACCCCAGAGTCAAACGCAGCGGCTTCCCAAAACGCAGCGGCTTCCCAGAGTCAGTAGGTGGCGCCCAAACAACACAACCTGTGAGCTACACTTGCTCTAATCCACTGTGCCAGTAATACAGATCACATAACGGTCACAGACTCTAACCCAGCGGCTTCACAGACTCAGTGGCTGGCACACGAACATCACAACCTGTAAACTAAACTTGCTGTGCTCCACTTTGCCAGCAGTCGGTGTCAGCAAAGGCAACGGAATCACGTCTCCACAAAACGAAACCGCTTTAGTACAGATATGCTTATGTAATTAAATGACATTTCCCCAGACGCACCCACCCTCCATGATATGTCATCCATCCAGATATCGGATGGAACAGAAACTGACTGCCATTCTTTGATTTCCGATTCGCTAGCGAATCGCAGGCTTACTTGTATCTAGATAACCTTCTGTTTTCTGAGCTTACATTTTATACGTTTACGGTTAGGAAAGTTATTTAACTTACTTGTTATAATGCACCTAGAGGACTGAGTTGTTGTTGCACTGCTTCTCTTTTATTTGTGCACAAGCCATTTGGAAGACTTCATAAAGCAAAAACAACCTGCTGAAAAATAGGTTTCCCTATGAATGCCCATCTCTGATTGCTAATAGAGGATTGTTGCCCTGTGTGCACAAGCAGCCAGTGACAGTGACTTCCTACCTGCACACACAGTCTGCTGGTCTTTCATTAACTTCTATTGGGGATCTGTTTGCCATCAGTAGCAGTTATCATGGGTGAAAAAGAGTTAAGTATACAAAATATACAAGTTGGTATATAATCACTGTAAATGTACAATTGAGAGAGTACAATAATACATAGCTGAAGTCAAACAGAACGTTTCTTTGTTTTAAAATGGATGAGCTTGCAAATTCGCCAATGCTTTACAACGGGAGATTTGAAATTTTAAAACTGTGTACAGCGCGATCTTTTCAAGATATCTCAACGAAAATCAAACTGTCTCAACAGATTTCCTTTAAGAGTAAGCATGCCACATTTCAACAAACCCGGGGTGGGGGATGAAGTTGTTCAATGCAGACAGACAGATGGACAGACACAAAAAATTCAAAAGAAGTTAATTAGCTGCAAAAACAGGCCACTTATTAAGAAAAGGGTTAGAATGAAAACCTGTAGCCACTACAGCCCTCTAGGACTGAAGTTTGAGATCCCTGTTCTAAGGTGTCAGTACTTACAATGTTTTTACATACTTAACACAAGGAACAAACATTATACAAATAAGAAAAGATGAAGCATCCCTTTTCTATTAGCCTTTGCATTCCTGCTGCACTATGCCTGAACAGTGAAACTGTGCTTGATTCAATTTTTGATAGATGCTCCATTATATCTTTTAAATAACCTGGCTCTAAAATGGCATTTACATATAATTTTTTAGGTGAATAAAACTTCTTTATAAAGTAACAATATGTTGATTAGCACATACAAGTAAGAATTTCCCTTCTTTGTACATGTGACAATTATGACACTATACACCTTTTTAGAAATATAAAAATGTAGACTATTCAATCTGCTTCTATTTTCTTGCTTTGAAGACTAATAGCACACTTGCTAAATGTATGAACGAGAATAGCTACCAAAGGTAATTAAGCAAGAGGGGAAAAAAAATGATGTCAACATTTAATACTGTACACTGTTAGTTGTATGGCAACTCAATGACATTTTTAACAAACTGTAGAGAAGTTTGAAAATAAGAACTTTAAAGCACAATTTAAGTTACAATTTAGAAATTTCAAGCAGAAGTTATAAAAATGCTTTGGCTTACTGAGAGAGGGGCAGCTATTTTTAATAAGAAGTCCTTAAAGGCTTTTCAAAAAAGAAGGCCCTCCCATATAAATGATTCAGGCAAGTTTGACACTGAGCATGTAGGAATTAATTGCACATTTGTGAGTATGAAAACCACTTGTTTTCATGGGTAACAATGACAAGAATTGACCATGTGGATTTCTGTGTTTTGGTTATATATAATAAATCCAGGTATTCACTTCTGAAGTACTGTGAAATACTGATACTACATGTAGACTAGCTTCCATGAAAAATAATGATATAGAAAATATGCAGAAAAGGGCACTTTAGAACATTTTTATTTTATGAATGCTTGAGGGTGGCAAAATGACAGTGCTGCTGCCTTGCAAAAAGAAGGCCAGGATTCAAGTTCAAGTTTCATGTGCTCATTACATAGAGTTTGTATATTCTTCCAGTGTCCACATGGGTTTACTTCAAGTGCTCCATTTTTCTCTCATAGTCCAAAAATATGTAGATCAGGTGAATGGATGATAAATGGAGTGTGTGTGTGTTTTATTTCTTCAGTGCTACTCAGCCCTATCAGTTGGAAGGTTGGATTATTTGCTTGTGTGGTGTATGCCTACCAGCTGCTTCTCTGGGGCGGCCACATGTAACTGTGAAACAACATGGCTCCCAAATCAAAGCCCAACAAAACAGGAACTAGCTGTGAGGAAAATGAATACTTTGGAATTAAGGGAGACAGAAGAGCCAGGGAAACATTAGTGGAGAAAAAGAGATATGAATATACAAATGAAAAGATGACAGTCTATTTACCCTATGACAGGCTGATGCCCTATCCAGGGATTGTTCCTGGATTGTGCCTAGTACTTGCAAGTGAAAGGCTCCAGCATCCCCATGACTCTACTCTGGATAAGCGGGTTTAGAAAAGTGAATGGATTGATGAGTATTTGGAAAAATGAAATGTTTATGATTTCTTGCTATATTATGTTTCTACATCATTGACATGAATGTCAGTCACAGATGTCATAAATTAGCTGCAAAATATGTGGTGACCTCCAAACATAGATGACAGTTCATGATAGTTCTTCAAACTTCTTCACTGGATTTTCAATGTTTACAGCCACTTTTTTGGGAGAAATATAAAGACCAAATATTGAAGGCAGAACCCAGATGTGGCAGCAGTTGTTGTAGCAGGTGAATTAGATTCACTGCATGAAAGAATAAGATGATACTGGTCTTCTTGGCTTCTCTAACCTTTCTTTTATAAAACTGTCTGTAGCAATAGAAAAGTCTACCATAATTTTTCTACCTGCAAAGGAGATGCCCTGCAATCCAAAAAAGGGTCTCAAATTATACCCTACATAAATGCAAAAACTTTTAACTCAAATCCTTATATGTTGGGGGAATCCCACACACAAAAAATTGTGAAAATGGTTGTGGATATTATGCAACATCCATCTTTTCTTACACCCCTGGTTATAAATGGTGACACTGTCAAAGGGCAGAATTATTACAATTTTTTGGCACAATTATTACTCAAATAAGCTGACATAAAACATAACTTCAAAAAAGCTTAGCAGTGTAAGTTTCTTCTCTGCCGTCTTAAAAAGCCTAATCAGCGCTTGTCTAGTTTCATAGGGTAATCATCGAAAGCACCCTCACTTCCTCTATAATGGTGCAGTCTGGCAGTGTGTTTCCTCATATAAAACATAAACCGTAGTGTGCTGTTCAGAGAGCACAAAAAATTGTAGATCAGAAACTTAAGTACAGTTGGCCCTTCGTATCCTCAGGTTCCACATGTGTGGATTCAACCTACTGTGGATTAAAAATACTCACAAGTAAAAAAAATCCAGAAAGTTCTAAAAAGCAAAACTTACATTTTCCACGTGTTAAGGACTATGCTGAGTTCACATAAATGAAGTGATTTGAAGTCAAACCCTGCTGTAGACTCCAGTCACAGCAATTGAATAAAATGGTTCATAGAAGTAAACTAACAGTTTCTATGTGTCAGTTAATTGCTGAGCCAGCACTGTGCTGTTCAATTGGCTAGCTCTACTGACATACAGTAAAGCACCTTTGATCTATTCTGTAGACTGATTGACAATGCTCTTTTGCAGTCGCCGCCTTTATAAAACGAAAGCTCTTTCTCGTTTACCTATCCCGTCTTGGCTTCTGAGTGCTAACAAGTCACCAAGGTGCAAAACGGTTTCCATTTTTACTCCTCCTGTAGTACTGCAGCTCTTAAACAGAACGAAAAAGACATACACATATTCCTGAAAATAAAAATACTCACACGTAGAATACTATACAATCACTAACCAAAAAAAACTGAAATTGGACTTCCTTAAACCACTGCTCATGTCTAAGCCAATCAAACTGAATCCATCCAATAGTATGCAGACACCTGTCCAGGGCACCATCTTTAAACTTAGGTAAGGTTATCTATACAGATCAGAAAGCTGTGCAGGCTGGAAATGGTTTTGACATACTCAAGACTGTCTGTAGGTAATCAGTACACTATAAATTGCACACTAAATTTTCAACCGAAACAACCGTTATTATTGAAGTGAACACACACACACAACAATATTGTAGTCTGCAACAGTCTTTCTCATTCACATGATTTAAAATTAACTACTAATGGTCAAATTTACTCTAAATTTAGGCGTGCTTGATTTAACATTTCTATTAAATGACCGTCACATCAAAATGAATTGACTGAAGCAGAGATGCTATCCATTAAGATATTAAGATGTGCCGTGGGAAAAGGTATGCAAATTTAAGCAGAAAAGACAGAAGCTCAAGGGACAAATCAAGCAGAAAACATGTAAGAAATATAGGTGCAATGGAACTGACTGACACTAAAGCTTTTTATTAAAATTCTGAGTGATAACATTAAACAAAACCCAGAAACTGAAAGTGCATATTGTTTACCTGATAATTGCTCCTAGAGGGCATTAATCATCTGATCTGGTAGACTCCCAGAAAAGAAAATGCGATATCCCATATCAGAGAAAAGACAACTGGCGTCACGTTTTTCCAGACTTCACTGTTAAGACAGTAAGGACTAGAGATTTATTTTTTGATGCAAAGAAATGTGTGTGCACAGTGGGCATCAAGTACTGTTACCAACTACACAGAATGTTTGTTTATGGTGACACATACATTTAAAACTCTTTACAAGAGAAATAGAGTACAAATTTTATTAAATTATCTTCCTTAAGTAATACTGGTATAATGAAGATATAGGTAGTATTTCCAGATTTTATCAATGAAAATTTAGTTGTGTCTTTCTATGCTACACTGCTTTCACAAAGACTCTTCTTGCTTAACAGGAAAACTCATAAATTACCTCTCCTAACTCAATGAAAACAGAACATTTTACATTAATCTTTATTTGGAAAATATTAAATTCTTACTCTGAGTAATAGTACATGAATTCTTTAGAAATTAACAAGAATTAATTTATGATGTAATAAAATATCTTGCTGGATTATTGTTTGCCCTTGCTGTTGTTTTAATAAACTTAACTAACTATTTGTTAGTACTGGAAAGTTTCTTTACATACAATAGGGATGTATTTTCATTGTGTTACAAATAACTCTAAGTTGCAATAAATAACTTTGGAGACATTATAGTACCAGCAGCAGCAGCTTAGTGCCATGACAAAAACAATTAGGGGAAACGTTTGATTTAAGAAAAGCAAACAGCAGTGTGCAAGCACAGTGTCTTTTTTAGATACAGTAAGTCACACTGTATATTTGATCCTGCACCCATGAATAAAATTCTCTAAATTTTTGTCACACACCTGACGTGAGGTGAGAAATACCTTTGTGTCAAATTTAAATCTGTAGCTTGAAAAACAAGACTATGAATAAGGAAGAAACAAACAGAGATTGTGCACTGTGGATACAGTGATGAAGAAGAGACACTGGGCTTTTTTTGGTTGTACAGCTCTACAGTGTGGGAAATGGAAGAAGGTTGTGTTTGTGAATGTGTACTTTTTTTGCTTAATGTAATTTAGGTTTCTTTTGGAACACAGTGGGTATATTGCTGTACTGTTTATGTGAGTGCATCATTGACTGAACTGTGTTTTATTGTATGTGTTTAGTACTCTTAAAAAGTATTTTAAAAAAACGAAGATAGGTTGATCAGGAGTTCAACTTCTTTTAATTATTTAGAGAAATAACAGAATTGTGCTGGTTATAGTACTTAGACTATGCTCTGTTGGGCCCTTGAGCAAGACCCTTAACCTGCAATTGTGGAGACTCAGCCGCCACGATCTTCATCCCCCAACCCTTGCCTTGGCTGCCTCACTGCAGCGCAGCCAGACTGTTCAAGGTGGGGACTCCTCCTGTCATTCTTCATGCTCCCGCAGTTGTACCTCGGATCCCTGGGGATGTCATCAGCCATGCTCGCCACACTCCATACCATTGATCAGAGGGGCGAATCAGCCCCTAGAGCGCCACAACCTACGCTCCTTTGAAGGGCCCCTCTTCGTGCTGCCATTCCTCGTTAGACAGATCGTCCTCACCAAGACTGCTCTTCATACTCTTTTTAACCTCTCCGTCTTTTCCCTGTCTATTTTTCTCCTTATCCTTTTTTTCCCCCTCTCGCAATTGCATTTCTCTTTTTATATGAGGACATGGCACAGGTGTGGCGGCGATTAGCACCTCCCGGCATCAATTATGGACACAGACAATTCCTCACCTGTGCACTTGTGCAGAAAAGCCCGCACCCCATCGCGCCCAGGAACCGCTCCTGCCACACTACCACTCCCCCTCCTTAAAGCCGCGAGTGCGACCATTACTTATTTAACAAGGCGATCAGCCGTAGACCTTACTTTACCACACTGTGTAACTAGCATGGTCTTTTCAATAAAGATAATTTATTGAAACTCTGATATTTTCCATAATGCCCAATCTTGGCATATTTCAAATGAAAGTGAAGTATCAAATGCTGATTTGCAAAATATTTTGCTTTTCCAAGAAATACATCCCAATCCAAGTGAAATGAGAAATTGAGTAAAGACAGAATAAGATTGAATCACATAACTTCAACAGTACTGAAATTAAAACGTATATATATATATATATATATATATATATATATATATATATATATATATATATATATGTGTGTATTAAATAGACATGCACACATGCATTTACAGATAAGTATCCTATCATTTACCATAATGTCTAGACTTTCTGTATCTTATTGCTCTGCCAAGCAGCTCTCCAAAAGTTTTGCAGCACAGACATTTTATATTCAACTTACTGAAAGAAAGGAAACTGAAGACCAGACATACAGGCTCCTACGCTATACTCGCTGCTAGGAATCTCTTTCCAAATGCTACATTCAGCATTAATATCCCAATGCTCAAATTACTTAACAGAGATGGAACAAAATACTTGAGAAAAAAGCATTACAATTTAGCAAAATACACATTGCCTCTCATTCTTACATAATTACCCATGGCAGATGATTCCTTCCATCTGTTGCAACAAATTACTGAAATGATAAGCTATGTTTTATTTGCTATTTCTGTGATATGTTTTCAGACCTGGCTTGGCAAGAAACCATTTCCAGAGAAATCTGATAGAACCACCGGGGCGCGCTGTCGCATGTGTTACACAACCACATTAGTAAGTCTGGACACAAATTACGGTATACTGAAAAATGTCATGAAGTTATTTAAAATTATTTCCACAATACAATGTAAAAATCTGAAAACCATATCTTTCAAATCCAACTGATCACAACAAATCATGTTTTTTATAACCTTATGCAATTTTACTACTTTTAAAAGAACAGCCAACATATCAGCTACATTTGAAACTGGTTGTATTTAGTAAGTGAAATTAAACTGTGGGAAATTGTTTTGCTTTCTGCATATGAGAAACATTCTGATGTACATACCAAATGAAATTAAAAGGGAAACAACAAAATGAATGCTGACTGCTAAGTTAATTCTGAATGGTATTTTGAAATACAACACCTTTCTTAATAAAAATAGAATTAATATCAACTATGTGCTGTTCTAATAGGATGTGGGCAGATATAGATAGATAGATCTTTATTTGTCCTCTGGGGGTAATCAGCCTTTTTACAGAAGCTCTTTAAATAAATAATACATACATGGGTAAATAAATAAATATATAAACACACACACATATACAATGGTTTGAAAATACATCAGAATGACTAAAAAGCAAGAAAATTGGAAAGACAGAAATATGCCTTGGCTATCACAGCCACAGTGAGATTTTCTATAGCCATATTGCTGTTTGTATAAAGGAGAACCCCTTACCCCCAAACTCAAAGTGCTTCTTGACACAATTCTGCTGAATGATTCGTTGGCTGAAAGTAGTCAGCATTAATTTGTCAGAAACTGGATGTGCAGCATTGTTTATAATGGAACTCAGTTTTGCTAAAATTCTCTCCTTTGCTACTACCTCCAGGATGTCCAGAGTGTGTCTATAACTGAACTTGCCCTTTAAATCAGCTTGTTGGTTCAGTGGGCCTCTTTTGTAGTGATGTTACCAGCCCAGCATACCACACAGCAGAAAATTGCACAGGCCATCACAGAGTTATAGAAGATGTGAAGGATGTCACTTCCCACATTAAAGGAACACAGTCTCCTAAGGAAAAAGAGTCTGCTCGGTGGATCCCCAAGTACTTGTAGGAGTGGACTACCTCTACATACACTCCTTGAATAGTGATCAGACATAGAGGCTTTTTGGTGTGGTGAAAGTCAATAACCAGTTCCTTGGATTTGTTGATGTTAAGATGCAGACAATTCTCTTTGTATCAAGAAACTAAGTTATCTACCTGACTCCTCTCCTCTGTCTCGTCCCCCTTATCAACACACCCCATAAGTGCAGAATCATCTGAGAATTTCTGCAAATGACATGACCTGCTATTAAATTATAGTCGGAGGTGTAAAGAGTGAAAAGAAAATGTCACAGGACTGTTCACTGAGGTTCTTCAGTGTTGGTCACTTCCATATCAGAAACATAGTCCTTGAGTCTCACAAACTACTGTTTGCCCAAGAGATAGTCCATTATCCAGGACACCATATGCTCATCCATCTGCACCTAAATTACATACCCAAAAATAAACAGCTACTACCCTGCTTATATAGTAAAGAAGCTGCAAATGGCTGAAAAGTAACAAGTACAACACTTCAAATTTTAAATGAAAGTGCTTAAATGATTGAAAACCTTTGTTTACACCAATATAAACTAAATAAAACAAAAAAAAAATGGTGCTTCAGTGATTTCGCTCGATTTTACAGCACATAACCAAGACATTTTATGATCAATTTTAGTTCTGTTTACCACTAGAGACAGGAAACCTTACATTTTGAACAACAAATTGGGGTTTTTGTGCTGCGTCTCAGAAATCTTCTCCTGGCTTCGGTTGCAGTTGCCCCATAGAAGTTCAGTGTGTTTTTAGTTGTTTTTTTTTTCCCTGATGCTGTTGCCTTTTTCTTGCAATTCACTTCTGGAATAAACTAAGTGCATATTCATTTTCACACTAGCTTCTTCCAGTACTGTATTAGGGGGTTGGGGACAATGCCTTTTCTGGCATCCCTGGGTACACGCCAGGAAACAGGTAGCTGAGCGCAGAGCTAGTCATACAGACATATGCACCTAAACCAGTATTTCTCTGCCACTTTTGAGCTGCATGTGGCAGTTGCTGGGACTGCTTGCCGCCACCACCACCACCACCACCAATGGCCACTGTAACTGAGCTCTACGAAAATTTATATCCCATTTCTAATCATGCTTCATCATCCCACCAGAACCATCCCAAAGGCAATACTTCAATTTTATTTCCCTATTGTAATTAAGTTTTACTGATTTCCGGGGCTGGGAGGTATGGGGTATGGGTTTTAGCAGAGGGTATTGTTGCATTGGTTTGATCTCAATTAAAAGTGGGTTAAAAAAAACATGACATTGTGCAGTTGATCACTTTATGGAGGGATGGGCAGGGAATTATACCATGAAGAAACCACTAAATGAAATGCCTTTCTTTTTTCTCTCATGTGTTTATGACACAGTGATGTGAGCAGCGTGATACAGTAACATTTAATCGAAGGCGGGTGGTTCTCATATGAAACTTTGAAAGGCACACATACAGCATAATAGTACTCAAAGACACACTACGAAACACTGCCTGTACTCGAAGTTGAAACTGAAAGAGCACTGCTCAGTAAGCTAACATAGAGAGAACATGCAGCAGATGGTGTCCAGGTATGGGAAATTAACCAATGATGCTTGAATTGTAAAACTGCACACCATAACACTTTAAAGTTACACTAAAAGCAATACTTACAAATGAAGCATAGCATCAAGTCCATCTTGAAATGCATCACTCTCAATAGAGTCAAATTTTGATTAGAATCTGACTCAAGCTTTGTGCCTAATGATGCCTAAAGATGAGCTGTCACAGAAGCCATTTAGTTCCCGTATTTTACACAAAGCTGTGACTTAATATAAATAACCAACAATTTACTATATAGCATTACAATTGGCTGAAACTCAGCTATCCAATAGTATAAAGCCTTTCACTATATGAGGCTCAAAGTGGGTGACATCTTTGATAAAAGCAGATTCACTCAGTTGTGACATGTTGCTTACTGTGTGCAAATCGCATTTTTTAATAACAAAAGAAAGAAGATAAAATGGAAACTTACGGTTTATTTGAAAGATGGCACCAAAGGGTATTTAAAAATACCATTATTGCTTTTAATGAAATTGTGGGATTTCTACAGCTTATACAAACAACTTTGAAATATGGCTGTGTCCCACTGGTGGGGCACCATGTGCTACGTGGCTACTTACAGAATGGATTAGAAAGGGTTCTGACTCTCTGATGTTGCACCATAAGATTCCCACATTGGTAACAGAATTCAGCTAAAAAGTATTAGGAGCAGGACTTGCACTGGCATTGGCTGCAAAGATGTTGCTGAGCAGAGTCAATACTTGCAAAGTTTGACTGCTGTGGATAGTATGGGTACGGACAATCCTGAGCAAGCTATACTGAGCAACACCAAAAAAGCTCTAAATTATTTCTTTTGGCTCTTTCTGTGCTATGTTGTGTTTTTTCTGTTACCTGCCATGTGTTTATATTGCTTATGCATAAATGTGCTGTTTGCCCTGGTGATGTCCTATTCTAGCATTAAATGTTTGAGTAACATAGTATAACATTTTACTAATAAACTGTTTGATTAATATTGTCTTATATTACATCAGTAGCTCTCACTGTGGTGTTCAAAGTTTTTAATATGCTTTTGACTGGTTGATTTTTATTTTATTGGGGCTTAATGTTGTTTTTTGGTTAACTTTATTTTGGCATATGTGCAAGAGTGTTGTTGTACTGATTTCTACTCATTTGCTTAGGTGTAGGATGTCTTCTCATATTTGCACTGACCTCTTGTTACAGTCTATTAAAACCATTATTAGAATAAACACCAGGATTAATTTAAATGAATGTTGCAAGATGGTTTTGACAAGTGCCTGCCCACAGAAATGCTATGATTTCACATATTGTATTTATTAATGTTATAGTGTGGAGGTAAGAGATAGGAAGTAATGTCAAATACATCATTGTTCTACTATATTAAAAACATATAATCAGAATACTGCAAGCATTCATGTTAACTCTCTAAATTTCTCTATACAGTATATAAGAATTCATAATTTCTGCTTTGGCTATTCTAATATATCAACCAACCAACCTAGTATAACTATTATGAAGCATAACATTAGAGAAAAGAATGTATATTTGTGCTCATTAGCTTTGAAGTCTAATTTTCTGGTAATCATTTTTATGAGATACAGCATTTATGATTATGGTCCACTGATTCAGTGGGTTGTCACTTCATTTGTGCAGGATTCACTGTCCTCTTCATGCAATAGTTCCTTACCTTTGGACTTCTTTAGTATACTGTCACAAAATAGCATTGGCAGAAAGTGAACATGTAATACTTGTACAAGAAGAAGATATTGGTATGCTGTCTAGTAGGACAAATGTGGCACATTGAGCCACAGTAACCTTAATAATCACTTTGGCAGATTCACTCAAAGTAAACCATGGGACATAGCTGCTGTCCGGGTTAAACTTTCATTGTATATCACTTCCACAGCTACATAGATGTGGTTCCACTTTTTACATTAGTAAGTCACAAAAATAGCTTCCAGATTTAGTGTCAAAAATGGATGGAAAAATAGTGCTTTGTGAAATAAGCAAGGAATTTACTCATTGCAAATTGTAAGAAAAGAAAAGTAAAAATGAAGTGGTGAATTACTTGTGTTGAACAACAGATGACACCATATTGTACAGTATACTGAACTTAACAGAGAAAATAAATCAGAGTGGCAGAAACAGGTCTATAATTCACAAGAAAGGGAAAAATGAGGGAGGTGATAAACAATTTAAAAGTAAAGACAGCAGTTGTAGAAACAGGCTAGAAATTAAAAAAGCTCAGAAGGAAACGATGAATAAATTAAAAGATCCCAGTATTGATAATAACCGCCTACCGAAATCACAACCAGATGAGCAACGCATGTCCACTTATCAATATTAGAAATGGATGACCGTGATGTAGAAAGTGTGAGACGAACCAAGTGTTAGAAATAAGACTTACAGAAATTACAAGAGACAAACCTAGGACAAATTCCAGTGAGAGGCCACTGCCAACTTGGCTATAATAGTACTTTAAGGTGAAAAACCTCCAAAATCTCTACGTCATGTCAAATTTTAGTACTGTAAAAGTTGCTGTTTTATTAAAAGCAGAGAAAGGAAATTAAGAACCAAGGCTGATTGACTTTTTTTAAAATTAAATCACAATGAACATGTCACCATCTTTAAATAAACATATAGTATCTGAAAGTACTGGCAGTGAAATGTCAAAGCACCAATTCTGATAGCTCTCTCCACTAAATCTACCCTGGAATGTGGTACCATTCTTCTTTATGGTGAAGAATTGTGTCTGCTTGAGTAAGTTTACACTGGAGTCGTGAAGTTTATTTTTTCTGAAGGAGTCAGAGTCACTAAATTCTTCTCCAACTCCAGGATTCAAGTCTCAAGTGATTTAATTAGGAAGGCTATTAACTCCACTTGTGACATCTTTTAGTATTTTAGTAGCTAGCAAACTAATAACAACCCAGGGAAATGCAACAATGTTGACACCCACACCAAGTTGGGCTGCAACAGTTAGACAGAGGGACGCCTTGTGATCTGAGCTACGCAGCATAAGCAAGATGTGCAAATTAAATTAGGCAGCGTGAGTTAGTGCCAATGCAGCTCCAGAATGTACATGTATGTAAATTACTGCAGTGTACCAAACAGTTTTTTAAAGCCATTCTCATAGATAACTATGACTGCTCCCATCTGTTCTCTACATTGTTTTCTAATGAACTTGTTCCAATCCCCCAAAATAAATAAATAACATTAAGATTTTAAAATTAGTTAACTGAGCTTTTTATTTTAATAAATAGATAGTGACACGTCAGCTCTTACGATTTAGCAAAGGATTTCCAGCTCTACTTGGAGGAAAAAAAAAAACAAAGCTGATGGACACTTTAGACTTCATGGTGGGAAAACAGCAAGGAGTGTGGCTTTATGGCTCATGGAGACCCACTGGTCAATTAGACTTTACTTGCAGTAAACTGTTGCAAAATTAAGATTCACAAAGCAGGTATGAGCCGTTAACATGAATAAACGTTTTCATTTACTGAAAGTGCACACTAGGCTTGAGACACCAAGTTCCTCTTTTGCTTGCTAAGGAATGATACGGAATTTGAGTTGTAGCAGTTAGACCATATTTATGATGAACACACAAGTATCAAAGACATAGCACAGTACTGTATTATAAAATCTACATTTTGGAGGTGCTGGCAATTAAATGAGAAAAAAGTATGTGGTCATGTTTTGGTTTACAATATATTTAGATGTACTATGCACTTGGGGATATAAAAACTGTTGCATATTGCAGCCATGTCAGCAAAATATTAAACACGCAGCACAAAAGTGTTTGCCATCTACAAAATCATAAAGACAAATGTCTTCATATACAACTTGAAGACAATTTGCCATATTTTCTTGGTTAATGCTAGCAGGTAGCACATATTGTTTCTT
The DNA here is from genome assembly GCF_900747795.2 of Erpetoichthys calabaricus. NCBI lineage: Eukaryota > Metazoa > Chordata > Cladistia > Polypteriformes > Polypteridae > Erpetoichthys > Erpetoichthys calabaricus. The sequence goes on along the minus strand of NC_041396.2, from coordinate 16,152,051 downwards.
AGTTTGAAAAAGTTTAGTTTTTGGTGGGGGGATTATACACATCTCAGATTGTTCACCAACTTTCCATCTGAATCTACAACTAGGGAAAATCTGCCCCTGGTCTCTGACTTCCCTGTCCTTTTTTTACTGCTAACTACTGGCCAGTTTTACTTGACTTTTACACATCTGTCTGTTCCACTTCCTTAATATGGTAAAAGATAAAATCATTAAAATAAATACATTATGCTCTGATTTTCAAAATGTAAATACTTGAATATGAGAAAAAAACATTACAAGTAATAACAGTTTGAATGGTGTTTAATTGAACATTACAGGCAATTTGTCAATCTGCATTTCTCAAAGCTGACCTCTAATTCTTGCTCAAATGTGACAAAACTCCTTTTGTCCCAATGACCCCAGATCCAATCTAACACACATCCTCAGTGTCATAATACTGTATGAGGTGAGTGGGTGTGTCATTATTTATAAAATTAAAAATTAATAATTATCAATCAATCAATATAATAAAGTCTTCTACAAACACTACAGCTAGAAACTTGGCATATACCAAAGCTTGAATCTGAAGTTTTTTTTTTTTTTTTTTGTTACAACAAGTCCACAAGTTTGGTTTAAACTAGAACCTAAAGGGGGTCATGGAGTAATACAGTATAGAAGGGTAAGGAAGATTAAGACTTTGACCTTCATTGTGAAAGTACAGAAGCAATGTGCCTTGTAAAGTAGAAGGCTGTTAGTCTGTGATGTGCAGAAGCGACAGTGTGGTCATGGGCATGTCACTTAACCCGTTAAGAGAATAACACTGTAGAAATAGGGGGGAAAAAAAATATGTACTTCAGATTTACAGTATAAATCACCAGAAGAAATACCTACGCTGGGCATGGAGGAGTATTGTTATAAGAAAATACCTGTTTCAATGGGTTCCTCTTCATCAATACTTTTGACAATTTTGGATTTATAATCCCTAAAAGCCATGTATTTCAACAATCTTCTAAGCTTCTTCTGGAAAGGGAAAAGTAAATAATATTTAAAAAACGGAATACTTTTTGAATATAACAAGTTTGTCTGCATCTAAAATGCCAGAAATTCATTTTAGTTGCTGGTTCCTTCACTCTAAACTAGTGATAATCTGTCTTTAAGTAAACACAGTAAAAAAAAATCATAGTACACATTTGCCCATTTTAGTAAATTAAATAATAGGCAGCATACACTATATGAAAATGTTGTCCACCTTCCTTTAAATAGAAAAATACATCTGATACAGCTGAACTATAGGGAACTATTATCAGTACATCTTTAAATGCAAAACACCACGGCATATAATTTGCAGGTCATACATGATTCAACAGTCAAAATGCTTAATTAAAATATTTTGAATACTAAAAACATTTGCTGATTGAAAAAGTTTCTTGATATGTTGCATTATTTCGTAGAACTTGCCTTATTTCAACATCGTTAGCATTTTTATTACAACTAAAAAATTTTAAATATCGTTTGAAGTATCCCAATTCCATTCATCTAAAAACAGTAAGAAAGTACCTGTACTTCTAAAGGAAATAAGTGGTTTATGTAGAGTAAGACAAGCACATAGCAAATGTTTCATTCATTAACTATAACTACCCAGGGGGAAATCTGTGTTATCCTTTACACTACCAGCTTTCAAAATACAATTGAAATATTGATTATATTTATTCCCTACCTCTGAGCATCAGACACACAGTCCCACCCCATAAATTTAATTCTAAATCATAATTACAGTACCTTATCTTTACGCATAAGAAACAAGATGTCTTCAGCAGATATAACTCTAGCTCCTCTTAACTGAGATATATCTGCAGCTTGCTGCAACTAAAACAAAGAAACAAAGTTATTATTTGTAAAAATTTTAAATAGCATGAAAAGTTGATGGAAAACAGGCAGGCATATGTTTAAATTGGGTAAAAAAATATTTTCCATTAATAAAGCAATAATTTTGGTAAACCTGTGGCCAGACCATGTCCAAAAAGTAAAAGTAGTAATCTACCCATCTCTACAAGTTTATACACACACACGTGCACACACACACACACACAGTACTGAGGATGTAAAGTTGAGACCTCAGGAAAGACTAAATAGAGAATAAACCACCAATGTATATACTGTATGGCATCTAATTCATTATATGCAGATGTTTTATGGCTTTTTTGGTATCACTGTAAGATTCCATGATGCTACAATGTAAACTGTTGCTGCTACTCAAACATTTTCCTGTCAGTAACAAAAATAACCAATAATAAAAACAGTATTTAAAGAAAAAAAATTCTTGTCTACTCTTATTTACTTTCACTGATTCACAATACTGAAATACAAAGACACTGAATTACTGCTGACTACATGCTTACTTTTATTCAATGCTGCTAGTAATTATTTTTTAAGCAAATCTTTAATAATGGCTTTGTAATAAACTGTGTTTCAAAAATGCTTGTCATCATTCCTTTGTGGCTAAATGTTATGACAACAGAAAGGAGTAAAATAGTTACACTATACACCATCATTCTTAACAGGAGCAAATACTTTATATTTTTACAAATCAATGCCTACAGACAAATTAGCTATATTTTATCATAAAGAGATAGACCAAATTTTAATAAACAGAAAATGATCTTAAATACAGAAGTATACAATTAAAATTAAACATAATACATGTGTTTTATGCAGGACACTTGCAAGCTCTTTTCAGAGTCTCAATATGCAGTGAACTTGATTTTGAATGTGCTTAGTTAACCAAATGTCGGCATGCTAGGTAACAAAAAGGTATATTTTTCCTTTTTTTCCAAATTCTGCTCTGTCCAGCTTTAGTTCATTGTTCATTCATATTTCACAGAAATATGTATGTCACCTCTATATGTAAGCATTTCTTTATACTGTTGAATCAGTTTGTAACCCTCTCATTTACTTTGCTACGTGTAATAAAATTGATTTGGTGTTCAGTTAAGCTATTACTTAAAAGTCTATTTGCGCAAGTAAAAAAATGTAAGAATTAAAACAGCCAGAGCTGCCAATCATTGTAAAAATGTACACTAAGAGAAAAAATTATGCTGGTAAATGTAAAAACATTTACAAAAATGGAGGAGTGGACTATCCAGAAAAATGCTAACAATTACACTTTAAGGAGTCTCGTTTGAGACTTTGATCAAAACAAACCAAATGGCCAAGAAAAATAAGGAACCAAAAATAACTTCCCAAACATGGAATAAGAGATAAATCACACCAAACAAATTTAGTGTTATCTTATGAAGGCGACTTACTGGCTTCCGAGGGAATGATCTTTCCAAAAGCCTGGCAGAACCTAACCTAACACGTATAAAGCTGCTCAAATTTCTAATATCACAGACTAGGATACTTTTATTTGTGAATAAATCTGATGCTTTATAAAGAACACCAGGGAGTATGTCTGTGTTAAACAAACTCCCTTGACTTGTACTACATGCGGTAACTGCAGTATGAAACAATCAAATGTTTTTATTAATTTTTCAAATAAGGATTACATTAACATGCAGAAAGACGTCTACAATGTATAAAGAGAAAATACTCCTGATATACCTGTCACATTAACTTGTGAGATATCTCTCAAATATGTATTTTTTATATCTCATTTAATTAACTGCCATGGAAGAGCTATTACTTGAAATCAATTTATTGCAGTTTATAAAGTAATATACTAATTTACTTAGGGAGTAGATCATTTAAATAATTTTCATGTATTTGTACTGTAGTTGCAAACTCTTACTGTACAGTTTATACTTTATTTCTAATTACATACATAAACCTATATATATATATATATATATAGAGAGAGAGAGAGAGAGAGAGAGAGAGAGAGAGAGAGAGAGAGAGAGAGAGAGAGAGAGAGAGAGAGCGTGTGTGTGTGAGTGAGGAACAGAAACAAACTTAGAAAGATTTTTCACTCCACCTTACCGTGAAGCGTAAGAATGGGGAAAGCAATACAAAATTGAACAAGGAACAACCAGATGCCTCAGAGCATGTTCTGCTTTGCTTTCAGAAGAGGACCAGAAACATTTCATGAAGGATATGACCATGTTGTGAGCCAGAAAAAATAAATTAAACCCTGGCCCAGTTCAGCAAGGTCAGTTCCACCAATACCAAATTACCTTTTAATAAAATAATTTTAATAACTTTACATTAACATTCAACAGTTAATAAAAATGATTCACTTTTTAACATTTATTTTGCAAAAGTAGTATCAGTATTTAAAAGATAACAGATGCCTATAGTGTAATTTGTTGGGTTTATTTATTGGTTGCCAAAAATTAATGAAGTTTGTTCCAAACCTGATTAATTAAAAATATTTATTGACATTAACAGAAAGACAAACACTTTTATAAAAGACACATATTTTGTACAAAGTGTAATGGTATGTGTAATTGTCTGAAATATGATTTTCAATCAAATGCATGTACTTGTGATCCTAAGGCAAAACAAGAAAAATTAAAATGTATAGTATACAAGATCTGTTGACATAATGTAGCATAAAAATATCCGTTTATTATATATTATATAATAAGAATATCATACAACTAACTGATGCCCGGCGGTGTAAGAATAGGAATGGAAAACAGTGAGAAAGGAATTTAGAAACCAAGAAGACATAAATACAGTGGTACCTCGGTATACGTCTGCTTTGGAATAAGTCCAACTTGGTATACGTCCTGTTTGGACGTGAAAAAATTTGCTTGGTATACAACCTTTGTTTGGAATACAACTTGCGTGCTAGAACACCGCGTGTGGTATAGCGGGTCCGCGGCTTCAAAAAAAGGGCCAGGTTTTAACCCGTATAGCTGTATCATTCTCTGTGGGTGCGATAATGAGGTACTTGGAGCGAGTCGCACCTGCACAGGTGGGCTGTGATCGGGAAGAGTGAGACTACATTTTTAACCTTGGATTTTATCGGATTTATTTATTGTTGTTTTTATCCCACTGAACACTTGTTTTTATGGATATTTACTAAATAATTATTTATTGAAACCAGATGCACTGCACTTTTTGTTTGGACACTGATTTTTGTTTTAAATAAAAGAACTTGGCATTCTTGCACTATCCCCTGGCTTCATTTGAGAATTGTCCTCATTTGTCAGCTCATCTCGGTGACACTACCGATGCTGTTGGGTTCAGGACTCCCCGTAAGGATGTATGGGAGCGTGGAGTGGACCTGCATCGTCACACCGCGCGCTACCCTTCGCTGCCCACGAGCGGCAGCACACCAGTTGCTAGCATTCAGTGAACAACCCGCGTTATAACTCTATGTGAACTTTCACGTGATTTTGTGTTTTTTTGCGTAAATTTGAATTGATTGTTGAAAAGTACGAAGGTGGCATGCGTATCCGGGACATGGCTGCTGCATACCGTATGCTGAGAATGACGGTATCTACGATTGTGAAAAACAAAGACGTTATTAAAAAGTAAAGTGAGGTTAAATTTTCATTCATTTCATCTAATTGCTTTTGTATTTATGTATTTTAGTATTAAGCAGTGTTTAAATTATTTTATACAACCCCATCAATGTTTAATATGCCAATAACAATAGGATTTCTTTTTCATGGGAACGGATTAATCATTTTCCCTTTATTTCTTATGGGAAAAATTTGTTTGGTATACATCCTGTTTGGTATAAGTCAAAGGATCTGGAACAGATTAAGGATGTATACCGAGGTACCACTGTACTTCTTGAAAGACGCAGTTGTGAATAGATGTTGCCATGTATTACTCCCGATAGTACTATAGGAGATAGTACTCCTGACTTGTTGTGATAACTTGACTTGCGTTGGAAAGAACAACAGGAAGAATGTCTCCAAATCTGTCCCAATGTGATGCAATGAAATCTACTGCCCTATGTCGTAGTGAGAGTGCATTGCCTTCGTCAACCGTTTGTGTCAAGAAATAACCCACTGATAGGAACAGGCAGTTGCCGGATCCCGGAATAGAGATGATGTTGTACAAAAACCTGTCGACAGAGAAGATACTGTCTTTCATTTTATAACAAAGGCTTAGGAAACAACCGTCGCAGTATAATGAAAATACGAAGGAGCAAAACCAATAGCAAGGATCGAAACCAATGGCAATGGTCGACACAGTACCTTTCTGTAGCAGGCTACAGACAAAGACTCCCAGGCGCACATATGGCTGAAGTGAAAGGTCATGCGGTCAGTCTAGATATAGGGCAGTGATGTGACACCAACGGGGTCATGAGATAGGAGCAGGGAACGCAGTAGTCCAAAGGAGGAATAGGAATCGAGAAAAGCGGCGTGGGAGTGTATGGGAGGCCTCAGGCAGCGTGGAGAAGGGTTTGAAAGAGCAGGAATAGGAATCGGGAAATGCTGTGTCGGCTGTGTGTGGGCAGGACCGCTTTTGAACATGAAGCAGGATGAACCAGAAGAGAAATATATATAAGAGATATATATATTTTGCTTGGCTGATGCATTTATTAATAGGACCTTATTAAGTTCAGCAGAGGCTACAAACAAGTACAGTTTTGTTATTTTACAGCTGGAAAATATGTAGGTCAAGTTACTTGTTCAGGGTCACATAGTGAGGGATACTGTAAGAAGTACATGAACAATCAGCTTTGGGCTTAAAATCAGAGTGCCTTAGCCAATTCACCACACCAATATCTAATCTAATCTCTCTATTATATAAAAAAAAAAAGTCTTGGAAGGAGACGAGACGTGATTTTCTCGGAGGCACTTTAATGTCCCGCGAGACAAAAGGACAGCTGCTGTACAGGCTTTTAAGACGCGATTTAAGGTGGGACGGATCTACAAGTTTTTTCGTAGGCTTTGGTAATTCCAGTGTTAAATGTTCACAGCGCTGCGCGGCATGCAGATCACGCACCACGGCGGCGGCAACAGCAGCAGCAAGCCAACAGCAGATCGAGCAAAGAGGAGGTATAAAAAAAAAAAAAAAAAAAAATCAATTTGTTTCCCATTGTATCACCATTTAAGAGGGGGTTTCAGAGGAGCGACTGCATCGGAAGGTTGCCGGTTCGAATTCCGTAAATGCCAAAAGGGATTCTGCTCTGTTGGGCCCTTCAGCAAGGCTCTTAACCTGCAATTGCTGAGCGCTTTGAGTAGTGAGAAAAGCGCTATATAAATGCAAACAATTATTATTATTATCTCCTTAGCATGCGTTTAGCCCCCCGCTTCACAATGCAAGCAGCAGAGATGCGAAGTGGCCCGTGTGGGGGGGGGGGGGTTGGAAGAGGTGTTGAGGGGGTGGGCGAGCGAAACGGGTAGGGGGCAAAGCCCCCTAGTCTAATCTAATCTACTACAATAACAGGTAATATAATAAATTTTAAAATATTTAATATTTCTTGCCCTCAACAGCTTTCCTTGGTATTCTCATTTGTCTGAACCTGTAAGACTCTGTTATTTCGAAGAACAGTGCCCAGTGCTTGCTTCCTGTCAGCTAGAATACTTCCTTGAAGGTGACTCTCAGAGTGCCTCGTACGGCTTTCTCCCTACTTGTGTTTCTCACAATTGCTCTTCCTCTTTTGATCGCATTACTTTAGCCAAAATGACCAATCACACCAAAGTCAGGCTGACCAATCAATTTGTTATAAGTGACTCGACATACATACAGAGACCTTAACATTATATAGCAGATCTAAATAAAATATGTAAAAATGAAAGAGGTCATAAAGTCAGTACTCTGACTTTAACAGTGAAATTGTGTTCAAAGTCGTGGTTATTACAGAATAACTGCTAATGCTCATTAGTGACCTAATGTAAATAACTCGTATTGAAAAAAATCAGTGGAATACCTAAAATTTGTAAATCAAACTTAATAATAGTCATCTCATCTGAACAAAGCACATTAATATTTGCCATTTTTAATAATACTTCTTCTCTGGGTAGCAATTCCAGTAGAGCAGAACAAGCCTTGATCAAAAAGCAGACATCACTTTCAGCTTTCTTGCTTTCCTAAAATAAATATACTGCCACATCAATCAATAGCATCTACCCTTCGTATATAGCATTATTAAAAGTATGCATCACGGCAATGCATATTAAAATGCAAAAATAATTGCTAAAATTACTAATTGCAATAAATTTTAAAATTACTCGTACAAAAATAATTGTAATGTGCTGTGTTAAATACTTTGGGGGGGGGGGGGGGGAATAAAAAAAACAAATTTCAAGTTTCTCACAGAACTGTAAAAGTACAGAAGCACATCATTTCAACCAGCTATTTTTCAGCTTAGTATAAAATTACTATGGTGAAGGGGAATTTACAGAATTTACAACAAATGCATGAAATGGCCTTGGAGGAAGACATGCGGGAGAAGAGAGTCATGTAGTGGGAGGCATTTTATCGCATGAAATTCTGTATACAAAAATAATCATTAAAAGATAACTCTTCATCTATTTCAAAACAACATCTGTTGAGAAGGCTACAAGGTCTCATAATTATAAAAAAAATAAACAGCCACATCAGACAAAAAGAGCAGTGAAATTCTCTAACCCTTCAATTGTTCAGGTAGGGCAACTGATTTGCTATTGATGGCTTTACACAGCAGGTCTTTTGTCATAGCACATGGATATTTTTTTAAAAGAGTAGGCAGTGTGCCCCCCAGTGGCAAAGGCTGCAGACTGTATAGCACAGTGTTGAGTTTCAGTTCCCAAAACTGACTTTCTGTGTAAATTATTTTACCTTGCTAGTACCTAAACTGTTAAAAAACTGAAAGAATGATTCTATGCTGCACCTGTGTCCAGGGATAGTACTTCCTAACAAAAAGGTCCATACACAGTTCTAAGACTTTTGGTTTAACATCTAACAACGATTCATCTCATGACCCTGAGTAGAGTGCCATTGCTCCATCTAAGGAAATATAGAAACAAGTCTAAATTTTACTTTCAGAAAGTACATCTACCCATTTTATAAACTCATTTGGTCATAGGGAGTCAGAGATTATTGCAGAAAGCATAACAGGAACAAAAATTTGACACAACACCAGTTAATTACAGGTTAAAAAGATGTACACAATATGACTCATAAATAGTGAGCTAATTCAGAGGTACCAAACCAGTCATGTGACATGTTTTTGGACTAAACAGAAACTTGGGGTCCACAACAAAACTCAAATGAGCCAGAGGACAGATTGAACACTTCAAACAAAAGGCAGTCAAGGCAGGAATTGAGTTGGGTCCTTGCTTTATAAGGAAGCTGAACTATTTACTATGATATGGTTCCACCCTTGCATAGAGCAACCAGATAAATAAATAAACAGAAATGCTTACAGCACAACAAGATAGCTACATCCCAGACTGAATACTTGTAAGATAAATAATCAGACTTTTGTCTCCATGCACTTCACTGAATATTAACAAACAACACTTTCCTTGTTTGGCTGTCTGCCAGGTTGATACACTTCTGAAGAGGTCTGCAAACTATTTGAAGAGGAATTATTTACTTGACAATTAAAGTGTCACTCTAGCATACAACATAAGCATTATTTAACATATTTAGGAAGTATGAAAATAAATGGATAAATTAGAGCTGTCTCAAGCTAAAACAAGTTTTGGTGATTTTCACCAGCAGGAGGAAGTGTTCCCAACTCTTAGAGATATTTATTATGAGGTAGGGAGAAACAAGTAGAGCAGCTCGCACATTACCTACTTTCTTTTTGTGAAATGATTCTTACAAAATATTCTGTACCTGCTACATCTGATATCCTAATACTCTGTAAGGCTATGAATTGCAAAGTGTAGTTTTTAAAATTAAACTCATCCAAATGGTTTGAAAAATATTATGTCTTGATTATGTGTATTAGATTCACATTCACTTTAAAATTCAATACTTTTTACATAATGTGACTAGCACTTCCATTTTTTATAGAAGCTTCTTAAGAAAAGTTTAAGTAAAGCTCAAAGAAACATTCAAAAATACCAAGATTAGCCAAGCACTCCCCTAAAAAGGATGCCGACAGAAAAGCCGGAAAGATAAATAAAAAAGATGTCTTTTAAAAATTGTTATAAACAGAATTTTTTTCCTTCTATTACAAAATCTAATTCTTTTTGTTAGAATGAGATACATTGTTTTGAAACTGATAATAGCAACTGAAATGCCACAACTTAGACTTTTCTCATATTTTGGATTTGCTATATTGCTTATTTCACAATTGCAGGTCTATTTTTCTTTCACATGCTTTCTGTTGATATCACTTCCATAGCATATTGGTTAACTACACTAGAATGAACCCCTACCAGTATACTGATCTCCAAGTCAAACTTGCTCCACTGCTTCATATTTTAATCACTGCTGAAGTCTTTGATACTATTCTGTGCTGCATAGTGAAAAGCTTGCCAAACATTTACTAAGAACTAAGGGTCTCCAAAGATTTTCTTTCTTTCTTTTTTTTTTGATTTCCTTAGTTTCATCATGTCTTTGGCATGTGCTGTACACATTATACTTTAAACATTTTTTCTTGATTAAATTCCGGTTTAAGTTGTTTTTGTTTGTTAGACCTTTTGTAAAGGTTCACCTTTTCAAACAGCATTACCTAAAAAAAAAAAATCAATTTATCTGTTTCAAATGGTTTTCATTATTGCCAAGTTTCAAAGACCTGGAGCCAGCATAAATCAACCCTGTATAGAATGACAGTCTACAACCAAAAAACTCCCATACAATTGCCTACGGGCCCAAACTAAGAGTTACAAATAAAACCAATAGTGTTATTAAAGTATGGAAGGAAAGAGCAGCACTGAACTAACAGAAAACAAATCTGATAAAATATACAACATGAAAAGTGAACAAAGACAGCGAACAGGTTAGAAATCAAACCCTGACTCCTCGAACTACTGTTAAGTGTCACCATAGTACCTGACTACACCGATCAGTACTTGCCTCAGGCTTGCACAGAATGCAGGAAACAGTTTACTAGCCCTGTCTTCCAAACCGTACCACTACTGATTGACTGAGTGTTGAGCTGTCTTAGCTCTTCTCACACATTTGTAGAGCCAGTGGGGGTCATGTTTTCAATGGGGATCTGGCTTAATGTTCATTGATGGTCTAATCCACTGATGTTTTGTTTCTATAAAAGACAAGTTCTTCATTAAGGGTGCACATTTACACATATGTGGATTGTTGTTATTTCACGGTTAAGCAGTAGCCATATAGATTTCATAAACATTTTTGATGCTTCTCTGATGAGTTGCTGTTGTTTGCAGAGTTTTTAACCCTGTAATATGGAATTTGAAACAGGGGTATTAAATGTTTATTTTATGAATTATTGCAATTTAAGTAAATAAGAAATTTGAAATCTGTATCATGTAAACACAAGAAATTCAAGCTTTTGTAGAGTTCTTTAACTAATACAGTGATGGGTAAAGTGTCACTATCCCACTAGCATGTGCACTCCTTGTGCTTGTGGAAGATCCTATGACTTCAAAAATATTTAATGTGCTTGGTGGTTTAATTTTTTTTTTAAATAATTTAATTTTTTTCAACTTTTTATTTTATACCCTTAGCATTACACAAATATTCCCTGGAGAATAAAATCAGAGAGCTATATAGTGAAATAATACAAACATAATACATAAATCTTCAAATACACACATTCTCCATTACCTTCCACTCACTATGAAAAGGTGAATAAAGTGTGTGGTAAAAAAAAATATGATATCTGTATTTCTTATTTTTTATGTTTGCAAATTATAAAGAATGTGTGACTGAATTTTAACAACTGAAGTTAATTTTAGTTTTAACTGTTCTATTAATGGTAATGCACATTGGTTGTTGTTATAATAATAATAATAGATTATACTTATATAGAATCTTTCAAATGCTAAAAGTTGTTATGCATGTGCAACTCACATTGCATGCAGTCTTGGTACAGTACTCTGAAAAGTTTTATTATGTCTTATTACAGTTTCAATTAAAGGATGTATAATGTTGCAGAAAAGAGCACTACTGTGGCATGTACTCCAAATACATTTTAATTCACCTCAGGTAAAGTTTCTCATTTCCACATTCTATGAAAGATACTAAAAGAAACAAAGCACTTGTTATTTATAAAGAGGAACGATTATTAACAAAAATATTTTAAGAGGACTTTTTTAGAGTGAATAAATTGTTTCTAAAAGTGCAAGCCTACACACAAATCTCAGACTTTGAAGCGTCCTAAAGCCCTCTGGTCACTACATTTCCTATTTTTAAGTTTTCTTTTAAATTTAGCTTCTGCATTAGGGAGAAACTATCTGATGTTTTAATGTGGCTAAGAAGTGCTGTCCCTATTCCACACGTGTCTCGTTCCCCTTGTCCAGTATCCTGTTAGGTGGCATGTGGCTGATCAGGGCGAACACCCACACAGCAGACAGCAAGGCTCTGTGCAAGCAGAGCTGTGTCTGTCTCACAGATGGGGGTCTGATTCACAGCCAAAATGCACTAACGCGGACCTTTCCTATCCTGCACATACTGGAACAATACTTCATAGACTATGTAAATGTGACATTTATTGTCCTTCCAAAATCATTAAGAAAAAATATTAGTTCCTATATGTTTAATATTATTTTTAAAAATATTATTGCTTCTGCCAAAGCCTAATAAAATAAAACAAATACTCATGCGTATTGTACATACATACACAGTCATACTGTACATATGAACACAGACTTGGGATACCAACTATATTTGCTGGATACCCATATAAAATGGCAAGTAATATGCTGAAAGGAAACATAGTTAATGTTTGTGTACATTTGCCTATGCTGATGAAACAATATAGAATTTTAACCATGTAAAAGTTTAAAATATGTATAGCCCTCTCAAGTATATCACACACATCTAGGTAATCAAAACAAGAACGCTCTTTTGGTTTTCTCTGATGCTCTTCTCATAGGTATAGAGTAGCATTTGTTGTTAAATGTTATTAATTTGTTTCACAAAAAAATCATCCAAATGATCCAAAAGATCCACACAGTAAAGGGTCAAATCATTAAATACAGTCACTTTATTTAGAGAGATAAACTATTGTAACTGCGTTTGTACAAAATTAACAAAGTTCTGCAGCTTTTAGCTTGCTTCATAGGACAATTCAGGCAATAGTGTGACGCATTTTCAAATAATTCCACAATCCAAATATCTTCATTTCAAAAGTTTTAGTAAAATTCAAAGCAACATTGATATTACAAGGAAAAGTTCTTGTTTAAGAAAGGTTCTGTTTAAGGCTTACTTATCATGTTTCATTTCTCTCTATGTTTGGTCATACAGTCATAGTTTCAAATATTCATATCAAAATAGTCAGAAAACTGTATGCTAATACCCCATTTGCAAACTAACCTAACAGTCCATGCTTCTTGAAGTGTGACTATTTCCTAACTGGCTTATTTAACACTGTGTTACACAGGGATAGGTAAAAAGTTCAATTTCATGTTAAATTACAGTGGGTAAAAGATTATACCATAATCTATGTAACTATGTGAAACTGATATTCTATTAAAATAAAGTGAATTTAACATTAACACAGAAATTTAGAAGGGTTTTGTTCAAACAAAAATCAAGGAAAATAGGGCTGTATCGACTCATCTTGGTAAAACTGAAGTTATGTTCACACTCTATTATATATAGTATTACACAGTTATATTTATAACAAACAATTCAGTTTTCTATTTTATATAGTACCTTTATATAGTGGGTAGCGCAGTGGTTTGCATTTTCTCCCCATGTCTGCATGAGTTTCCTCTGGGTGTTCTGGTTTCCTCCCACTCTCCAAAGACATACAGGAATCAGTGGATTGGTGATACTAAATTGGCCCTAGTGTGTGATTGGGGTGTGTGTGTTTGCCCTGCGAGGGACTGGCACTGTATAGTAAACATCATCCCGAGGCCCTTTATCAGTATCAATCAATTAACATTTTTTTTTTTTTTGAACAGTGGTTGCATGACGGGACAAAAGAGGGGATTGAACCAGACACAATGTGGTTTAGAGTCCAGTTCTTTTCCCACTACAGCATACTCTAGAACATAAAAGCATCATGGGATAATAATCAATATAGAAAATGTTCTGCATTAAGTAAAACTTTTTAATATTGTGTAGGTTTAACAAGTTCAGCCTCCAAGTTCCTGCAACTATGCAGTATGTTAAATGAAATTATTGCTTTGCACCCTCCCCCACCATAACTTATCATCTATGGGGGAGGTTTGAAAACTTTTTAAAATCAAAAATCTTGATCTCCGGTTTTCAATGGATCTCTAAGTGTTTTAGGATCCCCTGATAACGAAAACATTGATATCTTGATGATGGGTGTGTGTCTTGAGGACAGTCTAGAGCTAAAACCGCTGGACGGCAAATACCAAACTCGAAACTTGACGTGTTATGAGATGACGATGTGCTGATTAGTTTTCTTTGAGGCACTCTAGAGGAACCCTTAAATACTGTAATTGTACAATTAATTATTAATTCTTATCGTCAATTGCTTTCGTAATGACCTATTTTATGATCAGAAAGCTCAGCATCACAGCAGTAAATAAATACTTAAATGTTAGAGAAGAGTTCTGGTAACTTGGTTCCTAGTACTAAGTCAAAAGGGCAATAGATCTCTAAGACTGGCCTTTTGTATGACTCTTGTATAATTCACCAAACCTGCCGGCAATATTACTGTGCACATAAAAAATACTGGGATTGTCATATTGTTGAATATGAGAGGTCTGGTCAGTAAATCTAAATGCATGACTGACCCCCAAGCAATTTTCTGTGGAAACACAGAGCTGTATACAGTATATGCAATTTATAAGAAATTTTTTTTGGATAAAAGAGACAGCTACAAAAGAAAATTAGAACAAAAAATTCAAAAATGAATATTGCTCTACATAGCTGAGATGTAGTCTTTATTTTACAACTGGTAATCTGTACTGCCTTAAATGAAGCCATTTATATTTATTCTGTTGTTTAAGTTTTTTATATATATATATATATATATATATATATAAAAAAAAGCTTTCTTAGTACTTGCTATGCAACTCTTGTTTGCAGAGACACTATTAGAAGTAACAGAAATATGTCACTTGAAAATGTATTATACAGCAATTAAAAAATTAAAATAACTCTTCACAAAGCTGTGACAAGTCTCGATTCTTGACTGAATGTATAACATTGCAACAGAAAGAGAAGGTTTCTAAGAGCTGGTATTTTTAATTAATTTTTACTTCTGTCGTCTGTTTTTTCCAGTGATTTTTACGAATAGAAGTATGCATGCAAGTCCTCTGGGGTTGGAGAGAGGGGCTTAGGAATTGAAAAGAAAATGCTGTCTTTTTCTCAATTAAACACTACAGTACATTAAAAGTGATCTGACTGGCACAAGAGCTATTCAGGCGTCTAAATGCTTGAATGTAAAATAAAAACAGCAGAAGAGCACAAAGGAATCATTGAAAATGTCATTGCAAGGCAGAACTTAGTGAGAGGGAGTACTGCGCCAAGTAAAACAGCACTTATAAGTTTGCAGATCCTTTTGATAGCAGATTTTTTTAGACAGACTGTTTGCATTTCTCAATTAAGGTATAGTGTCGAACAGCAAAACTGTAAGTTAAAATCACCATCTGTACTGAAAGACAAAGTCCAGATCAACAGCCACACGTGTCTGACATAAAGACCTACTGCCGCCCAACCGCACCAGCATGAGGGAGGCCGAAAGTTCTCAGTCCTAATTAAATGAATACTTTCTAATTATAACACAGCTCAACGTGACACTAATTTCACACTCTGTAAGCATAAGCAGAACCACTAAGCAATAGAACACTAAATCAACCTGCTCACTATATCGTCTTCTTTTTGCTATTGAAGCAGACTGAAACAAAATCTGTTATTTCATTATGCAGAAGGAGGACAAAGAAGGTGAATTTCAGTCAGGACCTTAGTGTAAAGACTAATTACACAAGTTCCAGGGCCAAGGAAATGGCAAATAATGGCAAGAATGCTGGGCCACAGGTGTGAAACAATTCTAGCACAAAGCACCGATAGAGTACAGCACCTTCCAGTCTTGACGGCAAAACTTAACAGCTAATAAAAATTAAATAGTTATGCAAAAAAAAAAACAAAATGAAAGTAGTATGAATATTTATAGTTTAATTCATGTGAAATGTTCTCATTCACTTTGTCAGTCCGTTGCTGAGAAATATGCTCTCCGACAACCTAGAAAGCTAAAATTTGAACAGTTATGGAGAACTGCCCAAAGACATAAGACAGAATTAAAAACCATAATTTCCACAATATAGTCTTAAACATTCCAATGCTTTTGAAAAAGATATTTCATATTTCTTGAAATCAACAAAACTATGAATCTTTGGTGAAATTTAAGGGTTACATTAGTTGGACACTAAAAATTACAGCCATTCAAAAAATCTTTAGCCAGATTCATAATTTAATGCATCTGAAAACCACCCAATACTAATCTTTACTGAAAATAAGACTGAAATGTGTTGAGGAAAAGCTCATAACAGCAAAGACTGGCAGCACCCCTTTGCTAGAAAATGAAGTTTATTGTAAAGATGGGTCAGGAAGTGAAAAATAAAAAGAGACATAGGCAGAAGTTACTTGTCCTCAGTGTATTTTGAAGGCACATCAGCAGTGGCCTTGTACATATGGATTTATAGTATACAAGGTGCATTTGTCACACCAGTTTACTATAAATTAAGTCCTTTATGTTCATCTGCATTTAACTGTCAAGTTTGGAAAGTACAATGAGGCCATTTCTTATTAAAATATTAAAAGCATGCAGTAAACTTTGGGCTTATGGGAGATAAATACAGCAATAAATCAATGCACCTTCCACTCTGAGGTTATTTCTATGCACTACACACAACATAAACATATAAGACTTCTAACAATAGTTGTAAGTATAAATTATCTCAGCTCACAAAAATATCCAAATTGCTTTTGCTAGTAACATTTTGACTAACTTTTGCTGATTTTCAAAACTAACAGCAAAGTGAAGGAAGAAAACCATAGACAAATCACAATCAGTGCAACAACACTTGCAGCTGATCAAAATATTTTTGCAAACATAACTGTTTTTTCTTTTAATGTGCAAATTTTTTGTCTTCATAAGCATGTTTTGCAGCAAGATTTATCATTGTTTTCAAAAACACTGCGTCCCTGACTACTATGATTTAATGTGTTTGTACAATAAGAACATTCTACTACTGATTATGGCTCAAGATGCCAGAGAGAAATGGGGGTCGAGGGACAAAAAAGAGCTTTCGAGCTTCCACAGTACAGTTAATGTCTCAAAGTCAATATAAGCAGGACTCCTTGGAAATGGTTTTGTATTTTTTGCATCTCAGTATGAAACTACTTGAACACTTGCCTAATAAATTAATTAAATCAAATAAAACTTTTTGAAATCAAAGTTCAAACAGCGGAACCTGCTCCATTTTTAAGCAGTAAACTACAAAGAATCTCTGCAGGTTCCTCATTCAAATCCTCCTGGATGAACTATCATGCTGCTCCAGTTCTACGAAGAAAACATGAAGCAAAAGTTGCTTTATTGAGTAAAGAAGAATACGATGCCAGAACAAAACTGAAAAAAGAAAAAAACAAAACAACAGAATTGAAACAAGAATCTATTAGGACAATAGACAAGACACTGAAAAGAAATCCTTATCTACAACTGGTAATAAAAACTGGAAGCCGAGTACACTCCAGAACTGACCCTATGCTGTGGTCAGGGACCCTAACTTTCAGGTTTTTGAAAATTCAGCTTTGAACTGGACAATGATCTTAAACAAAAATTCAGTGGCTCAGAATAAAGAAAATAAATACCCTTAAGTAGCCCACTCAAAATCCTGACTTCAGTCAAATATAACATTCTCTCAAGTAAACTATAATAATATAGTAATAGCAATAAAAATACATTTTATTTATATAACAGCTTTCCCATGCTCAAAGCTCTTATTTAAACAGCAGGGTATATGTAACATTAGGTACAAATATTTCTACATAGAACACTAAACAGATAAATACAGGAGATACAAAGCATTACATAGAATAAAAGACAATAAACCAGAGTAAAATACTACATTCAATACTAAAAGAAAAGCCTGAATAAATAACATCATTTCTGATATAACACACACACACACACAGATTATCCAGAGCATCTGGACAGAGAGGTAAACTGAAAGAAGGGGCAGAATGTCAGGTTAAGTTAGAGATAAATGGATGATGGATTTATGTTAGTTGAATTATTTAGATCTTTAATTTTATTGCAGTAAAAGTGGAGGAATTTTTCACAGACTTCGGTAGAGGAGGTAATTGGCCCAGATGCAGGTTGAAGTAGCTACAGTAACTACAGAGAACAAAACTCTCAGGCTATCATGGCCACTTTCTCTCATTCTGCCATAATGTGTGTTCTTGGCTGCAGTTGGTGCATCCCTGTAAGCCCTTTGGTGGTCAGAGAAAGCCTGGATATGCACAGTGAGGCCAGTCTTACGTTACATTCTCTCAAGGCACCGGCCAGCTGCTTTCATAGACTGTAATTCTGAATTGTACCATAGAGTCGAGTGCTTTAAAGAACCCTCCTTATGTTTTAAAGGAGCGGTTTTAGCTAGTGTTAAATGAACGGCTGTGTTATAATAGTCAACAACACTATCTAGTGTTGATGAAACAGGGGAAGACAGAAAAAGATCAGAAATGGATCCAGCAAAGATCTAGGGACAGATATTTTTAAGGTTTCTGAAAGATATTTGACGTTTACAGGTAAGAGGAGGGAGAGGTAATGAGACAGTGAAAAGTACTGCTTTATGGTCAGAGAGTCCCAAATCACTGCTATAAGTGTTGCCAACAGATACGCCAGATGTACAGATCAAGTACAAGACCACCAGAGGGAGTAGGAAAATCAACATGTTGCACCAAGTTAAAACAGTCCAGTAAGGATAGAAACTCATTTCTCAGCTTAAATGTAAGCTTAAAAAGTTGCTGTGAAGAATGACTCTCTGGGAAAGCGAATATCAGTGGGTTAAAAGTTCAGTCAGATCTGTTAAGAAAGACCCATTGTATTTTGGGGGATGATAGACAATAATAAATACGACAGGACCAGATTTTATAATTATACCACTAAACCATGACTGTAACTGAGGATCCACAAAGTACTCAGACAAACTTTGAAGACTTGTTATTATTACAAATATTTAAGTACATTTGTTTTGTAGTTTTGTGTCAGAAGTCCTGACTTTGAATTTTGAATATTTTTTTCAGCAACTTTATGAGTATATGTAGTCTGAGAAAATGAAAATTATATCTTTATGTGACCGAAATCATAGGGCAAGAGGGGGAATGAATGAATCTTTGACTATTACATTTTAACAAATAACTTCTAAAGTATTTCTGGAACCCCCACTAAACAGTGATAAAATATATCAGAGGCCTCTCTGGACAAAATGATAGACTGAATTCTGGTTAAAACAGTTATAATTAAATATTTAGTAACAATATTAATGAGCATAATTACTATTTAAAGCTTATTAAAAGAAAAGATACTTGATTCTCCTAATTTTCCTGAGCTTAAGCTGTAATAGGGAAAACAATGGAAGTTTCAATTTGTTTGAAAACAATACTGTAGATGAATTTTTCTGGAATATCTTGGACGCCACTTGTTCTAAAATGTTCAATATTTGCTGAATGTAAGCGTGTAGAAGCTCTACCCAACACAAATAAAACCAAAAACAACAAAACTCCCCACATAACTTAGTGTTGAAAACGGACATTTTAAGATATGAAAGTCAATTTTGATTTTCCACAGACACATGCCCATACGTGCCCACACACACACTGAAAGACATAATGCTAAAGTCAACTTTCATTGACAATATGAACATCATAGAATCAGAATCTGAACTTAACTTGATAGCAAATTTTTGACCCCATCACCAAACTTCCAGTTACATGGAAGTAAAAGAATACACATAACAATAACATGCCATCATTTTTCTCCTTTCCATTTCATGGGCTAATAATTAGGCCTCCCTGGGCACTATTTAAAATGGGCGTTAGCCATTGGATTTTTAAGACCACACAGAATAAAGCTTACTTAAACTTCCAAAGATAAATAAAACTATAGTGTAAGGCACAGTCTTTAGCTTCATCAGTGAAGCAAAAGAAACACATAAGGAATTTGTGGTGATTGTTTAACTTCAGTGTTTTCAATCATAATAAGCAGCGTGGGCTGTTTTTTTTATTCCTTAAGTAGCAAAACAGCACATTTCAAAAATCCCCCAAACGTATGGAAGGCCTATCAAAGAGCATCAGTACTGGAACACGTCCATCCATCATTTTCTAAACCCATTTATCTAGTACAAGGTAGCAGGGAAGTCATTAAATGAACAAATATAGTTTCAAAATTACGTACTAGAGCACATTCCAGTTAATTATGACCTAATGAAGCACTTATTTGCATAGAACAGGTGTGAGTGCGTGTTTGATTTTGTGTCCAGTTTCAGTATGCCAAATTTAAAACAAAGACCAAATGTAAATGATTTTCTACAAAATTTCCTCCCACACTTTCTGCATTATAAAATTATTCATTAAAGTGTTAATATTAGCTTAATTCAATGCATGTCTTTCACTGCCTTTTTAGTAGATGGTATGTTCATCCAATCTATAGTTTATCTGTAGTTACTCCATCAATTCATTTAAGTTCTGTACTAACCTCCTGACCTTCTGCTGTGGGTAACTGCTGTGGCAAGCACTGCATTCAAAAGCATAATAGAGCCATGAACATCCATACTATTGTCACACCATCTAAAGAACACAGATAGGAACTACTTGTCAAATGATGCCATTGTTGAACTGTAGCAAATCACCTATTTACGCTTCTTTTTTTCTTCTTTTTTTTTTACACTAGTTACAGAAGAATGTGAATAATACTTATAAACAGGACTACTGTATTTATTATGCATTATGTATTTGTTTGAGTGAAGCTAAATAAATAATCAGGCAAATTAAAACATTCACACTGTGGGCCTAGTACAATGTCTTCTTCATTTACCTGCATCTTTCATGAATTGACCTAGAATGTACAGAACAAGAGCTAAAGCTATAATTAAACTTACGAGTTGTAACTTCCTCACAACAAAATGAGCAAGCAATGTGCTAGAAAATGTAAAATTTAATTACACAAAAATCAACAGCAAACATTGTAGGTAAGAGTAGATACCTTCTGTCTAAGAAGATGCATTCTCTTAAAAACAAACTACATTTATTAAATCAGGGGGTGCTAAAATTATCTAGCAGTCCCCTGATGTTATTTTGGATATTTGTTACCTCTCTTGACCTTACCAAAATGTTCAGTCAATGAGTGCTAACTACGTATGGTGTTTTTGGTTTAAGACCTTCTTCTTATCTTTGAACATCTGTGTTTCTAACCTTAACAGATCTCAGCAGTTATGGTTTTGCTTATGTATTTTCTTGTTTTGATTAGGTTCTCATGTTTATTCCCAATGGTTTGCTATAATCATCATTTTCTGATGAAGAGACATGGGCAACTGCCTGTTAGTCTCACATATATAAATCCATCCTTGGTTATTTCAGTCTGGTAGTTTAGTCCACCTATGCTCTGATGAGATCCACAAGTTCAAATAAACCCTTCACAACACTAAAATATACAGATGGTACTGAATGGTACCGAGTACTAAAGAAGGGGTAGAACTCCACTGTGTAGTAGATAATGTGACATAATACAATTTGTTTGTAACATTGTACCCATATGTTAGAACACAAATTAAAGAATCAATTCTACTTCCTAGCCCATTATCCACCCAGGGGGTAAACGTTAACATTATTCAAAGTTATTGTCTGTTTTTACCTGCATTTTTATTACTCTTTAATTTAATATCGTTTTTTGTATCAGTATGCTGCTGCTGGAGTATGTGAATTTCCCCTTGGGATTAATAAAGTGTCTGTCTGTCTGTCTGTCTGTCTGTCTATCTATCTATCTATCTATCTATCTATCATCTTCATATATAATACGCTACCGTGGCTGTTCGTTTGTCTGCCCAGGATTTTAAATCACCTGTAGCTTGCAAACCGTTTGACCTAATGACCTGATATTCGGTACACTTACAGTCATATGAAAAAGTTTGGGACCCCCCTCTTAATTCTTTGGATTTTTGTTTATCATTGGCTGAGCTTTCAAAGTATCAACTTCCGTTTAATAGATGGCATGCCTTATGGAAACAGTAGTATTTCAGCAGTGACATTAAGTTTATTGGATTAACAGAAAATATGCAATATACATCAAAACAAAATTAGACAGGTGCATAAATTTGGGCACCCCGACAGAGATATGACATCAATACTTAGTTGAGCCTCCTTTTGTAAATCTAACAGCCTCTAGACGCTGTCCTCCTATAGCCTGTGATGAGTGTCTGGATTCTGGATGGAGGAATTTCTGACCATTCTTCACACAAAATCTCTCTAGTTCAGTTAAACTTGATGGCTGCCGGGCATGGACAGCCTGCTTCAAATCCTCCCATAGATTTTCGATGATATTCAAGTCAGGGGACTGTGAAGGCCATTCCAGAACATTGTACTTCTCCCTCTGCATGAATGCCTTTGTAGATTTTGAACTGTGTTTTGGGTCATTGTCTTGTTGGAATATCCAACCCCTGCTTAACTTCAACTTTGTGACTGATGCTTGAACATTATCCTGAAGAATTTGTTGATATTGGGTTGAATTCATCTGACCCTCGACTTTAACAAGGGCCCCAGTCCCTGAACTAGCCACACAGCCCCACAGCATGATGGAACCGCCACCAAATTTGACAGTAGGTAGCAGGCGTTTTTCTTGGAATGTGGAGTTGTTCTTCCACCATACAAAGCGCTTTTTGTTTTTACCAAATAACTCAATTTTTGTCTCATCAGTCCAAAGCACTTTGTTCCAAAATGAATCTGGCTTGTCTAAATGAGCATTGGCATACAACAAGCGACTCTGTTTGTGGTGTGAGTGCAGAAAGGGCTTCTTTCTCATCACCCTGCCATACAGATGTTCTTTGTGCAAATTGCGCTGAATTGTAGAACGATGTACAGATACACCATCTGCAGCAAGATGTTCTTGTAGGTCTTTGGAGGTGATCTGTGGGTTGTCTGTAATCATTCTCACAATCCTACGCATATGCCACTCCTGTATTTTTCTTGGCCTGCCAGACCTGCTGGTTTAACAGCAACTGTGCCTGTGGCCGTCCATTTCCTGATTCCATTCCTTACAGTTGAAACTGACAGCTCCTAAACCAGGAGACTCAACAATCTTTGTTTTCAGATCTTTTGAGAGTTGCTGTGAGGATCTCATTCTGTCACTCTTCAGAGGAGAGTCAAAGGGAAGCACAACCTGTAGTTTACCACATTAAATACCTTTATATCTCATGGATGGACACACCGGTCTATGAAGTTCAAGGCTTAAGGAGCTCATCCAACCAATTTGGTGTTGCAAGTAATCAGCATTGAGCAGTGACATGCATTCAAATCAGCACAATTACAAGGGGACCCACATTTGTGCACAGCCAGTTTTTCATATTTGATTTTGATTTAATTTCCTACTACTAAATACTGCGTCACTAAAAATCTTTGTTCGGAAAACACCCCAGTACTCAGATGTTCCTAGGAAATGAAAGACAGACCACTGTTATCTTTTTTGTTGAAAGTAGAGTAAATTATTATGCAGGCTGAGAGGGGTTCCCAAACTTTTTCATATGACTGTATACTATATGATGTCTACTAACCGCTTTCGGGGTGATGATTGACCTCCAAGGTTATTCCTCTTTTTATTTTATTGTACAATCAACACTCAGCAGTGGCCAGCAGGGCGGCCGTGCGGTGCATGCGTATGGGCGCCATTCTCATCCCTATCACCTTTGCTATCACTTCCCCTACCCCTTCATATCTTAAATCATTCTTGAGGCAGATTGAAGACTTAAGTGCCAGCTTAAGTGGAAAATTAAAGATGTACTAAGTAATTGCAACACAAACACTGACTTAATCAGTTTTAACACGAAAAAATCAAGACGAGAGAAGAGAAGAAGCAGGCCGCTAGGGTGGAAAAAAGAAAGGCTGCTCAGGAAGCAGCAAGCGCATCAACCTCTGAGCAAATGAATGCTAAACATACAGAGAAAGAGTATGAAAGCTATGAATGCTCAAATCAAGCGTATTCACTGCACATTATCATGCAGTGTGCCATTACTAGTAATACAATATGTTGCAATCCCATTTTTGTGGTCTTAGGAGATACAACATTCAAATAAAGTTAGCAGAATATGAAAAAAAGCATATTGTACAAGTACAAGAAAAGATGTAAAGGGCCTTTAAAAATGTATATTTTTTTTCAAAATTTAGGTTTCTTTATTTAATAAAAGTATACTCTAGGAAACTCAATTCTCTCAGTCTATTTCAGTAAACATGGAATTGCAAAATTTGTATAAGCATTATAAATGAAATACATTTTCACCTTAGACCTATCAACATTTCAAATCTATTATTTTAGCACACATTCATATGAAAGATCCACACTAATTCATTTAATTTTTAGTGATGACCTGCACAAAAAAAAAAAAAAACTGCAGCAGTTGCAGAATAAAGCCCCCATGGGCTGAACCAGGAAAGGCCTTTAAAAGAACTGCTGACTCCTGCAGATCCAGCCAACTTTTACACCTGTGGTGCTAACAGGAGCGCCAAGTGAACTCTTGTCCACTACCCCTGTGTCAGCCCAGCATGACTTCTAATTTTTTTCTCTTTTTTCCCTAATATTTGGTTTTCTAAAATCAACATACAAGTAGATTGAATTAAAAGCCACTCAATCAGCAGTCTTACATGAAAAAGAAATTACAAATCGGACCTCCCACTAATTTTTAAAAGTCAAAATATACTCTGTTAATATAGAAAGCATACTGGTGGAAAAGAAATATGTCACTTAACAAGACACTTCTGTTATATTTTAAAACATAACCTACATGGCTATAGTTCACCATAATTGTGTGTTTCCATTTTAAAGGGCACATTCAAATCTGGCAAGCATCCCTATGTTCCATGTGTGTGAGGGGAGTTATTAAATTCTATTTAACACTAGAATTACCATAGCCTACGAAAAAACTCGTAGATCCAGCCCACCTTAAATCCGTTCTCACCTCTCCCTCAGTGTCTTTTGTCCTGTAAATGTGCAGATTAAGACGAGCAGCAAGCAGCCTGCTATTCCATCTCCCACCGCCGCAGAACGTGCACAATGTTCTCCCAGCTCATGCCTTGATTGATTATCTGGGAGTGAAGTGCTGGAGTTTTAGAGTGGAAATAATAGATCGTTATTTGGAACACATGCATTTCATGAGTGTTCCGTTTCTACAATAATCTGTGTAAATATATTGTTAAAACAGAAATGTTTTTCATATTTTAGTAGTAAATGACAAAATGTTGGCATAAACTATATAGTGTGTGAAGCCTGAAGTCCAAAGATCAAATAAACACTTTCACAAAAGGTTCAAGGACGATACAACAGCTTCCGTGGCGTAGCGGTAAGATTTGCTGACTTGTAATTAAGAGTCCCCGGTTCGATTCCGACTGCCTCCTATATTTGCTGTTTTCAGTAGTGAGCTGCTCTTATTGTTAACATTATACAGTACACACATACATTTGGTTTGCGTCTGTAACAGACGGTGTACATTTAAAGGACTTGTAAAAGTTACCGTGTTTTTTTTTGTGTGGAGTCAGAAAGTGAATCCAAGTCAATCCAAGACTCACTCAAGCATTCATGTCTTTGGAGTTTGACGAAGAGCAAAACAGTTACAAACATGTAACATGTAAGATATAATGCAATAAGATTAAAAGATAAATGATATACTAAAACAAAGTAAGTGGTTAATCGTTAAAAACATGCAAAAACATTCTAGACAGTGTATCTGTTAAACCAGTTTTCCCATGTTATGGTGTCACATTTAATGTACCTTGCTGATCACACAAGGAGGGCATGCTTTTGAAAACAAGTGTCCTAAAAGTCAGTTAGGTCCTTTATATCTTGGACTTTCCCCTGCTGCTGACTATTAAAAGAGCTATTGATTATCCAAGCACTGTTGTTCAGAGAATGTTACCATTGCCTAATATTTTCCTCGCTTTTCTTGCTCTCAGAGAACTCCCTATGCCCAGAATTATAAGGGTCCATGTAGTATATCAATGCTCATTGCTAAAAGGTGGTGCACATTTTCTATAGAAATACTCAATGTTTCATTAATTCAAACATTTTCTAATGTCTTCATTAGTGCAAACATTTTTTGTAGAAAAACTTGACTGCTTTTATTAATGCAAACATTGTCAGTAGAAATATCAATTGCGTTCATTAATGACGAAGCTCCAGTACAGGCTCTGTGTACTTTCCTTGCATTTAGTTATAGGGTCCTAGTTCTCATCAGCCTCTAGGCCTTTATATCAAAACAGAATGCACTGTTAACGGTTTAAGTAACTGCACTGCCATTTGCAACTATAACTATTCACATACTGTATGTATATGAGTAAGAGACACAAAAAGAAGATCAAAAATAAATTAAATTATCCATCCATCTCCTAAACTTGGTTTATCCTGAGCAAGGTCAATGAGGAAGATAAAATAATCTTCAAAGAAAAGTTCAGGCCATTTTGTAAATCTTTCACTGAAGGCTTTTTATAATAAGTACAGAAGTAGAATCTAAAGAAAACACTTTACTGCAGGTTACATAGAGTGTCGCAACGGCATACAGGGTACCAGACCTTCTAACAAACCTTTTTCTTGCTTATGGCTGAGATGCTTAAATGCCATGTGCACGTGTGTCTTCCATAAGGACTCTGAGTTGCTCTCACCATCCGAAGGAATAAAATGAATCAACTTGATCTATGTATCTAAACTGATGTATAAGTTATATTTGGGCACTAGTTATGTTTATGTTAATGCTGGGATGAGCTGGACTGCAAGTTATGAGCAGGTTCTTGTGTTGTGTTCACTGTTTCTTGGACAGCCTTCAGGTCTACTTATCCTTAAACTATTTTAGTCAAATAATGAATTACATGAATGTTCTTAATGTTTCAAGTACTTCAGATTAAACCTGTGAGTAACAGCTTCTTGAAATATTCTTATGTCAGCATTAATTTCTTTAAAACTACAAAACTATAGGTATGTGTGCATATATGTCAGCCACTTATACAGATATGTTGAGACAACTTGGCTATAAACAAAATATGATAACATCTTGGAATACCCCATATTATTCTCTATACAGCACTTATTAATATTTTACTATGTTTAAATATGAAACATTTTTGAAGTCTTTTACATTTTTTGCCAGTGATAAACAAAACACATTTGAAATATCCAAGTGAAAACAACATTGTACAGCTCAAGGAGGGATTCAGGGATTCTAGTGTTAATACTAAACATCTGAACATGATTTGGTACAAATAGCTGCATAAATATATCACATAACTGATCATTGATTAGGATAAATACACCTTTATGGAAAGTGTCAAATTGGTTAGTAGTAGACTGGATTTGGACATTAGCTGAATAAGCCAGAGCTTTGGGCTTCAGAGTCTGAAGCAGCTTCTCTCTTTTTTGTTTTTAAATTGTTTAATTGTCTCAGTTTTTATATTAATTGCATATAAATACCTCCATAAATTAAGTCTACCGTATGGTTCAAATCACGTTCATTAACTGCTTTGCTTCTGTAAGCATACAGTACATACCTTCTGTTCAGAAAGATAAGTACAATACGTCGCACATGTTGACGTAACACTTAGTAGGGATATTTTTCTGATAACAAGTGAAACATGAGACACTCATTACTTTGTACAAGTACAGCAAGATGAATATCACATACTGGATGCAAGTATTTTATTCTTAAGGATGACTATAATTGATGTCCAACTCATCACAATATTAAAAATCAAAAGTTTCTTATTGGACAAAATATCTTGATCAATAAAATGTTCCTATTTAAAAAAACTGTAATAGATAGATAGATAGATAGATAGATAGATAGATAGATAGATAGATAGATAGATAGATAGATAGATAGATAGATAGATAGATAGATAGATAGATAGATAGATAGATAGATAGATAGATAGATAGAAACTTTATTAATCCCAAGGGGAAATTCACATACTCCAGCAGCAGCATGCTGACAAAAACAATATTAAATTAAAGAGTGCTAACAATGCAGGTATACAGACAGACAATAACTTTGAATAATGTTAACGTTTACCCCCCCGCGTGGTACTGAAGAGTCGCATTGTGTGGGGGAGGAACAATCTCCTCAGTCTGTCAGTGGAGCAGGACGGTGACAGCAGTCTGTCGCTGAAGCTGCTCCTCTGTCTGGAGATGATCCTGTTCAGTGGATGCAGTGGATTCTCCATGATTGACAGGAGTCTGCTCAGCGCCCGTCACTCTGCCACAGATGTCAAACTGTCCAGCTCCGTGCCTACAACAGAGCCTGCCTTCTTCACCAGTTTGTCCAGGCGTGAGGCGTCCTTCTTCTTTATGCTGCCTCCCCAGCACACCACCGTGTAGAAGAGGGCGCTCACCACAACCGTCTGTTAGAACATCTGCAGCATCTTATTGCAGATGTTGAAGGACGCCAGCCTTCTAAGGAAGTATAGTCGGCTCTGTCCTTTCTTACACAGAGCATCAGTATTGGCAGTCCAGTCCAATTTATCATCCAGCTGCACTCCCAGATATTTATAGGTTTGCACCATCTGCACACAGTCACCTCTGATGATCACGGGGTCCATGAGGGGCCTGGTCTTCCTAAAATCCACCACCAGCTCCTTGGTTTTGCTGGTGTTCAGTTGTAGGTGGTTTCAGTCGCACCATTTAACAAAGTCCTTGATAAGGTCCCTATACTCCTCCTCCTGCCCACTCCTGATGCAGCCCACGATAGCAGTGTCGTCAGCGAACTTTTGCACGTGGCAGGACTCCGAGTTGTATTGGAAGTCTGATGTATATAGGCTGAACAGGACCGGAGAAAGTACAGTCCCCTGCGGTGCCCCTGTGTTGCTGACCACAATGTCAGACCTGCAGTTCCCGAGACGCACATACTGAGGTCTGTCTGTAAGATAGTCCACGATCCATGCTACCAGGTATAAATCTACTCCCATCTCTGTCAGCTTGTCCCTAAGGAGCAGAGGTTGAATGGTGTTGAAGGCGCTAGAGAAGTCCAGAAACATAATTCTTACTGCACCACTGCCTCTGTCCAAGTGGGATTGGGATCGGTGTAGCATGTAGATGATGGCATCCTCCGCTCCCACCTTCTCCTGGTATGCGAACTGAAGAGGGTCAAGGGCGTGTTGGACCTGTGGCCTCAGGTGGTGAAGCAGCAGCCTCTCCATGGTCTTCATCACATGTGACGTCAGAGTGACAGGCCGGAAGTCGTTCAGCTCACTAGGACGTGATACAACATGTTTTCCAAAGCCTTGGGACTCTCCCCTGTTCCAGGCTAAGGTTGAAGATGCGCTGTAGAGGACTCCCCAGCTCCAACGCACAGGATATGCAATATGCAACAAGAGTTATATTTAAGACTTTTCACATGGGATGATTCTGCAATGTTATATTCAAGATTCAAAGCAGTTTTAAACAGATTAACCATAAATGGAACCCAGCAATTAATTAATGGACAGATACTTCTGGGCTCCACTTATGTTAATCTGTTTCAAATTACTTTGTTTTCCCATCTGTTTAAACAAATATGTGCATTCATTTGTACATATTATGTAAATAAGGTGAGAACTTGTCACTGTGCTCTATGCCTGTACTCTGAAAAGTACTATACAAAAATAAACTGAATTGAATTTTTATATTAAATTATTATATTATGTCCTACAAATAAGTAATTAAAGGCATAGTTTTAAATTTGTAATGGAGAAATCCTTTCCTAATCTTTGCATGGGTGTGCTATTCATCTTGGCAGCATCTTTGTTAAGTTCATTTGTTACACAAATTCTTTGTTAACACTTGCCAAATGGGGTCTTTACAGCTTCCCATTGCTTTGGGTCTTAATATATCTAAATATGGCTGTGTTCTTCATCATTAAAACAAAGCTATAATATAAAGAAATGAAAAATGGCAAAAAGTGTCCATTAATATGGAGGATTAGGTGAAAAGGGCAATAGTCAGGCACACCAAAAAAAGGCCTACTGCAACTCTAGGAATTAATGTCTTCCATGGTTGAGATGGGAGAAACTGTGATTAGCATAATGGAAGACACAAAGCAAAAGCTCAAATTTATGAAAAAATGTTATACTAGATCTGTAGTACAAATTGCCACAAGGCACATTTGAGGCTCTTCAATACATTCTAAAAACAATTCTATGTACAAATGAGAGTATAACTGATGTGTTTGCCAAAGCACTATGCCTGGTGCAAGCACTACAATGCATATCATACTGAAAGGACCACAACTACCGTAAGGACAGTGACGGTACCATCAACCTATGGCATTTTTTTTGCTTAGTAATTTATATCTGCTGTATTATGATGCTGAACCACACACTGTATTGTCACAGCATTTTTAAGGCTTCTGAATCAGTGGCACTTTCACAAAATACTTTTCAAATCACTGTAAGATATAGTGCCTATACATTGAACCGATGGTCACATTGTTTGGTTTTCAAGCTTCTTCAGACAGCAAAGGCCAGTCAAAACCAATCAAGAACAGAAAGTCTAATATTACTATTCACCAAGGCCCCTAATATTCTTTTTTGTGCTAATAAAACTTGGTAAAAACAGGCATAAGAAAGAATATGACACTGATAAAGGTTTCTCCTAAAAACATACAGGTAGATTACTCACCAAAGCTGCTTTTACCAAATATTAGATCTATAAACAATGCTGCACATCTTCTCTTTGATACATTAACAAAGAGTGCTTTCAGCCAATGAATCATTCAGCAGAAGTGTGTCAAGAATCATACCAACAGCAATATTAGAAGTTTTCTTTCTTTTTAATTTTCCTGCTTTTCAGTCATTCTGGCGTTCAGACCATAGTGTGTGTATTTATTTATTTATCTACCTATGTATGTATTCATTTATTTAAAGAGCTTCTGTAAAACAGCCAAATTTCCCCCTGTTATTGAGTGCCTTATCTACATATCTATCATACAGTGCCTTTCACATCTATCTATTGAAAAAACACCCGATCTAAATCCATTAAGTAGTTCTCTCATGAAAGTGGACAGATATACAGACGTTGGATTGTGTGTGTATATATATATTGTGACAGACGACCGGCTATAGACTCCGGTCGTCACCCCCAGGCCGCTAGGAGGAGCCCTCCGGACAGCATATTTGCGCCCCGAGTTCCAGCAGAGCCTCATGGACTTTGTGGTGTTTTGACACAGCCCTGCTGGATACCTTGGGGGCCGCCAGGAGTCGCTGTAGGGGGGCTAGTGGGCTCTGGCATGCCCTATATCCCGGGAGTGCATCCCAGTCACGTGACTGGAAGAAGCGATGTGCTCCCGGGATGAAGAAAAGGACTTTGCCCTGACCCGGAAGGAAAACGGACTTGTGGGTTTGGCTTGGAGCCACTTCCGGGTCAGGGGATATAAAAGGACTATGGGTAAGCCCAGACACTGAGCTGAGCTGGGAGGTAGGGTGGCGACGTGTCTGGGAGAGGAGGTATTGGTTATAGAGAAGAGTATTGTGTTTATGAGTGTGTGGAGGAGAGTGCTTGGTGCACTACAGTATAATTATAAAATAAATATAATTTATACATTCACCTGGTCATCAGAGTGGTACCTGAGGGTTCGAGAGGTGGACACGAGCATCAACCGCTACACTGGCGTAGTTGGCAGGATACTCTGGCTGTCTGGAGGCAGAGGATCTGCAATTCAAATTAAATTGGTTGTGGCAGAGAAACTCTAAGAAGGTCCCTCTAGTAACCGCGGAGGTGAATACTCCACCCGCGACCAAGAGCGCTGCAGCTGAGAGCCGTCCTCCAGAGCAGGCAAGCATGAGGAAGAAGACTGGGAAGAAGGCTGGAGTTGTCCAGAAGACTTCGGTCCCAGATCCGATGGAGACGCTGTGGACTTACCTGACGGGCAGTGAGGAAGATTGGGAGCAGTTTAAGGCCACGCAAACCCGAGCAGGGCAGCAGTCGGAACGTTGCCGGATGGCGACTCCTGAAGATTACTACAGGGAGTTGGAGCGTGATCGCCAACGTTCCGAGGTATGTGCTGGGGCAATGCCCGAAACGCCGGGAGTATTTGTTTCCTGTTTTGCAGGGGCCTGTCTGCACGAAGCGGACAAAGAACGCGCCCGCCTCACACCTAGACAAGATGGCCGCGAAGAAAAAAAAGCAAGCCAGTCTAGGCGTCCGCAGAAAGGGAGTCCATTGGCGGAGAATGTCCACGGGACCTCGCGCGCCGGCAACCAGGAAGAAGAGCAGTTGGGAGCCGTCGGCGAGGCGAATAATTCCCCAACGCGTCTGCGCTCCCTGAAGGGGAAGGGGGCGGCGAGCGAAGCAGCGCCACCACTGAACACAGGTAAAGAGGGACGGGACGTGACTGTAGTGTCTGCCGGCAATATTAAAAAGGCAGACCGCAGCCAGCCGCAGGAGGCTACCCGTCCCTCTAAAGACTCCATATCCCAGGAGCCCTTGCGCTCATCAGCAGAGCACGTGCCAGGAGTGGACGTGCTCATTGGTTCCCGGTCGGCAGATGATCAAAATAAGGAAGTAGCCTTACTGCCGGCCGAGACAAATAACTTAACAAACTATATGATACGGGATCTCGAAGAGATACTCGAGCCCGTACTGGGTTTCTTTCAGGGAATCGAGGACCTGAGGAGACGGGTAGAGGAGCTGGGAGCCACGGTCGAAGCGCCGCTGAGGAAACTACAAGTATACCTGCGACGATTAGGCCGTGAAGCCCCGGCCTCGATTGATTCGGCGGTGCAGGTGAGTGAAATCTGCGCCGTATATAATAAGGGGACGCAGTGTGAATCGGCACCGCGTTTAATAAGTTGCGGTTGTCAAAGCGCTGTGTGCCCGACAGTAGAGTGTGGTACAAATACGGAGTGGTTGGGCAGCGATCCGATGGAACCGGGGCGGCGATATCAGACGCCGCTCCGGGATAACGCGGACCGTAAGAGCCCGACCCGCGTGATAAGGGGGTTGCCGTTGGTTAATGAAGGGGCGGGGGAAGCACCGATCGTCCCTGGACAGCTGAATAGTGCTGTTACCCGGAGCGATACGGTACTAATGACGCCGCCTCCGAGTTTACATAGGACAACGGGCGTGCAAACAGCAAAGAGGCTCTCTCTCTTCCATAGAGAGCCTCACGTTGTGCACAAGCCCCAGAGAAAGCAGGAGATCCCCACACAGAAATGCGGGTCTCCTAACAGGGAAAAGAAAAGGGCTGAGAGCAACAAAGCGGCCGTTAACCCCTCCTTGGCGGAGGACAGGGTGGAGCTGACAGAATTCCCGAGGTGCTTCAGGTCTCGGGAAGAGAGGCCACCAGGAGGATGTCGGCGGTGCTATAACTGCCGGCAACCGGGCCACGTGTGGAGGAGTTGTCCCCGGAGGACAGGGGAGCGGTGGGATACCAGATACACCGTTCCCCCAAGGTTCGCTGGAGGATCTCGACAACAGAACCACGGTCCGGATAAAGCATTCTCCTGGAGGAAGACGTCCCTCGCGGGAATCAACGCTCCGCCCCACTGGTCGTCGCTAAGGGGGAGGGACTGTGACAGACGACTGGCTATGGACTCCGGTCGTCACCCCCAGGCCGCTAGGAGGAGCCCTCCGGACAGCATATTTGCGCCCCGAGTTCCAGCAGGGCCTCATGGACTTTGTGGTGTTTTGACACAGCCCTGCTGGATACCTTGGGGGCCGCCAGGAGTCGCTGTAGGGGGGCTAGTGGGCTCTGGCATGCCCTATAACCCGGGAGTGCATCCCAGTCACGTGACTGGAAGAAGCGATGTGCTCCCGGGATGAAGAAAAGGACTTTGCCCTGACCCGGAAGGAAAACGGACTTGTGGGTTTGGCTTGGAGCCACTTCCGGGTCAGGGGATATAAAAGGACTATGGGTAAGCCCAGACACTGAGCTGAGCTGGGAGGTAGGGTGGCGACGTGTCTGGGAGAGGAGGTATTGGTTATAGAGAAGAGTATTGTGTTTATGAGTGTGTGGAGGAGAGTGCTTGGTGCACTACAGTATAATTATAAAATAAATATAATTTATACATTCACCTGGTCATCAGAGTGGTACCTGAGGGTTCGAGAGGTGGACACGAGCATCAACCGCTACTATATATATATATATATATATATATATATATATATATATATATATATATATATATATATATATATATATACACACATACACATACAGTATATACTAGGGGGCTTCTGCTCGCTTCGCTCGCCAACCCCTGTGTTTGGTTAATCGGATATAGAATTTTACATTTTTTTTTCTTTGGAATTGTTTCAATTTCATTACTTGCACTTTTACTTTAAAGCTTCATTAAAAACAATATTTTTTGGAGACACATTGTGACAAAACAACGTATAACTGCCCGTGAATGAATATTGTTTCTGTTTGTCTAATAAATAATGCGTCTTTTTCTAATGTTTGTCCCTGTGATTTATTGATTGTTTTAGCAAAAGCTATTCTCACGGTAAACTGTGAACATTTTAATACGAATGGCATATCACGATCTCCTTTGGTGTGTAATGTTATTCATGGAATATATACATTACCTTTCTTTTTGCCTGTTAAAATTTGCATCGCTTCTCCGTGATTAGCAATATACACCTGATCGAATTGTGTATTCTTTGAAATTCAACTTGTCGTTGCTGTAACTGTTCCGGGACCTCAGATTCTCATAGATACTGTAGCGACTGACATGATAAATTGTCACAAAAGTTTTACTTGAACAATCGCCGACTTCCTAACCCCAAACGCAACTTTCTAGCAACCCTCTCCAACCCCTCCTCCCCCGGGTCTCGCCCCCCCTTACCGCATCAATCAATACCCTGCTATCAGTCTTCAGTACTGTAGTCTGCCCTCCCTCAATCAGACCGGACAGTCACTTAAAACCAAAAAGGTCTCAACCTGGCTGGGACGCTTCAACACTTTCGAATTCCACTGCTTTCATAATCTCTTATCTGCCTTTTTTTCTCTCCAACGCCTTTGGGTCTTTATTCTCCGTATTGTCCTTATACGCTTTATACGCAGCCGTCATGTGCACATGATATGTGTGTACTATGTGCTTTTACACTACTGACTGTTTTAAGATGGGTGTGCTGTTATATGATATCTTTTGTAAGTAGGGCGTGCCTTGCAAGAATCTCATGTTTCACGTCCCTGCAAGACGGCCCTGGGACAATCTCTTGGCACCAAGTCTCATGTTTACAGTCCCCACGAGACACTCCGTGGCAAGTCTCTTTTGTCTCGCGGGTCTTTTAAATGTCTTCCGAAAACTTCCGAGAAGTTCACTTATCGTCGCTTTGCTTTTGCTTCCCAGGATTTTTTTTTATAATAGAATATATAGAGTATATATATATATATTTTTTGCAGCTGGAGATCCACAAAGGGAGAAAATGAATCATGTATCATAAAGTAGTTTTTATTCCTGAGCTTTCATAGACATTTATAAATGTCTATGTGTGGAAGTGTGTGTTTGTCCGGCTCGGAAGTGAGAGGTGGAGTCGGGGTAAGGGTTCAACCTCCAAGGATATGCAAGCGACGCCAGCACATTGGCAAAACGAAACCTCCAAAGACAGTTACTCGCTTAGCCGCTAAAACAGAAGTGAGACAAGCACATCAACAAAGTGGTATCCCTTTTACTTTTCCTCCCGACGCTAATACACAAGTGAGGGGAGCTCTTTGACAAAACAAAACCTCCGAAGAAAGACAAACTTGCTTAGTCGCTAATACACATGCGATTTGAGCACATCGGCAAAATGAAACCTCCTAGGAGAGAGATGCCCAGAATAGTTCCTTTCAATTACCTGACAACTGTACATTTCAAGTTTTTTCTGACGATTTCAATAGTTTCTAAGACCCTGTGCTTTTTACAGTACAAGCTTAGATAGATAGATAGATAGATAGATAGATAGATAGAATTTATATGAAAAGAAAATAATTATTTTTACTAAAGTATCAAACCAGTCATTCTTAACTTTTCATTTAGACATTTATTACAGAATCAGGTTCAATCAAGCTTTTCAAACATGAAGGTTAATATGCATTTAAAACATTTCCCTACACAGTGATCATTAGAAGAAGCACCAAATAAAATAATAAACTAAATAAAACAAAAATATTTATGCTTAAAACTTTAGCCATGCAATACAACAAAAGCCAGTAAAATCTTATTAAATGGGGTTAAAGTCTTATCCTGATGATATAAAATGATACAGCAATTTATAAAAATATATAGCAAGTAAAGCAATAGGCACATATGTAAAATGGGTGATATACAAAAGTAGACGTACAAATGAACATCTATATGGTATTATGAGATAACAGAACACATTTTTCTTCTTTTTCTGCTATACGTGGCACACTTTCACAATGGCATTCAAGCAGTTTACTCAAATAAGCCTCAATTATGCAGCTATCAGAGTAACACAGCCTAATGTGGTTTTCAATGCCAGAAGACAAAAAAGTAGAGGTTCCACAAGACCTACTGAATCACAGGATGGAAACAATCTTTTGGCTAACCCATCCTGATGCACAGTCACTCTGAGTAAATACTAGTCAGCAAAGCGGAACATTTTTAGTATAAATGAGTTGGACATCTGGCAAACATTTATTGTGTAATACAGTTGACTACTGCTACCGTTTTCACTTTCATAGTCTGCACACCTGGACAAATGCTGCATGAAAAAAGCTGACTGTGCAAAAAAACCAACAGGAAGATCAAACAATTAGTTTGTGAAAGCAGTGCCCCCTTTAATATTTTTATAGGAAATAAAAGGGATAATGCATAACAGATTGTACTTTTAAGTCCTATACCATATTTTAACATTACAAATTTAATTATCTATTTAGAAAAAACTGAAAAACCCTTGGGTGTAGGAAGTCTAAAAAATCAAAGTCTAATTAAACAACAGGTTTAAGAAGACACTCAAATTAATTTTTAATTAAGATACTTAAAACAATGCATATCTGCAAGAACTATAGTCCTTAATGGTCTAACAGACAAGCTTTATCGTATGAAAACTAAGTCATCCCTGTTCTCAGAATATCCTACCCCTAGAGAAAGATATCTGTCATATCTATAATTTTATGAACACCATTACTTTCCTTCCCTTGTGTATAATTACCATAACACAACTCTCCCTCTGTTTTGATGAATGAAAGATTGTTTGCATTGCGTGCTGTGAACTGCAGGATTTAAAAAAAAAAAAAAAAAGTAATACATAATAACTGGCAAGTTTGATTACCATAGTCTAAAAGGCCATGTTGATATAAAGCATATTTTAACCAACAGGAAATAAACACCATTCTGTTTAAAATGGGCATATAGCACACAATTATGCTACAAACCTACCTGTTAAGCTATTTAGTGAGATACCATATTACAGTAAATTAAAATAAATATGCTTATTTTTGGCTAAGGCTAAAGTATAATTTATTTCTACTATTAAAGTAATTGGAATGCAAGTCTATTAACAGAAGGACTGCACCAAATTCACATTCATAAACATTATGCTCCTGCTTTAGACCTCAAGTCAGGTTCACCTCACTGACATTAAAACGGACTTGATTTAAAAAATGTCTCACCTTGACCAAAAACATTTCCAAATGAGAGTAACTATGATGACAAGTTCAAATTCAACTTTATCCCCAATAAGTAAATTCAAATTATTTTTTGAATAGCCTCACATATAAGAAAACAGCAGTGGCAACAAAATCACAAATGATAACAAAAGTAATGAAATTATCAGATCAATACAAGTATTTACAATATAGCAAAATATAAAACTCAGTTCCGGGCAGGGTGTCTTGGTTTTTTTTAATGATGTTAAGATTTAGTATCTGGTTAGTTACTATAACTTACTATATTTTTTAAATACAGTTTTAAATGCAGACAAGCTGTGAACTTGAGAGATGTTAAAGGGAAGACAATGAAGATCCAAAGCCAACCTAATGTCCAGAACATCTGCGAATGTAAGAGACTTTGAGGAATATAAAGTGGGATATATTAAATATTTGTGTACTCAGCATATCACTGCGATCACTACTGCCAAAGGAACTATCTCACATCATATCGGAGGAACAGCTCATCCAAGGATGGCAAGAGCAAAGATCCAGAGCAAGAACAAACGATTCAAAACTAGCCAACCTCAATCGTTTTTTTAAAAGTAAGTTGAAAGAAATATTACATTTCATAGCAAGCATTTTGGCCACTGTGGAGAACCAGCTTAAACCTCTGAATCCATTTTTTATTTTGTGATGTTTCAGCATTGCCTTCAAGAAACTGCTTGAAGAGGTCTTGACTAAAATTATTAGGGTGCTTTGGGGTGCAAATATCCTTGATAAAAGAGCACTGCCATTGCCATCCCAGTGATATTTCTGCACCAAAATAACAACTTACTAAAACTAGGGGGCTTTGCCCCCTGCTTGCTTTGCTCACCAAAATGCCTGCACTACGTACCAGCCACTTCGCAAATCTGCCGCTCGCGTTGTGAAGAAGGGGGCTGAATGCACCCCAAGGAGATGTGGTCGCTCCTCCGAAACCTCGTCTTAAACTGTGAAACAAATAGTTTTTTTAGTTGCACCCCGCACTTCTGTCATATCACCTATGTCCACAGATTCAATCTCTTTTCGCTTTTACCTTTTCATCAATATTGCATTGAATTTTGATTTCGTGTTTGGAATTACATCGTAACAATGCAACGTATAACTGCCCGTGAGTGAATATCGTTTCTTTCTCTCTACAAGAAATGTGTCAGACAATAGCATTCACACAAATGAGAAACAATTGAACCCTGTGCATAGTTATGTGATCAGGACTTTTCCAAATCTCTTTGCATAAGCTCTTGTCTGGCGTGGCTTGAAATTAGAAGTTGAAGACTAAACTTCAGACAGAAAGGCCCACAAACAAACAGCAACTGAAAGCTGCTGCAGTAAAGGCCTGGCAGAGCATTAAAAAGGAGGAAACCCAGCATCTGGTGATGTCCAGGAGTTCAAGACTTCAGGCTGTCATTGCCAGCAAAGGGAATTCAACCAAGTATTAGAAATGAACATTTTATTTCCAGTTATTTAATTTGTCCAATTACTTTTGAGCCCCTGAAATGAAGGGATTGTGTTCAAAAAATGCTTTAGTTGCGTCACATTTTTATGCAATCGTTTTGTTCACCCCACTGAATTAAAGCTGAAAGTCTGCACTTCAACTGCATCTGAGTTGTTTCATTTAAAATTCATTGTGGTAATGTACAGAACCAAAATGAGAAAAAAGTTGTCTCTGTCCAAATATTTATGGACCTAACTGCATATATTGCCTGTCTTGTTACAGCTATATATTAATTAGGTATTTAAAAGGAACACCATTTGCAGTGTTAATTTATTAAAAAACACAGCCAAGAGACCAGTGTATTTGCAGCTTCACACAATGAGATTCCCCTGCCCAGATACTGTACAACTGAAAGATCACAGAAGTGCAGCATTAAACACCTCTGATGTGCCGCATAACAGAGTAGCAATCAACATCCCTGCTGTGCCATCTGAAGACCCACACAAGACCCCTGCTGATCTGACAATGCCACCAGTCATATGACAACAGTGAAATTAAAGACAACCCCACCGATTCGAAAATATGCCATTATAAGGGTTGAAAGTGGTCACTGGGGACAAAGTCTTCTAAGGGAGGGCTATGTAATGGCACTGTCAAGTCGCATCAGGCTGAGAATAAGTCACCAACAGTATGAACTGGCATTCCATCATGGAAATGAGAAGTTTCAGAGCCAACTGCAGAAGGTCTTTTAAAAACAGCAATCCTAACAAAGTCACATATGAATTCCAACTACTGCGGCAACTGCAAATCACCTAAAAGAGTGATATGAAGAACAAAAATCCACTGGTAGTTGGTGCCAGCTCTACAATATAAATAAATTTTAATTTTAATTACCAGCTTTAATTATAGCAGTAGGGTTCCACAAGGCTCATTTTAGGGATAACTGATCCTTCAAATTTGAACAAATTAGAAAATGTATGCATGGGCTAAAATTCAGGTATGACTGTATAGGTCAACAGATTTCATAGAGAGCACATTACAATTCAAGGGATGTAAAAATGGCATTGATTAATGTTCTGTTTTTAGTTGCTGTGCGTGGAGGATCTGTGATTAACTGTAGTCCAAATTTCTCAGACTTAACATTTTTGAAATACTCAAAGAACAGTTAAAATCTATTTAAGTCTAAAGGTAAAATTGTTGGCTGCTTCATACCACAACGGAGAACAGATCTAGAGGATAGTTGATAAATAACAGTCTCCAAGAAACACTAAATC
Source organism: Erpetoichthys calabaricus (assembly GCF_900747795.2). Lineage (NCBI taxonomy): Eukaryota > Metazoa > Chordata > Cladistia > Polypteriformes > Polypteridae > Erpetoichthys > Erpetoichthys calabaricus. The sequence continues at coordinate 16,111,555 of NC_041396.2, read as the reverse complement.
ATCATAATTTGCAGATAATACAGCTGTTAGGTTGTTTAAACATAACATTCTGTAAATACTAAGTATACACTTGTTTACTCCATGCTTACAATTAATTTCTGGTCAAGTGACTTTTTTTTTTTTTTTTTAAATAGTTTAAGCGGCAAAAAAGTTGGCTGGTGTACTAGAGGTGCCTACCTTAGTGTTTCACTAACTTGTATTAGGGATGCATTATACCATCAGGAGCAAACTGTCAGACTAGGTAAAAAAAAGGAAAATATACAAAATGAACATGTTAAAGTGACCTTTTCTCAAAGTAAATGTGAAATAGTAAAATAATCCGTAATTTAAGTTGTCAAAAAAGTTTCTCAGTTTTAAAGCTGAGCAGTACAATAATTTGCCAATGTGTTTTAATAGGAGATTTTGAAACTTGTAAACTTTTCCCCTCTGCCCTAGAGCATATCAGACAATAAAAAAGGTCTGAGGGGAGGATATCTGTACTTTAAAGCAGAACAGTTACTGCAAATTTAAAGTCTGTGTCTATCAGTGCATTTAATCAACTAATTCAAAGTGTTTTTAGCATTACAAGAAACTTTAATTACACATCTAGCCTATCCAAATTGAACATATAATGTTTCAAGAGGAGATGAAGATTAATTTCTAACATGACTCATTCGGGACTGAAACTTTTCCCTTCCCTATAGGTTACTCACTTCTGATGCTAGATAACAGCTAAAAAAATTCCCTGTTTGGCTAAACTGCAAAAAAGATGGTCGCTTTGACTGAAGCTATAGAACCTACGTATATAATGGTGAAATAAACAGGTTCTTTGTTATAAAAAGGAAAATTCTCTTTAAGAATGAAACATTGTTTTATTTTTGTACAATCACATTGAAGTTTAACACTCTGGTAAGCAACTGCATCTCCACGACTTAACAATGACAAAATGCACAAGACATTGTCTTAAAGTAATTTCCAATATGTTTTGAAAGAGCAATTGCCAATGTGTGAAGCAACACGCCATTTTCTAAACTGCCTAAACCAGTTCAGAATTGTAGGCAAAATGGTCTGGTCTGCCTTATTACGTACAGTACTGCTGACCTGGATTACACAAACACACTTTGTACTATGGATCCCAGCTTAATTCCAAAATTTCACAAAACCATGCAGCTGACTAAACAGATACAGTCAATACTGTAGAAAGCTTTAATCCCAATTAGGAAGTTTGAAGAAGAAGAAAAAAAAGACAACTACATTTTAAGATTACAAACATATATAAAAATGTATTTAGAGAATATTTAAAAAATATTTATAAATAATCACCATTACATATACATTTATACGTGCATATATATTTTTAATTATTTATTGTGTTATCTTTTAAACTTTATTTTATTATGTCCTTCTCATGATTGTTAGTAGAGTAGAAATAATTCTAAATACTATCGCATGCCAACCAACTGTAAATTCTGTTTTTTTTCCTTGTGATCTCAAAGCTTGGTTATACATCCTTTGAGAATAGTTAGTAAATTGCTTTCGGCTGTCTATACTTTATATAAAGATTGGCAAGTCGACTCCATAATGGAGTATAACATCAGAATTTAAAATAGCAGTTTTTTGTTCACATACAGTATGTCTGTAACTCTCTGTGCTGTAAATTTGACTGAGGTAACTTTACTGTAAGCATACACAAGTGGCTGCTAGTACTCACTTTACTTCTGGCAATGCAATTTACAGTGTTAAGGAGGTAAAGTTTTTCATAGAAAAGCACGGTAGGGACAGGTTTCTCATAATGAAATAGAAAACTCCAAAGTGCTAATCTAAAAACAATTTAATATATTCACCTGTTATTACCAAGTGCATATACATAAGAGGAAATTTCTAATGCTAAGAAATGACAAAATAACTGGCTCAAAATTTGTGATAAATAAGTTCAGAAGCCAAGATCCAAAACTGCTTATTTTTACTATTTGCACAATTTTTTCTTGAATGTCTGACAATATGAAAAGCAAATGGTATGTAGTTATGAAATTTCACATTAAAAATATACAGTGTGAAACAATTTATATTAGTTGTTTTTTTGTATTTCTTTTTTATTTGGTATCATTCACAAACATCTAAGGTGACATCAAAACATTGTGATGTACTGTATAATTTCACTGTCTTTAAGGAGATAGCAACAGCAATTTTTATAAGAATTCTTATTTCTTATAGCTGGAGCATAAATAAAACATAAAACATGATATTTTAAACAAAACTATAAAAATATTCAACAAATGCATGGGGAGTACTTCACTGTACAACGGTAGGATGAACAAGACTGGTGAAGCATCTAATAGGATATTAGCCATATTAAACATGCACGCATCACACCTGTCACTTTTTCCCTACTGTGCATAACTACAAATCCAGCAATTGTGCATGAATGCCAATGCAAAAGTAAAAAAAAGAGGTTGCCAAAAAAAAAAAAAATGAGCGATTACTCGGAAGTCCATCCATCCATCCATTATCCAACCCGCTATATCCTAACTACAGGGTCACGGGGGTCTGCCGGAGCCAATCCCAGCCAACACAGGGCAGGAAACAAACCCTGGGCAGAGCGCCAGCCCACCGGAGATACTTGGAAGTCACGAAAGTTAAAATGTGCAAATGCTGAGGATTGACTGCATTTCTTTTTGTGTTTTACATTAGTTGTATGTGGTACATCAACGGATGTAAATGTTTACACCGATTGGCCACACCACCACTAACTACCACTAACAGTTGAAATGAATAACATTGGTCAACTCATTACAATGGTACCTGTCATGGGGAGGATACATATATTAGGAAGCAAGTGAACAGTCAGTCGTTGAAGGTGATGTGTTGTAAGCAGGAAGAAACAGGCATGTGTACAGTGGGGGAAATTAGTATTTGATCCCCAGCTGAATTTGTAAGTTTGCTCACTTACAAAGAAATGAACAGTCTCTAATTTTTATGGTAGTTTCATTTTAATGGAGAGAGAGACAGAATATCAACCAAAAATCCAGAAAAAACACATTACATAAAAGTTATAAATTGATTTACATGTATTTGAGAGAAATAAATATTTGGTCCCCTACAACCCAGCCAGGATTCTGGCTCCCACAGATTGGCTGTGTGCCCATGTGGCACACAGATTACAATCAATCAAATCAAGCAATCAATTACAGATACTCCTGATCTCAACTCATTATACTGTATGCATAAAGCCCACCTGTCCACAGAATCAATTTCTTCCATTCCAACCTCTCCACCAACATGGGCAAGACCAAAGAGCAGTCAAAGGACGTCATGGACAAGATTGTAGACCTGCACAAGGCTGGAATGGGCTATAAGACCATCAGCAAGAAGCTTGGTGAGAAGGTGACAACTGTTGGTGCGATTATTTGGAAATGGAAGAAATATAAAATGACCATCAATCGTCCTCAGTCTGGAGCTCCATGCAAGATCTTACCTCATGAGGTAAGGATGATCATGAGAAAGGTGAGGGATCAGCCCAAAACTACACAGGAAGAGCTTGTTAATGATCTGAAGGCAGTTGGGACCACAGAACACCATTGGTAACACACTACACCGTAATGGATTGACATCTTGCAGCGCCCGCAAGGTCCCCTTGCTCAAGAAGGCACATGTACAGGTCCGTCTTAACTTTGCCAGTGAACATCTGGGCATGTAGAGGTTATTTATATCCCCTCTTTGAAATATTCCCATTTTTTTGCTTTACAGCTTTAAATGAAAACACACCCAAAAAAATTTCTTCCCAGCTTTGCTTACTCAATACCACCTCTAACATCCAAGTGAAAGATATCACAGTTACAGTTCAGAAAAATGATAAAAAATCAAAAACAAGACCTACTGAGATTAATAAAGGATCACCCTCCACTGTCAATGTCATTTTGTTGACTCACCTTTTGCTTTAATGACAGTCTTGAGTCTGTTGGGATACTTCTCTATCAGCTTTGCTCATCTAGATTAAACAATATTTGCCCACTTTTCTTTACAGAACTGTTCCAAGTTTGGTCAAATTGAATGACAAGCGTTGGTGGTCTGCTATCTTCAAATCTTTCCACACATTTTGAATGGGATTTAGGTCTGTGCTCTGACTGGGCCACACGAGGACATTCACTTTTTTCTCTCCTTCAGCCACTGTGTGGTCCATTTTGCTGTGTACTTCGGGTCATTGTTGTGTTGAAAGGTGAACATTCTGCCCATCTTCAACTTTCTGGAGGAAAGTGGCAGGTTTTCCTCAAGAATTTGACAGTATTTTGCCCCATCCATTTTTCCTTCTACCCTAATGAGAGCCCCAGGCCCTGCGGCAAAGAAACACCCCCACAACAGGATGCTGCCACCTCCATGCTGTACTGTAGGTATGGTGTGTTGTGGATGGTGAGCTGCATTGGATTTCCGCCAGGTGTACCATTTGGTATTGAGGCCAAATAGTTTGATTTTGGTCTCATCTGACCACAAGACCTTTTTCCACTTGGCATCAGAATCTTCAAAGTGCATTCTGGCAAAGCTCAAACAAATGGCTTTTTCCTTGCGACCCTCCCGAACAAGCCACAATTGTGGAGCGCTTGTGAAATTGTTGTCACATGCACACAATGACCACTCTTTGCCCTAAAATCATGTAACTCCTTCAAAGTGGCCATTGGCCTCTTGGTAGCCTCTCTTACTAGTTTCCTCCTTGCTCTTCCATTCAGTTTGGAGGTACAGCCGGGTCCAGGAAGGTTCCTAGTAATACCAAACACTCGCCACTTCTTTATTATGGACTTTACTGGGCTCCTTGAGATTGATAAAGCCTTTGAGATTTTTTTTGTCTCCATCTCCTGCCTTATGTCTGTCCACAACTCTATGCCTGAGATCTTTTGAAAGTGGCTTGCCACCCATAGTCAGTTGTTTGCTGTCAGTTGCACTACCAAGCAAAGAAATGAATGGTCCAGGAACAGAATCACTAATCACACTGATTACAACTGATCACAGGTGGAAGGAAGCCAGTAACCATGGTCTGCAATGGAAATGGTAGTTACTTACACCTTATTGAGTTTTTTTTTTTTTGGGGGGGGGGGTGATCCTTTATTAATCTCAGTATTTCTTGTTTTTTATTTTTCAAAATTCTTCTGAACTGTACCTGTGATATCTTTCAGTTGAATGTTAAAGATTGCATTGAGTAAGTAAAGCTGAAAAAAATATTGGTTTGTGTGTTTTCATTTAAGGCTGTAAAGCAAAAAAAAAAAAAGGAATATTTCGAAGGGGGGGGGGTTCTTTTCTATACCTACTGTATATATGGTATAGATATGTGATAAATAAATAAATAACAGTATAAAATAATTTTTATAATAGGGAATCAAATAGATCTAAGCATTATTTAAGATTCAGAAGTACTGTGGAAAGAAGCTCTTCATCAGTCTCTCTGAAATGGTCTTCAGGCACCAATATCATCTTCCTGGTCGCAGCACAAAGTATAGGCCATGGTTGGGATGAATAGTATCTCTGATCATTTTGTTTGGCCTGCTCCAACATTGCTTGATATAGACGTCCTGGAAGTTGGGAGGGCAGTGTAAAATCCCTAAGGCATCTGCGGTGATAACGATGTCGTGCCTTCTTCACCCAGAAGTTGATGTGCTTGGACCAGGGTCAGGTCCTATGTAATAGGACACTGAGGAGTCTGAACCTGGTAGTGCCTCTGCTATTTTCTTCTTAAGTGCACAATCCAATTTTTTGTCTTGCGAACGTTCAAGCAGTGTGACAGGGTTTTCACTTCATACAGGTGCACCTGATCATTGTTAGAGATCAGGCCTGCTACAGTTGTGTCATCAGCAAAGTTGACAATGACGTTAGAACCATGTGTAGCCATGCAGTCATGTGCATGATGGATGAGGGCTTCGGTTGAGGCCTGTCTGTCAAGAAGGTTAAAACTATGAAAGTTAATCAAACTAGAAGCAGTCAGCCTTTCCACAGTCTGCATCACAAGGCTGGTTGTATTTTGTGACTCTTTGTAAACTATTTGTTCTAGCTGCTTGGCCAAGCCTTCATATTATTGGGTTTTTACTGAGCAAGTATTATGTCATTCTCAAACACACACCCTGTAAGCTTGCGTACAAACTAACCACTTACTGATATGGAATAAGTTTCATAATTCAATTGATCAAAATGTAATACTACCATTTTGCATGACAGGTGTACATGCAGGACATGTCCTGAATCAGCTTAGGCTATGTTATAGCAAGCATCCCATGACATTCACAGAATGAAATATGTGTGTTCACAGCATGCAAATTCCCCGTGGATCTTTTTAATCATTTTCCATTCTCTCATCTAAACTAAGAGCTTGTTTCTTACACAAAACCCAGCTGCCAAGTGAATTGCGCAGACATAGGTCCTTTAGCGTGGTGATAGATAGATAGATAGATAGATAGATAGATAGATAGATAGATAGATAGATAGATAGATAGATAGATAGATAGATAGATAGATAGATAGATAGATAGATAGATAGATATGAAAGGCACTATATAATAGATAGATAGATAGATAGATAGATAGATAGATAGATAGATAGATAGATAGATAGATAGATAGATAGATAGATAGATAGATAGATAGACTTAATTAATCCTAAGGGGAAATTTACATGATGGTGATGAGTTCAGAGGAATTTATTGTGTTAAATGTCTAACTCAAGTCTATAAATAGTATTCACACATAATTCCCTTTTCTGTAGTCCAGATGGGCCAGTACAGTATTTAGGATCAAGGTGATGGCATCATTGGTGGATCTACTTCAGTGAAAGGTGAACTAAAATGAATCTAGCTCTTTGGACAGTAAAGAGTATATTTAATTCTTGATAAAACGTTTAAAACACTTTATTACTATAAGTGTTAATGCAAGAGGATGGTACTCATTCAGAGAGGCTGGATGAAATTTTATAGGTACATCAACAATGATGGACATTTAAAGCATGTTGCTATGACAAACTGAGTTAAGGAGGGAAGAAGTATTACCATGAAAACTGGTGCAAGCTGATCAGCACAGATCTAAAATACACGTCCTGGAATGCTGTCTGGACATGCTGCTGTTCAATTTCCTGAAATCTCTCCTTAAATCATGTTCCGAGAAAGTGAGTGCGGGTTCCTTGCTGGGCGTTAGCAGCATTTACATCAAAGAGCACATAGAAGTTATTAAATTAATTTGCCAGAGTGGGGTCTGTGCTCACTATGGAGGGGGCATTCATTATATAATTCATTATTGTCCTTAGACCTTGCCATATGCACCTAGGGTCAGAAAGTTGAAATTGTCATTTTATTTTCACCCCGTATAACCACTTAGCATCTTTCACAGCAATACTCCACTTGTATGATGCACCTTTGGTATCGTCCACATTCACAAGACACAAGACCTGAGTTGCACTCAGCGGTTATCACAAATGGTTTTATCCACCCATGGCTTTTGAGTTGGAAAGGTCCTGATGGTGACTTTCTGAACGATATCATCCACGAGTTTTCCAGTGAAGTATACCACTGCTTCTGTAAATACATTGTAATTTCTGGGGTCTAACATGTGGTAATACTGAGTCAACACAAAAACTTTAGTATATGCACAATAATTCAGACTTCAGATAAAAAGATAAATATGAGACAAAAATACAAAATTCATCCATCTATTTTATAATCTGCCTATCCACTACAAAGTTGCAGGGAGACAGTACTAATCTTGGCAGCACTAATGCAAGGTGGAAAATAACCCTGGATGGGACACCAGTCCATTGTAGAATCTGATAAAACATACCTCCAAACAGGGTCAAGTTAGAATTGCCAGTTATCCTTTACTACTGTGCTTATATACATCAAAATTTTAGAATTCTACAATGTATTAAAATAATTAGTTCCCAGGTGTGTGTGTGTGTTTTTTTTAAACTGTCAGATGTTTCCAGTTGAAGAGTTTGTGCATACATTAAAGTGCCGCAAATACACTGCATATTGCTGAATTTAGACTCTGCTCTGCCCTTTGGTGTCTGCCTTTGAAGTAAAAAGGCCAAAATCAACATGAACAATTGAAAACTAAACATAAAATAAAACCTACCATTTCAGTCAGAACCTTAGCAGACAAACTGGGCATAGAAAAACTAACAATTTGAAATATTTGGAATATGAAAGAACCCACAGTTATACTTAGCAATCAGCAATAACCAGATTGGTTGTGGAAAACATCCTCAGTTGCTGACAGAAACATTACCAGAGACGTGAAGAAAAACACTAAAACAAATAATGCTGAAACCTCCAATACCATACACGGTGCAGGAGTGACAATTTACTAACTGCAGAAGTCTTCAGCAGTAAAATTATCAAGGCCACACAGCAAGATGCAAGGTTTAGCACCAACAACAGAACGGCCTGATTTTCATTTTCTAAATAGCAGATTTCTGGAGCAGTTTTAGGTGCAGAAGAGAAAAAGGTATAAACTATTAGCAAAGCGATGGCTATTAGAAAGAGTAGACAGTAAGTTTAAAATATATATATTAATTGTGGTTAAAGAAAAATGTATTTTTTGCTTTTAAGTGCATTTATAAGTAAATAAAATCGTTTTACTTAAAAAAAATTTATATTTTTTTACTTTTTAGTTTTAGAGTATTTTGCAAATTATTTTTCTTTAATCATTTTTCATGAATGGGAAGCATCTTTAAAAGTATAACATAATTTATCTTCTATGCAGAATTATTTGAATACTAAAAAGAATTATATTTTGGCCTCTAAGTTTCTGTTCATGGTTTTTATGGGATTAGCACTCAGTTGTTGTGAAGAAAAAAAAAATATCAATGACAGAATGGCAAGCTTAAGGCAATACTTCCTCTCGTGATCATCAAGACTACTCCTACGTAAGAGTAAACAAGTCGGCATGCATATTTACCCAGTCCACTCACTGGAAGAGGCAAGTGGGGGCAATCTGATGCGTCTCTCACTTGTATGCTCCTATATCTCACTATATTCTCTCTCCGTCATTGCTGTGTGTGCGTTAATTGGAATTGCATAACCACTGATTATGGCGAAATTTGTTACGTAATTGCATCAGTTTTGATGGATTATTGTATTGTCATCAATACTGAGCACATATGCAAAATTTGAACAAATTTGCCTCTTCAAAAGTGGATTTAAAATCAGTTGTAAGATTTGACCGAGACAAACAGACAAGAGGAGTCAAGTTAAATACCACTACATTTGTTAAATATGACAGAGATAGAGAAATGGCGCTCTTGTGAAATAATCGCTTGTCTTTATTTATGATCTTTGGCATGGCAGAATCACTTCACAAGTGGACAAAATGATTAGCTGTCTATAAGAAACAAAACAACACCAAATTCATTGGCCAGTGCTTAATCATGCAGTAAGGCAATGACACAAACAATACTGCCAACACAATCAAGACATTCACTGGGGGTGGTTTGGGAGTGATGAGTAATAGACTGGATAGGTCAAAGTCCTGCGATGAAGCCAATTAAGTATGCATTTCACTTGTTGAATGTGACACTAAACTTAGAAACCTTGTATTATTATTCCTTACTTAATAGGAATATTACCCAGTATAATGTGTATAATAGGTCTGAGAGGGTTTACAAAACGTAAAAGTACAGATTTAACAGGCAATGGAGAATTAAATTACATAACAAACTAAGAATTGCAGCTTACTTATCAGACAGTATTGAAATTACAATAACGTCTTATCTTCTTACTGTCATGGTTGGGGTAATACCAATTGGATCAACTCAAGAACTGATGAGTTGCTTTAGCAGATGGAATCTGCTTGCCCAATAGTTATGTTTTTGTGACCCACTGATCAAAATTACTAAGAAACTTAAAATAAACCCAGTGATATCTTTTTCAGTTTAACAAAATGATCAAGAGGCAATACTGCTTAGAAAGGAAATTGCCCAAACTCTTCTTTTGGCATACAAAAAGAAAAATGTTTACACTGGTGACCAATTTTTTAAGAAGGACATAGCACACCTCCAGTTTTCTAAACTAGAGATCATTGGTCTAGGGTTTCCTTTGCCCTGGTAACATTAAATATATATGGGATGTGATGTCCACTCCAAGGTGGAGGTGGTGAAGTGTTATAAGTACTTGGGGGTCCACATCAATTACAAACTGAATTTTAACACAGGGGAACTATATAAGAACTATGTAAGAAAGGGCAGAGCAAACTTTTTTCTTACGAAACTGTGTTCCTTTAATGTGGGTAGTTACATAATTTACAGTACATGTTCCACACCTCTGTGGTGGCCATTTTCTACACTGTGGAATGCTGGGCCAGTGACATCAATTCAAGAGAAGCTCAACACATCAACAAGCTGATTAAGAAGGCAAGTTCAGTTACAGGACATTCACTGGATTCACTGGAAGCAGTAGCAAAGATGAGAACGAAAACAATGCTGCACATCTTCCCTCTGACACACTAACATTGAGGACTTTTAGCTCAATGGGGCTCCTTTATATCAACGGCAATACGAATTTATAATGCCACACTGTGGCTGTTACTGCTCTTTTTATCTTTAGCCAAGTCAGACATTTTTCTTTCTTTTTAATATTTCAGGAGGAAGTTGTTGTCTGTTATAATATTTATTTATCCTTTGAACTTCTGTAAAAAGCTAAATTTCCCACTTCGGACAAATAAAGTACTATCTGTCTATAAAACCATTGAAATAACTGTTTATATAATGTGATTTGTTTAAAAGTCCTACTTCAGCGTGAACCTTTAGCATAAATAGCAGGACTCTAAAGCCATTTGACTGTATTACTTTTAAAAAAACACATTTGCTTGTGGGCAGCAAGATGGTACAGTGATAGCACTGCTGCCTCGCAGAAAGGAGACCAGGGTTCACGTTCTGGGTCCTCCTTCTGCGTGGAGTTTGAACATTCGCCCCATGTCTGTATGGGTTTTCTCCTACTGTCCAAAGACATGCAAGTTAGGTGAATTGGTAATGGCGAATTTGTCCTAGTGCATGTATGTTGTGTGGGTTTCCCCTGTGATGGACTGTTGCCCTATCCAGGGTTCCTTCCTGCCTTGTGCACTGTACTAGACGGGACAGGCTTCAGCTCCTAGCCGCATCTTATAAAGATGCACTGCCAAAAGACAGTCAGTTGTGTGTCACCTGATTAAGCAGGAGAAAGTAAGTAATTGCAGCATGGGTGTGTGTATCTGTGTTTGTATTTATTCTGTGGTGGACCAGTGTTACATTCAGAGCAGAACTGTGATTGTGCTCAATGCTTTAGGACCAAATTATAAGACAAATTTCAATGAACCAGAAAAGAACTGAACAAATGCCAAAACACATCTCTTGCATCAATTAGTGACTTTCAATGTCATCCTGAAATATTTCTTTGCTTGTAATACAACAACACTTTCTATTTCTGAAAAGTCTCGAATTAAACTTATTTACTATATTGTATAGTAAATAAATGCTTTAGATACCCATGCCAAGCTAAAGCCAAATGTACACTGATTTCATGTGATATCAGCAGTTAACCTCAAAGCATCATTGCTTATATAAACAGAAAACAGAAACTATGGACAGAAGTCTCTCATTCTATTATTTCAACTTAACCTTTAAAATAGTAAAAACCTTTTTTTTTTTAAAAAAAAACAAAAAAAAAAAAAACAAACTGCTACTGCACCTGAACTGGACAGCTTGAAGGCGCCTCTTCAAGCAGTTTCTGTATCTGCCCACTTTTAAACATCCTATGTTAAAGTCTAGTTATGAAAAAGAAATGATTATTAAAATAGTCTCACCAAGTGAATGAGCTGGCTATGCACTATGTCTTCTACTAATGCTGCAGTTTCCTGAAGAGGTCGACGGACATCTCCGAGAGCAAATCTGAAAAAGAAAACATACTGTTATAAACAGATCGCAAAAATGTAAGAAAAAAAATTTAATTCAGGTAATACAAAATATTTCAAAACAACTTACAACTCATAATGCTACATTTGTTTCCTACAATTATAACAATGGTAGGTGAAACACCAGTAACAACTGTAACTCTAGTAAAAACTGAACCAGAAACATCCTGGTTTACAATCAAACACCATACACACTAAACAACATTAACACAATGCATAATGAATGAGCACTTAATGGTCCAGGGTTTGACACGCACCTATACAGTTCTCTGAAACTGTTCGGATTAATGTGAATAAATATACAGCAAAGAATATTACCTATTAAAAACTACAGGATGGAATTTACTGAACAGAATAAAAACAGCAATTTTTTCAGTTTTTCTATATGTAAATACTGTACTGTATGTAGTGTGAATATGTGTGTGTTTGGGTGATGGCACATTATAAATTCACAACCAAAACAAGAGTTGAAATTCACATTGATAATAATCTGTCCTGTGGCCTTCAACAGCTTTCCTTTTCATGGGGTTGTATAAAGATAACATGAGCTTTCCCCTTGGGATTAATAAAGTCAGTCAGTCAGTCAGTCAGTCAGTCTGTCTGTCTATCTATCTATCCATCCGCATGTTGTTTTATCCCCTGAAGAAAAAGAATACCTAAAAAAGAAATTAAAAGAGGTGCCATAAACTTTGTTAAAAAATAAACATTTCATACACCAATTGCTACTATTAAGGCAGTGATTCAGAAATAGAAAAAGAATGAAACATATGCACCTCTAACTCACACAAAAAAATATTTAGAGAGATGAGCTGATTTGATTAACTTCCTGCAGAGTGGCTTTTACAGTAGTCGGGAAGTGACGGAAAAAGAAACAATTTCAGACCACCAGTAAAATATGGCAGTGCGTTCTGAAAAATCTTTACAGTGGTCCTGAGGTCCTCACTAAGGTCAATAGCACCATAAACTGAGTACCAAGGTTACAATAATATTTAGGTCTAAAACTTGGGATGCCTTTGCAATGATGCTCAAAGCTTCTTGCAAGTACATCTTCCTAGCAAAGGATAAAATGTCACATTATTAAAATCCACAAAAAATGGTTAAGCAACCACAAATTAAAAATTTTGCAATAACCATGTCAGATTCAGAGCTTGAACTTCTTTGAAAACCTGTGGCTTGAATTTAAGAAGACAGTCCATAAATGGTAGAAAAAAGGATATGAAAATTGTACAAAATTTCCTCATGAATGGTCTAAAACATTGCCAATGTAATCTTCAACCTCATAAAACATACAGAAATAGTTTCACTGTCATTATCGTTACAAGAGGAAAAATGGTTCACAAAGTTCTGAGACCATGTGTTTCTATTACAGTGACACTTACATTCTTGGAAATAAATTTTTAATTTGAGACATGTGTAATTTTGGTTAATTCCACTGAATGATTAATTAAGTAAAATGTATTCCACATGCTAGAAACGCACAATCTAGGGCAGTACAGATATTACTTATTTTGTAATAGTTATCAAAAGGTGTTAATTCTAGAAGTGATGTATATTATTTAATAAATAATGACAGCATAAAAAACTTTTAAAAAATTGCATTAAAAAACAAAAAATATGCCCATATTTCCAAAACAGCAAAAACAACTGTACTTTTTGACCAATAACCCAAATATAGTTAGAGAACTATGAGCACCACATACAGGCAGATACACTTCCTCGAAAAAGTACTTAAAATTGCAAATGAAGTTACAATTTTAGAGGCAGACATGTAGATGTGTAAGCATTATTTGTAAACCAGCAACTTTTGAAAGCATTTAAGGAGTCTGAAACACTTTTGTAAGACAATGCATATTATATTCTATCACTGTTATGAGGTATCACAAAAATATGAAAATATTAAATTAATAATATTAATCAGTGATTTACTTGAAATGTGTGGCCAGGACCTTGCTTCTGCCTTTGGTGTATAGAAAAACGGGATGTGCTGTTGTATAGTACTGGAGCTTTAAGTGTCCTATTAGTCTACTGTGTTTTATAATTTAATTCATATTTGATCATACATTTTCATCAGCAGAACTGCTCATACTTTACCCATACTGTTTTTCTTGGTAAACCTGTTCTTTTATTCTTGACACCATGCATAGTTTCTGAATGATCAGAGCACGGACATTAACAGACCTCTTGTGATCTAAAGGGTATTAGGAAAGGCACAGAATATATTTGTAGGGCTTATAAAATATCAGTAATAACAGTTTTTATTCACCCATTAATTATCGAAGCTGCTTTATCCACTTCAAGGACAAAGCAGACAGCAGAATCTTCATCTGCATCACCTAAAGCAAGGCTGCAACCAGACCTGCCAGAAATACCAGGTCATAGCAGGGCACTCTCATAAACAAATCCAAAGTCACTCATTAAAAGCTAACTAATAATGGTCAATCAGCCTAACTAGTATATCTTTGAAAGTGAGAGAAAAACGGTTCTATCCACGAAAAACACAAGAGCAATATATAAACTATACTAAGACTGTGCCCCATTACAAAAATCACACAATAAAAAGGTTTGGGGTGGAGGTATTCGTTTACAGCGTACTCAGTAGCAAATAAAGCAGAATAAGTGACCTATTTAACAGACCTATGTGAAAAGCTTACATCCTTTGTAACTATAAGGGAGAGCCAAAAATTAAAAGGAGAGACAAAAGCATTATGAGCAGGTGAAGCCACCTGGCATATTTAGCATCACTTCACTGAATAGCTTGCATTTTGCATAGTCTCCAAGACCCTAACTTGGCGTTCTTTTTTCCCACACTAGTTGAGCCAACTAGTTTCCCACACATAGAACGCTTGATATCAACGTGGTGGTTTCTACAGTAAGAAGTGAAAACCACGCCATAGCCACAGCCACTTCCTCTTTCCCTACAAAGTTTACAGTATTTCAAAGATACTGAGAAATGCTACTTGATGTTTTAACTTAATCTTTATACTGCTTTATTTAAGAGAATCTAAAAAATAACATTCTAATACAACAGTTTCATACATTAAGAATACAATTAAATGATTTCTTCCAGAAACAAATCATTTATAAAGTTCACCAGCTGTATGTGAAACACATATATTTAAATAAGACTTACCTAAATGTGTCTACCAAGTTGTGTTAAATTTTACTATTTGCATCACAGGTTTTTAAAAAAATCCTTCAAACCAAAGAAAAATTACAGACATCATTTGGGAATTTCGTAATGTAAGAACCACCTGTAATGTCTGTTCTTAAACTTACATGAAAGGCAGAAGACAATCCAATAGTTGGCACCACATTTGGCCTATGACAATAAGGAAACTGGGGGCTGTATTGGAATGATGGGAGGCCAGCATGCTTACAAAACAGAAACGGATGTAAGTGGTGATGAGTCTCACCAAAGTAAAGGTTATGGGAATTTGGCAGCCTGAATAAATCTAGATAATGGTAAATAAGCTATTTAACATTTTTAAAATACAAAAAACCTACTACTATATTAGAAAGTCAAACTACAAAAATATTTTTGCAAACATACTGATCTTTTTCAAAGGTTTTTTTTTTGTATTACACTATATGACAAAAAGTGTGTGGACATCTGACCATCACACCTATATGATGTTTTAGACATCCCATTCCAAAACCACGGGTATTAATATAGAGTTTCACCCATCCCCTTTGCGGCTCTTCTGGGAAGGCATGCCACAAGATTTTGGAGTGTGTCCGTGAGAATTTGTGCCCATGTAGCCAAAAGAGCATTTATGAGGTTGGGTACTGATATTGGATGAGAAGACCTGGCTCACAGTCGGGGTTCCAATTCATCCCAAAAATGTTCAATAGGGCTGAGGTCAGGGTTCTGTGCAGGCCACTCGAGTTCCTAAATACCAAACTATACAGTTATGGCCTTGGCTTTGTACACAGTCACGCTCACGCTCGAACAGAAAAGGGCCTTACCTAAACTGTTGCCACAAAATTGGAAGAGCTCAATTGTATCATGTCTTTACGTAGCATTTACATGTAGCATTAATAGTACCCTTCACTGAAACTAAGGGGTTAATACCCAAAGCTTGAAAAACAGGCCCAAACCATTACCCCTCTTCCACTAAACTTTACAGTAGGCACTAAGCAGTCCAGAGGACAGCACTCTGCTGCTATTCACCAAACCCAGATTCATCTACCAAACTGCCAGAGAGTGAAGCATGATTCATCATTGCAGAGAACACATCGCTTCTACTCCAGGATGGTGTCATGCTTTACACCACTTCAGCTGACACTTGGTTTCCCAAGGTCGAGTAGCTAAACACAAGCCCAAGATCACCATGTACAATACCATTTGAAGAAGTTCCCGACACACAGTTCTTGTGCTAATGTTGCTTTCAGGAGCGTTTTGGAACTGTTGTGAGTGATGCAGAAGAGGATCAGCAATTTTTACACACAGTATGCTTCAGCACTCAGCAGCTCCATACTTTGCATAGTCTACCACTTCATGGCTGAGTTGTTGTTGCTCCTTGACACTTAAATTTTACAATAATAGCACTTACAGCTGACTGGGGGCAGATCCAGCAGAGCAGAGATTTCACATACTGACTTGTAGTAAAGGTGGCATCCTATGACAGTGCACATTTAAAGTTACTGAGCTCTTTAGTACAACACATTCTACTGCCAATATTTGTCAATGCAGATTGTGGGGTTATGTGCTTGATATTAAGTTACTGTTAAGAAATGGTGACTTGAGGTGTTTTAATCGTAATAATTTGAAAAGGTGTCCACATACTTCCAGCCATGCACTTTTTTTATGTACAAATTCTTGACTACCTGAAGATGATACATTACTTCTGAGATGAGAGGAAACCTTGAGCTAATTTAGAGCTAGTCGTACAATCAGTTGTTAGGTTTTAAATGTAACATTGGGTCTAAATAACAGAGAAGTCACATACTTCCAAAACCGTGCGCCACAGCCACACAGTCTCACACACAAAAGAGAATCAAAGTTGTGACTAACCAGATTAACAAAGACATATAAATTCAATTTTCCTGATTCTTAAAGATACACACACATTAAATCTTTCATTAATTTTCTGGTCATGCTTAGTTTTACAATCAGAGATTTCACCAGATCTTGTCTGCATAAGATGCAATGCAAAAATCACCTCTAAACGAAACTGTCTTGTACAAAGCCCTCACTTATACTGATATGAAAACAATCAAGAACCTTGCAAGCTCCATATAATCAACCATCTAAAACTGAATGTTGTTCGCTGAAGCTGTGAAGCGGCATGGTTAACCAAACACTAACTATACATTCTTAACATTATGATGTCTGATTTTAAAATGTAGAGATTGACTTTTACTGCATGTGTTCTGTGGCTGCACAATGGTGGGGGAGTAAAGATCAAGCCCTTGTTACTGTATGCCAGCAGTAGGTTCACTTTGTGTGTAGTCCTGGAAATATTATGTCGAATGGTTTGACCCCTATTTTTTGATACCAGCTGGTAGTGATCTTTTTACAGCTCTGTGACCAGATGTGAAACTGATTTTTTTGTAAACCTTGTGTAAAGTCATAAATGGAATTTTGAAATGCTGAATTAAGCAAATGAACCAAAAGTCGATGACACGGTGATGGAATTCAAGTGGAAGAAGGATTTCAAAGACGAAGAAGAGGCAATGTTCAACTGATGAAGAGATGAAAATACTTGAAAGCTGATGCAGAACTTTGGGAGATTTTAAGAGTGCTTCAAAAAAAGAACAGAAGATACCTAACCCCCAAGTAGCCATCAGATGTGGAATAACAGGTAGGATCTCAAAATTATTTTAAAAGCCCTCATTTGTTACTGTTACTAAATCTTTTCCTGTCCCGTAATTGATGATATGTATTTTTCCAACAGGATGATTAAACAAGTTAAAAAATGTGTGCATGTTGCCACCCAAAGGGCATGTTCCAGAAATTAGTTGACTGATTGGAACGTTTAAGCATATTTAATTATTCTTTAATAACTTCATCAAAGATGGTGAAATGAAATTTTTGTTAATTAAATATCAAAAAACAACAGACATAATACAATGTATTACATGTATCAGTAGAATGCTTATATGACTTTCAAGAGTTTTGCAATATCAATATGGAGACCACATAGGGCCTATGCAGTTATTATATCTTTCACAGATTCTGAAGATAACAGAAATTAGATTAAGATTTGCTGTCCAATTTGATGTCCAATGTTCAGATGCTGGTTGTGGAAAACTACCCTGACTAACAGTGGTTAATATATTTCTTAAACATAAAATTTTTAAAAACAAGCACATGATGGAGAGTTAAAATCTAGTCCATCTGCGTGCAGATGTGATGATAATGACTTGGCATTTCAATAACTTTTACTGTGGACTTGTTTTCTAGTCAGCAACTACAATCGTACATGTGAAAATAAAATGAACGCTAGTTGGAAAAGCCTTCATCATGGTAAATTTAAAAAGATAAATGAATCAGTAATTTAGACCATACAGAATGCTTTTCTCTCTTAGAGAGACGTTTTTAAATTTCAAAAATTACTAGTTTATGTTATTCACAATATCACAACCAAAATAGAACTTTCCCAAAAAAATGTCTGTGAAGAACAAGTGTAACATATGTGTTTCAATGAAATTGGTCTGTTGGAAGCTGAACTGTTTCAAGCAGATTAACACAATTACAGCAATGTGTACTTTCAAAATCTATGCAGTGTATCTAAAAAAGGGACAAAAGATTTAGACCTAGAGGGAAAATGTATAAATAGAAGAGTTGGATGTTTGTAGGTTTCAAGGGTCATTATTGTTACAAGTACAGACTTTGGCACCACTAAGTGCACTCAAGTCTATTAAAATCTCCATGCCTGATGGGATCTGTAGTACTAGGGAAATTAAATAACTGATTTATAGACCTTTAGAAAGCATACACTGGCAGTCACTTAAGAATGGGAAGTTCCTCATGAATGGAAAACTGCCAGTGTGACTCATGTCCACAACAACTGCAACAAAAAGCATTGCAGTAATTATAGACCAATATGTCTTATATCTATTTCATTTACAACTGGAAAAATGGAAATGATATTCAGAAATAAAATGGACTATTTATAGTGGGGAGGAGGGAGGTTAAGAGCAGGCACTGATACAGAGCATTGCCGCACTTACCACACGACAAACCAACTCAGGATCCCAGATTAGACCCGAGTGCATCCATGCAACGGGTGACACCTCAGCACCACACTAGTTCAGATGGAGTGGAACAGTGTGAGGTTTTTTTATGGTGGCTGGAGTGCCAGTTCTGCCACCAACCCCCAAGTTTTTCCCTACATGCAGGGATGGATGCAGATTAACATCATACCCAGGACGGGGCAATTGCAGATTAAGGGTTTTAATAGGACATATAGCACAAAATGTTGAAAACTATCGAAAAACTTTTGATATGTTCAATTCGTTTTTTTTGTAGCACTCCTCACTGAGTGCAGGCTCAGAGTGCTATAACAATTTCACAGGTAAATACAATTACACAATTTTGTATGCATGAATTATGTAAAAAATAACCTGCGAAGATACAGATTAATTTAAACATGCGTCAGTTCTAATCTGGCTACCATAAATACTAACATGAGCTATGGCCAGTTAACAACAGAGCAGCAGCAGGAGTAGAAAACAAAAACTGCATGCAGTAGAAAAAAATCCTCTAGCGGGTCAACTGTCAGCCATATTACAAATTCTGAAAGCCTATGTTAGCTATCTGTCCACTCCTTTTCTGTCTGTGTTGGGCAGTCTAATAAAATAACAGAATCCTTTCATCGTACACTTAAATTCTAAAGTTTAATCCTGAACCTAGGGAGCGATTGCCATAAGAGGAAACATACAAAAGTTGATTTTAAGACCATAGATAACAGAAGACTGCCTCCTATGGGTTGAAGTCATCAGTGGAGTCCTAGGACTACAATTATCTTAATTTATATTAAAAGATACAGATTCTGGTATTTTAAGTAAACTTGGGGAATTTCAAAATTACATCAATACTGAAGGACTAGGAAAATTAAAAGACCTGGAAATGTTTCAAAAACTGTTAAAATACTTGAAAAATGCAGTTAAATTACAAATGAGTTTGGTTTGTAAGCTTGTGCAGAATATGATGTGTAATTTGTATTAGTTCTTTAAGAATAATATGACAATCTTCGCCTAGCTGCTTTTAGACTCCCTGGGCACAGGCAGTTAAAGTGAAAAATGTGAGTCTGCATTCCAATAATAGTTCTTGTATGAAAGTAATATTAAAGTTAATACTGAATGGTATACATTTTAAAATTACTGTATTGAATTATTTATAATGTACTTTTGTAATTAAATGTATTTTGTTATGAAATGTATTTAAGCTAAACAATAACCAATAACAAATAATACATTGTTACATATATGTATTCTATGTTCCTTGCTGCACTAAGGACAATTGTGGAAAAAGAATTCAACTATCTTGTTGACATAAAGTGATTTACAGTTCTCAATTAGCAGGTTACTTGGGGGGAAAAAAGAGTAATTCTATAATGAAAAGAGCACCAAGTCTTATCAACTGAGTGACGTGCTATCATAAGAGTAATACCATTAACAGCAACTGCCAAATCACTGTTCGTTTCAGTGACACATCTATTGTCACACTTGCTGCCTAAACATTGGCCTACAGTACCTGCAATATTGTACGGATGATTTGATTCTTCAGCAGGCATAGAAGCTGGGTAGAAAACTCTAGAGGCAAACGAAATCCATGTGTTTAAGCTATAATCAATCAGGCAGCTTATTTAACTAATTGTCTCATTAGCCCAGTTCAAAAGGGCAAAGTTATATAAGGCTGTTTCCTGTCTTGTGCCTGAAGCAGCCAGGATGTGCAGGACATGCATTTAATTTGCTGAAGACAAAAATGATGGCAGAAAGTCCAACGACCAAGCAGCAACTGAAGACAACTGCAGTAAAGGTCTGGGAAAGCATCAGTAGAGCATTGACTGGAAAGAAATTTTAACCAAATATTGAAAATGATCATTATAATTATTATAGTAGTTTGACAAATACTTTTGAGCCCCTGAAAATAGGGAGACCATGTATAAAAATGTTTCTCATTCCTAAATGGCTCATACAATGTTTTTGGTAAACCACTTAAATTAAAGCTGAAAGTTCACACTTCAATCAAATAATGATTGCTTAATTTCAAATCAATTGTGGTGGTGTACAGAGCCAAAATTATGAAAACTGTGTCACTGTCCAAATACATATGGACCAGACAGGAGGTCCATGGCCACAATAAGCCTGAACTGGATTAAGCAGGTTTGAAAATGTCACACTGTATTTTTTTGTAATGCATACTGATTTTCTTTTTTCTGCATTTTAAAAGTACTTATTATACATTAAATGTCTGTTGGCATTAAAATCCAGAAACTTGGTAGATTGTGCGAAAAAGAATTGTTGTATGTAAATGGGCTGTAGAATTTGCACAAGTAAAAACTCTCCATTCACTGCTGAAAAACTTTATTTTTCCCCAAACAAAAAGGAATTATTGGTGCTCAAGTGGCATCTTAATGTGGCAAGGATCAAAGACTGTAAGAGATCTTGAAAAAGTTGCTACGCTCTGCTTGTAAAAGATACAGACTTCTTACTTGACATTCATGGTTCAACCTACCCTTTAAGTGTGGTGTCATTTGGAAACTCATCTTCTATGGAACTGTAATGACTGACAGAACCAAGACTGAGGTCACACAAACATCTTTAACATTTTTGTCAACAGGATGGGTAATGGCTTCAGGTGACTACTAAATAATTGGAGTAGGAGATATGAGTAGATGGCAAGTAAACTTATGAGCTTATGACACGACAGTAGGTTGCACAGACACATCATCAAAGACAATAATGGGGGGGGGGGGAAGATAAAACTACAACATAACTGCAGATTTAAAAACTATTGTACTGAAGTAATAAAATGTACAAAAAGAATATATAAAATTTTACAAATACAATTAGATAACTTATATAAGTTTAAAAAATGTATGCAGAATATAAAATTTGTTTGTGTTCAAGGACTGATTTGCAGATAAATTATCAGCGAAACATTGAATAAACATAATCTTCAAATTACATCTGTGTGGCAAGGGTAACAGAACTCAAACACTGAGTAATATGTTGATTCACTATATGAAAAATGGCTTACAGAACCACTATTTAGAACCTATTTAACAATTTCATTCTTTTCTAAATAAGTCACTTTTCATTTTATTTTCTTGCCACTTTTACTTTTATAGTTATGAAGATAATGTAACTTTTCTGGTACAACTTCAAACAGCAGAGGTAAGTTAGTGTTCTCGTAAAAGTTCACACAAGCCTCTGAAAGGACATTAAGGTACTACCTCCATGCAGGACTTTGCTGGTATTTAAATAACTTCTACTGGGGATCTATTTGCTGTCAGAAACAACTAAGGGACATATACAACAGGAAAATATATAATGTGAAACAGCTTCTTTCAGGGTAAATTAAAACCAGTAAATTAATCATTAATCAAGGTTGAGCAAAATGTTTTATTGTTTGAAGGTGAATAATTAAAAAAAGCCAATATCTTTAAATGGAGGTGCTTCTCCAAACAGCATTCTCTATTTGGGATATTTAATATATGTGACTTTCCCAATAAATTTCCATAAATAACTGAATCGATTTAAACTATATTGGGTCCAGTGTTTCATGTTGTTTATTGTTGACAGACTGACATGATGACGACAACAACGGGCCCATTATACATTTTATGCAAAAACATCTAAAAGGTGACTGATGCAACCCTAATAAATTCAGGCTAGTTGTGTGTATCACAGAAAAATAAATGGACGTAATTATTAAAAAAAAAAAAAAGTCTGGGAAGCACATTTCCAGTACAAGTGTAATATGATCTTGTCATCTCTGTACTACGGTAGGCTCTCTTTGTTTACATCAAAACTATCATGAGGGTCATTACAGGACTGTTCTTTGTTTGGTACCTGCTCTTAACCCAATTTACTACGAGAAACCCTATCAGGATTAGACATGGACGACAAAATCTACTCCTGGAGCTATGGTTGGTATTTGTTAATAACTGCTTGGTGTTCCTGACATACAGAATATATATCCTAGATATTCTCAGTTAGAAAAAAAAAAAGGAGAGCGGCCAAGTGGACTCACTACCCACAATCTGAAGGATGAAAATCACGTGAAATCCAGGCATACTAGACCTTAGCAATGAAAAGTTGCTCTTGGATGTGTAATGCAACTTTGCTGCTAGGAAGGAATGTAGAGCTCAGGTAGAGTCTGGAAAATGCTGGCTACATACATAGCTGAACTTGCCTTTTCTGGAGCACTGGATCAGAAACTAGGTTTGTTAAGGCTTATCTTCTACTTTGGAGTTGCCTCAATGGAAAGCCCCCATGCAGGTGTCGGAATACTGACAAGCTCCAGGCTGGGAGCTGAACAGTTGGTGTTTGTTTTGGTGGATGAATTGCTCATCTCAATGCAACTTTGAGTTGCCCAAAGAAAAATATCTATGAGTGTTGCTTGCATGTGTTCAGCCAACAGGTATTCTGAGTATTTAGTGTCATTACATTCGGTACTTAAAAGGATGCATCTACCTACTCTGTAGTTCTACTGAGAGGCTTTAACATTTGTAAGAAGAATAAAGTACCGTATGAATTGGAGGGATACAACTTGGAGGAACAAACTGTGATTCAAACCCATATATTCAGTAGTTACTGGATTTCTGGATTAGTAATAGATCATCTATAACAACCATCATGTTCAAACAAAACAATGCTCAGAAGTGTATCTAGTAAGGTACTTTAGAAGAAGGCTTAATGATTAACTTTATACTTGTGCCGTCTGACCTGACACCATAGGTTTCAGGACACTCGGTTAAAGGCACATAGTGAACTGTTCTCTTTATTGGTGAGCTGGCTCAGACAGTTGCTGATTAGACCTTGCATCCATAAATGAAGGTATTGAGGGTTTGCAGGGAATGTTCAATTAAAGCCTTTGTCTGGGATGAGAGCAATTCAAATTTCTAGAAGAGCGACACCTGCATGTCTGAAGAAGTCAAGGACATAGAGTCTAAATAAGAGGTGTTTAAGAATTTGGTTCTGGAAGTAGCTCCATGAAGAACATAAATTCCCTAGGGAATATTGTAAGAAGTTGTGGAGGATAGAGTGGGCTGGTCAGCCCAGTTCAGTGTTACTACATGAAAAGTCATCAGGATAAACAAAGTGAAAGTCATGATGATAATTACATTTCAAACAACTTCCGAAGATACGTTGGGACCCTGAGGTTTTGCCCCTTTTAATCTGTAAATCCACAAGGTTTCATTTCAGTACCTACACCACCTAATAGGTATTATCATTGATTACAGACTAGATCATATGTATCTTCCTGAAGAAAACCACTGACAATGTTGGGAGCTTTTTTTAATTGTTCTCTTGGTTGTTCATCTCTAACCCTGTCATCTTTCCGGTTATAGAAAATGATTATTTTTCAGCAGCAAAGATTGCAACAGAATAGGATAATAATACTGTATAAAAGTGTATAAAAGGATAAAAAAAACTTTTCTGATGCACAGCACCCCAAAGCACTTCCAATTAACAGTAAAATACAAGATCCAGATGTTCACACTCACAAAATTAAAGTGCAGAATTTGAACTGCTCATCCAATTTAGTATTTGAGAGGTGATTAAAATCAGACTGGCAATTCAGCAAAAGTAATAACTGTTTAATAATGCTAAATTTTCCTCACATCAGTTTTACAACATAATTTTTATTTGTTTTTTACTTCTACTTCCATCCCCCAATTAGCAGTTTCACCCAGAATAGTTCCCTGCTGCTCATGTCATAGCTTAAGGAAAGAGTCCTGATTTTGTGGTCACTAATCTACAGCAGGCATGTGAAGAAAGCGGTCAAATAAATGTTCCGTGCTAATCTACAGCTCTGCATATTAATCTTTTGGGCCCATAATCGGTCTCTAAATGAAAACATTAAAGTAATAGTGCAATTAATGTGCATTATTTCTTTATTATAAAGGTGATGTGATGTTACATATATTGTATGGCAGTTTACAGTATATTTAAAATAAGTAGTTTATAAAACAATGTTCATATTACATGTTCTGAAGTTATTTCTTGCTGCATGGTAAGGTGTTAAGCATGATTCCTATTCCCTGTGCCATATTTTCTACTTTTTCCTTCTGCTCTTGTGGTTTCTTTATCATATTTAGCTGATCATGAGAAAACCTGTACCAGGAAAGCGCTGGTTGAGTCTATTTGGCCTGAAATTTTCTCTTCTCTCTAAAAAAAAAAATATATTGTTAAATAAACTGTATGAGATTTTAAACAAAAGTACAAATAAATATTCTACATCTTGAACCCTGAGATGAATATAGTGAGAGTAAGAATGCAAATATTCTAAAGGAATACCATACACAACAACAATAGTACAAATTACAAGCATTCCATAAAGGCCCTTATGTAACATTAAGAAATTTCTTTAATGTTAATGTTTTTAATATATATGATGATATTCAGAGTAAAAAAAACAGTTTTCCCTTTATTATTCAAAAACGTCTGTGCTTATCTTACCGTCTGTTTTCTTTAGATGGACTCTGCAACAGTAAAGCAGTGCACTCTGGTGGATGTAGGCTTAGGCAGAAAATAAAGCATGTCTATAGGATCTGACCCTACTTGTGCAGTTGGTTGTCTGGGGAAATTGGTAAACAGTAATCTTAATAATAATAACAACAATACATTTGATTTATATAGTGCCTTTCCCATGCTCTTGTAATTTCAGATGGTTCAGATTGTGCTCAATTCTCATTTTACATTGTACATGAATTGATGTGAACAGATGTGAACAACCACTCCTGTTCAACATTAAGGGCATTCATTCCCATAAGGTATAGAGTTCATTACTAGCTTATAATGTGAAGACTGAATGAGAGAGAAATGTACAGGGAGTTCATAAAACTGGCCATGAGACTACATATTCTGGGAGTAGGACTGTTCTCTGATTTAGATATTTTTAGAACTAAAATAAACCTTTTTTATATATATATATATATATATATATATATATATATATATATATATAAAGAGTGTCAAAAATTCTCCTTGCATTAATCATATGAAATGCTGACCAACAATGGGTTGACTTTAAATTGGTATTTTGCTACAGTCTGAGTTGGTGATTCACATTTCTGGTAAAGTATCAGAGGAAAATGCAAAATAATTTAAAAAATGCAGCTTATAACTGCATCTGAAAGGGCTTTAACAGCTGGCAGATGGTCTATACAATGGGTAGTAAAGCAGATTTTACATAACACAAAAAGTTATTAAAAATCTCCACAGGGCAAAAAAACAAACACTTAAAAATATTTTATTTGTAGTTCTTGATAATCACTACTGTTCTATTAGCCACGTGAACAGAACCAACTATAGCAGATGGCTCCTAAACTGCTTGCTCCATCAAAGAGGGCTGAGTTCCTCAAAGTTTCCTTCCACTTTCCAAACAGTTAGAAGGAGTTAACCTTCCTTGCCAAGGAACGCCTTGGAGATGTTCCACCTACCACTTCTGGGTCAATTAATTGTTTACCATAACCTTTTTGAGGATTCCCAAAAGGTATTCTCTTAGATTTCTCTCACACACAGGCTTTCATTCAGCCAATGCAACAGCTTTGTTACTTACTTATACATCTTCACCTGGAATTCTCCCTGCTACTATTTCATGGTAAGCATCTTTCCTCAACCAGATGACTTCCATCACTATTAGTGTATATAATGGCAGCATTCCTTGGCATAAATATGTTCAGTCTACTTTTTTTTTTTTAATTACAAGAATATGGTAAGCCACGGATTGGCCCAGAAGTATTAGACAAGACACAAGACCACTGTAAAACAATCCATCACAAAACTCATTCATATAAAGTTTCTACAGAGAACTTTAAATTTTAAATTAAATTTACATTTTAAGAAACAAATGTCATATTATATTAAACCTTAGGTCTGATATGCCACTGTTAATATTGAAATCATTTCAACAGACAAAGTCTCTCATAATATAACTTAGTCATTAAAGATTTCCTCAGAATAAGCTGTTCTCTATAACCTACTCATTGGCTAAAATCTTTTGTAGGATGGCACTGGGACATTTATATCATGGAGTGCTGAATAAATGAGTGAACAGCAGTATCTAAACAAAAAATGGCCAGATTTAACAGTTTACTGTATATTAGGGTCATTATTATCACATATTAAATTAATGAGACTGACTGAAAATAGCCAAAGAGCCCTGACAAATTTACTGATAGACCCGACTAAAGGCAAATTCCAAAAATGCTTTTGCAGAGGAAGTGCCAACATGTAATGACACCTACTAAAATATTTGTCTGCTTTTTATTATGTTGTTAGGATGTAACAATTGTGTTTTGAGATATTCAGGTAAGAAAGGCACAAGTTTTGAGGTAGGTTAGTTCTACTCACTAATCACGTTGGTGGAGAGTGACAACGTGTTGAATGTTGATTAGAACGTGCAAGTATGAACATCACTTTACTCTGTACATGTAACTGACCTCAATGTATTTAAAATTAATTAAAAAAAATTGTATGCAAGGTGACAAAGTGAAATTTGAAATATCTGATTTAAGAATTTCACATTGAGAAAATACTCTGAAAATAGCTCATCAGAATTTTAGACAAAGTAAGCTCTCTTCTAATTTACAGTATTTACAGTAATTTTTAAGCATGATGTCAAGATGCAGAATTGCTCTAATGCCCTTCACTCTGGAACACTCATACGGCTAGCTGGGAGAAACACTAGACTAATTAGCTAGAGTTTACCCTGAAAGTCACCTAAATTCTTGATTTTGTTTTCCTTCAAAATAAAACGGTTGAAGATGTTTGAAGAAGGGTTGCTATCTCTCTTTTGAATACACTGTTAACTTTTTTCCTTTATGTATATAAAGCTGTACTTTTTTTTTTTTCTCAAAAGCAACAAATCATGACTACTGCCAAAGGAAAATCTATAATTTACTCCAGTTGCGTAATTTATTCCATTTGTTTAGTCACAAAGGGCTCCAGTTCTGACCAGGAAACTATCGAGACAACTGTCTTTCTAGAGCTTACAGACTGGACAGTGATCAATCATTTTTCCCCCAATGAAATAAGGAAAAGTTTTTCTGTAGTCTCAACAACGCCCCCAAAATAAAGTGCAGTTTATAAGGCTGAAGGAAATTTAGTTTCAGAGCCCCATCAAAAGACTTTGATAAAAGGCAATTAAGGCAAATGGAAAGGAAAACATGAAATGTATCAAATATATTGTGCAATAAACATGAGCATAATTGTGAACATACGAGACGCCCTACACAAATGCTGACAAAGTTCGGTCTTTAAATAAAACGGAAGAAAGGAAAAACAGACCTACTGAGTATGTTGTTAATGTATTACTAGACGACTAACACACTTATTTTTAAGTCTTATATAAATTAGAATTCTTTCAACTGCAACGGTCTGCTTCTGAGCTTAAAAACTTCAGAGCTATCATTAACTATAAAATATGACTTATTCATTCATCCATCAACTTTGAGGCTTCCCTCACTTATCCTAATTGAATAGAGAAGTGGGTTAAATAGGTAGGAGGATGGATGGATTATTCACATAACACACCTACATCATATCTGTGTAAGTCTTAACTTCTGGCATCATTCCAAATCAATTTAACATTTTCACAAGTTTCACTGTAGAAATCTGCCGGCATCCAAAGCAAAACATTTTAAGTAAAGCAAAGCAAAGCAATCTGGCGTGCTTGCAATGGAAAGACCACATGAATTACGGTATTCAGAAGACAGCAGAACTAAATTCATAACCTGCTTATTCTAGTACTGAGATGTGGGAAGCCAGACCCAATCCCAGCACTATCAGGCACAAAGCAAGAACCACCATTAGACAAACTGTGACTCCATCAATGGGCCCACTCAAGCTCATATTCACATACTCTCTCACACAGTTACACTGGGGCATCTGCAACTGCCAGTTAAACTACCATATACATCTTTGGAGATGTAGAAGAAAAACTGGAGTACCGGTAGGAAAAACCATAAAGATACAGACATAATCTGCGAATATCAAAAGTAATAATGACTGGGCACAGGACTGCCACACTTACCATGTGCCACCGTAATGCTATTTTTATGATTAATGCATATTTATAATAATATTGTTTATTTTTGTATATGGTTACTATTCTTGCATTGTAATGTGTGACTGTAGGTTCAGCAGAGGCCTTTAATGAAAAAATTGGGATCCATTAAATAAAACTAGAGAACAGACGGGTTAAGGGATTTGCTTCCCTCATGCAGTAAATCACAGTCAGGATTTGCACTAGCAACCTTGTGGCATGAAGTCCAGACGTAGCATTAAACCGTATCACAAATGCGTACTTTCTGTTTCTTGCTAACAAGCATTGTCAATTATATTTTCTAGCTATTTCTTCTAATCCTTTAAGTTTATTTTTAAATCTGCAGTTGAATATATTGTAATATAATGCAATTAACAGAATAAATTCTGCATAAATGAGTGTTTTGTTGCTTAACTTACAAAAAAATGCTTAAGAATAGTTGTACATAGTGTTGTACATGAAACAATAAGGCCTTGGACTAGAAGTGGTACAGCCAAACTTTAAATGAACCAACTAATTTTGCCTTCTAACTGGAATTCTTTTAACTTGTAATTACTCTAAATAAATCACAACAGCATGGTACAAAATTAACTCCTAATGAATTGAAGTACTACTAGATTCCATTCCCGCTATATATTTAAAAAAAACGTTTTTGTTCCTTCACACCTTTAATAAGGCCTATTATTTACCCAAATTCCAAAAAAGTTGGGACGCTGTGTAAAATGTAAATAAAGCAGAATGCAATGATTTGCAAATCTCATAAACCCATATTTTATTCACAATAGAACATAGAAATGTACCATTTTAACAAAAAAATAAGCTCACTTTGATTTTGGTGGCAGCATCATGTCTCAAAAAAGTTGGGACAGGGCCATATTTTCCACTGTGTAGCATTCACTCTTCTTTTAACAAGTCTATAAACATTTGGGAACTGAGGAGAGCAGTTGCTGAACTTTTGGGAGAGGAATGTTGCCTCATTCTTGTATGATATAGGATTCTAGCAGCTCAACAGTCCTGGGTCGTCTTTGTTGTATTTTTCGTTACATAATGCAGCAAACGTTTTTAATTAGTGAAAGGTCCACACTGCAGGTAAGCCAGGTTAGCACCCGGACTCTTCTACTACAAAGCCATGCTGTTGTAAGACATGCAGTATGTGGTTTAGTTTTGTCATGCTGAAATATGCAAGGCCTTCCCTGAAAAAGATGTCATCTAGATGGGAGGATATGTTGGTCTAAAATCTGTATATACCATTCAGCATTGATTGTGACTTTCCAGATGTGCCAGCGACCAAATCCATAGGCACTAATGCACCCCCATACCATCAGAGATGCTGGCTTTTGAACTGAGCACTGAGAACAAGCCAGATGGTCCCTCTCCTGTTTAGTCCGGAAGACGAAGTGTCCATGTTTTCCAAAATTAATTTCAAATTTTGATTCCTCTGGCCACAGAACAGTTTTCCACTTTGCTCTCAGTCCATTTTAAATGAGCTTTGGGCCAGAGAAGATGGGATCATGTTCACGTATGGCTTCTTCTTTGCATGATAAGAGCTTTAACCTGCATTTGTGGATGGCAAGGCAAACTGTGAAAACAAATAATGATTTCTGGAAGTGTTATTGAGTCCATGCAGTGATTTCCATGACAGAATCAGGCCAGTTTTTAATGCAGAGCTGCCTAAGTGGCAGAAGATCACGGATATCCAATACTAATTTTCAGCCTTGTCCCTTGTGCACAGAGATTTTTCCAGATTCTCTAAATCTTTTGAAGATATTATGTACTGTAGATGATGAGATAATCAAAGTCTTCGCAATTTTACGTTGACGACTATTATTCTGAAATTGTTCCCCAATTTGCAGATTGGTGAACCTCTACCCATCTTTACTTCAGACATGTTTTGCCTCTCTAAGTCGCCCTTTTTATACCCAATCATGTTACTGACCTGTTGCCAATTAACACAATTAGTTGCAAAATGTTCCAACTGTTTCTTTTTAGTACCACTTGGTTTTCTAGCCTTTTGTTGTCCCTGTCACAACTTTTTAAAGACGTTTTACTGCTTGTCAAATTAAAAATGAGCTAATATTCTTCAAGAAATAGTAAAAGGTCTCACTTTCAACGTCTGATAGGTTTTCTATGTTCTAATGTGAATAAGAAAAGATTTGCAAATCTTTGCATTCTGTTTTAAATTACATTTTACACAGCATCCCAACTTCTTTGTTAGAGAGCAGAGAAATACATTCCACAAAGATTTATCTTGTTAGTAAGAATACTCCTACAGGAGGGATCATATGGCTTACTTAATAACACAGAAGCAAGCATGTCACATTGGCTGGTGATTACACACAATGAGCATCTTTGCTTATCTATCAGAAATTGGCTGTATTATAAGGAACAGTGGTATTTAATTTAATATTACTGTACATAGTACATTCCATAACAAAAGCCCTGAAGAAATACAATACAGATTGATGTGATAAACTGAAAATGTAAAGACAACAGTATTTTTTTAACCCATACTGCATTTATCGATTGTAATTCCATCTAATTGGGGAAGGGGTACGTTTAAGATCACAGGTTCACTGGAAGCAGTCTGACATTTCTCAATTCAGACACTCTTTAAATCTGTACAAACTATAAAAAAAAAAAAGGAACATCCCCGTGTGAATTTATATTTTTTTCTGCTCTTATTTAATTCATGTTCTTAAAGACTGGAGCCAAACCTGTAAACAAGATAGGTACAGTTGATGGAAGCCACATACACAATGATAATCATAAAGTTCAAGATACTCAAAGAGAAAATTAACATAAGTAACTGACTACAGAGCCTTTTATTACGTGCAATGTGAATATGACAAGAACATCAAAACTCCATACAGAAGGCTACTAAATCTTACGAAATTGTCAGGCTTCAGTGCTAGGAGACCACATTTGCTTTAGGACCTCTACTTAACTATCCATATTTAGATAATATTGAAACGAATAACAGAAGCCACACTTCAAAATTTACACTGTAGCATACAAATTGTAAATTCTCCTTTGACAATTAAATAACTACATTTTTTACACAATATGCATTTCAATTCTAAATGTCAAATCAATACACATAAACTACCAACCAAACATGTAGTTAACTAATATAAAATAGAAAACAGCACCACAATTTGATGGCACTGCAGTAAAGCTCATGATCCTGACACAACTTAACTTGGCACAAACTTGGCAGAAAACAATTACATGAAAAATAATCAGTACTAAACAAAAGCTGGTCACTCAATGTGGCATCCATTCTTCCTGCGATGAACACAAATAAATCTAATCAGCAGATAGGCACATAGGAAGGAAGCATTCTTGTCTTCATGATCTGCTAATTAAATGCATATGTACAGTTATGTATGTCTAATACAGAAGATGAAAGAAATGTTAGTGATGAAACAAGACTTTGAAAAGTCCAGTCACACATGTGACAGGAAACCAAAGGGTGACATTATCTGGAAATTGTTCTTCCCAAAACTTACTTACATATGCCCAGCCATATTATAAAAAAGGTTCAGTGCAATTAGCTAGTTAAGATGATCTAAAGAACTGAGAAAAAGTGATAAAGCATGGAAGAAAAAAAAGAGGTCTGAGCCAGAGTCAAGATGCTTGTCAGCTGCCACACACATTGACATATAATAGATGAATCGACACAAATACCACTGACATTCGGGAACAATACATCACTCACAAAGACACAGGCAAAGTCATTAATGACAGCTGCCTATTTCAACTTATCTATGTCTCTCCTTGGGTATTGCTGATATATATTCAATATGATCGTTTACAAACCAGCAAAAATCAGTTTTTAGCCCACACTGCATAAATGTAACATTTCCTATACATAAAAAAGAAAAAAAAAGACAAGACTTTTTCTAGTTAACACAGAAAAATAATCTACAATGAAGGCTCAATTAACTTCTACAAAATATTTCTGAAATGAAGAAAAAAAACACAATAGGAAACCCAATTACTGGAGAGCTTAAGTGTTAATGTAATATGAGATCAACTTATATTGTAAAATAAACTTATTATTTAATCTGGTAGCCTGTCTAAGCTCTCCACTCATAATTTTAAAAGATTAAGAACAGTATGGATTTTTACTTTAGTATGAAATTTACAAAGTTGATTATTGCCATCATGTTTTTTATTGCATCATTAACTTCTTCAGACCTTTAAATCAGTAGACACTCAAGAGCATTGCACAAACAATAAGGCTTCCAGAAGCAAAACATAGTAATGCTAGCATATCTACAGTACAGTATTTGGACAGTGACACAAACATTGAGTGACAAATGTCGAGTAACAGCACCTGTAGACCTCTTAGCAGGTTAATTGTGCCTGACTTGATGATGAGATAAAGCACACCTGTCAAAGGAACAGCTAAGTTGACACTTTTCAAGTTACTTTTTGTTCTTTAGAGTAAGAGGTTTTGCATATACAGCAGTGCCTGAAAGTTAGTGAACCCTTTAGAATTTACCATTTTCCTTCATAAATGAGACCTAGATCTTTACACACTTGTCCTAAAAGTAGGTGGAGAAAACATATTTGAACAAATGAGACAAAAACATCATACTTGGTTATCACATTGATTGACAACACTTGACTCTAATATTCTAAAGGAAAATGTCAGGACATCTGTCTGTGGACTAAATCTCAAGAAAAATTGGGTCATGCAGCAAGACAACGACCCCAAGCACACAAGTTGTTCAACCAAAGAGTGGTTGAAGAAGAATAAAATAAAGGTTTTGGAATGGCCAAGTCAAAGTCCTGACCTTAATCCAATAGAAATGTTGTGGAAACACCCAAAGTATGTAGTTCATTTGAGAAAACCATAGCAAAATCCCTAAGTTGAGGCAATTCTCTATGGACGAATGGGTTAAAATTCCTCCAAACCGATGTGCAGGACTGATCAAGACCTACTGGAAACGTTAAGTTGCAGTTATTGCTACAAAAAAGGGTCACACCAAATACTAAAACCAAAGGTTCACTGTTTAGCTGAGTTCTCCATATCTACTTTTAGGATTTCAAGTGATATTTATGTAGGAATATGGAAAATTCTGAATGTTAGACTAACTTTCAACCACCACTGTAATTAAGAAGAACTCCAATTCCTATACCACTCATGTTTACCCATTTATACTAATTTTTCATTTAAATCCCTTCAGTTTAATGCTTAGAAGTCTACACCTGAAGTTAATATCCTTGCTTCACTGCAATATCAATATGCTCATACAGAGAGATGCACTAATAACTAGTCCATATTTATGGACTGCTCTGTATGTCTCTATCATCGAGTACATTGTTTTAAATGAAACATTTGTAAAAAGGCACTCGCAGTAAGGAGAGCAGAGTTTGCATTCTGGGTCCTCCTAGTGTGGACTTAACATGTTTTCCCTGTGTCTGTGTGGATTTTCTCTGGGTGCTCCAGTTTCCTTCCACTGTCCACAGACATGCAGTTTAGGTGAATTGGTGTCAGTGAATTGGCCCATTTGCATATTGGGGTGTGTATGTGGAAGTGTGTAGTCGCCCTGCCAGCTGAGATAGGCTCTTGCACCCTAAATAAATGCAGTAAATGAATAAACATCAACTGGCAAGAATTTCTAATGGCCATCTAATCCAATGGCATGATCAATTAGCAGCAGGAACTGGCTTCCAAATAGGAAAGTTATTGGAATATTTAGCTAAAGTGGTACCACTCCACCCCACCCATCAGTCCCCCAAATGGACCAAGGCTTCTGTTCTCCATAATAACAAACATTAAATGGTCATTTATTCAAAATGTATTACAATCAGTTGGAGGCATTAAGTGGGCCATTTGTTGGAGTCTAGCTAAGGACAATCAGGAAGCTAACAATTACCATTTTCATATAAGCGAGGTATGTCAGGCATTTTACTGTTGAGTTCTCAAGACAAGGCATATGTAAACAAATGTAATTTAAAAATCCCAGGAAAGCAAAACTGGCAATTTCACACATCAAGACCAAGTATAATACCCAGGAGTTTTCCAGATTTGTTTATGTTTGAACAAAACTAGAAAATTGCCAGGTAAAGCATGCACATCACTCCTTTTTAATTTAACAAATGGCCCACTAGGTGTGTGAAAGTTGCACATCAATAAAAAAAGGTTTGTCTTGAGCTTTCTAATGAGCTTTATCAGAGCCATATAGTTCTGATAGGAAAAGATTACAACTCGTAAGAAACCACTCCAAATCATTATTTTTATGCTGTCCATGATAAAGAAAAGTGCTTAAATCTCAAGGAGAATCTTTTATTTACAAAACAACTTTTTTGAAAATTTCTAGAATTAAAATGGATTGACCCATGCAAAATATCAAGGCATCCTCATATACAGTATGTACAGTATGTAAGATGACCTCTATTCCAAGTAAAAAACGTTAAGACATTTGAGAGACTAGTTAGGTGGTTTCTTGGAATGGTTTTGCTTTTTAACAGATATAGTAAATATTTCATTAGTGTTTAGAAACTGATACGTATAATTTAAATGTACACTTGAAAAAATAAGGAAGGCCCCTATGGGGGGCCCACTACCTGTTAGTGGAATAGGGGCTGGGTGTGATGTGATATGGCCGGCAGACGAAGACAGGGGTTTTGGCAGATTAGAACCCAGACACATAAACTGACTCTTGGGGTGTGGAATGTCACCTGTCTTAGATGGAAGGAGGTGGAGTTAGTGGGTGATGCGAAGTACTACCAATATAGAAGTAGCTGGGCTCATGTCCACCTACTCACTTGCATCTGGAACCAAACTTCTTCTTTAACCTGGTAGGTGCCCAGGGGAGAGGTGTCAGACAGGAGTGAGCTTCTTATCGAGTCCCTGCCTGGTCGATGTCATGTTGGATTTTGTCTCAGAAAAAGAGAGGGCTGCCTCTATGAGGCTAAAGATCACGGAGGGGAGGACTCCGATTGCTTTATGTTATTATATACCAAATGGCAGATTGGAGTACCAGGCCTTCTTGCAGTCACTGGAGAGAATTCTGGAAAGGTTCCCAGGCTAGGAACTCCATAGTTCTGCAGGGTGAATTCAACACTTATGCGGACAATGATGGGGGCACCTGAAAAGGCATGATTGTGAAAAACACCCTTCCTAATTTAAACATGACCTGTGCTTTGTTATTGGACTTCTGTGGCAGGCATGATTTGTCCATAACACATACCACATTTGAACATAAGGTGGCTGATAAGTGTACATGGTTCCAAAGCACCATAGGCCAAAGATCTATGACCTATTTCATTATCACATCATCAGATCTGTGGTCATATGTTCTGGACACTTGGGTGAAATGATCACTAGTGATATTCCAATTGATTGGTCACCGATCTAAATCAGATGATTTTCACTACAAAAGACTCAACTGGTGATCTGTAAATTAGAAGATCACAAAAATCGATTTTTTCAGTATCTGCTTTTCTAAGCTTTACACTAATTAAGTTGTGGTGCTCATTTACGCAAGGTATTACAGTAATTGAGCTAGTGCATGTGACTCTTTTTTGCTGTGAACTTCCAGTGAAAATATAGTAGCAAGGAAAACTTTACGAGAGAGAGAGAGATGATTGAAATATTAGCTTTAAAATTAAAGAATGCAGAGTAATAAACTGTGAAAAAGAAATCAAGAGAGTTGTAAGAGCCAATCTTAGAAAGTTAAAGTTTTGAGTTAAACTCATATTAATGTTTGCTTAATTTGAATAGAATATAATTTCTTCCATAGTCATAGACAATGGTATAGTCTTTTCCCCCTATAAGTTAGTAAGAGAGAGGACCTTCTTGCTATAACTGAGAAACAGTGTGATAATAAGTTCAGTTGTGTTTAGAACAGGTCCCAGTACATAGGGACTTAAATGACCCATTTTCTACTCAGAGATGGGATAACCTAACAGTTTTCTGACCGTTTTGAAATGGTTCAGAAATGATAAGTAAATACTAACGATTTGAGATGTAACAAGATTAAGCTTTGAACAGAACTTTTCTTTTTTGCTATTTTAACTTTCTTTTTTGTGTGAACTGTTTTACTTTGAATTTTAACTAAACTTTTAAAAACAAAGATATTTTGTCTGTGGAATCATTTCTGCGCATCAGGATTTTGTTGAATCCCATTTTTTGACTTAGAGCTGCTGAACTTTGGTAACTTTGGAAAAACGCAGCTACAAGAGTCATTCTGTGCAAATCGACAAATGCCAAGAAGAACTACTTTAATGAATTCAGAACTTTTTTTTTATGTCCTTTCATTGATTGATAGATAGATAGATAGATAGATAGATAGATAGATAGATAGATAGATAGATAGATAGATAGATAGATAGATAGATAGATAGATAGATAGATAGATAGATAGATAGATAGATAGATACTTTATTAATCCCAATGGGAAATTCACATTCTTCAGCAGCAGCATACTGATACAATAAATAATATTAAATTAAAGAATGATAATAATACAGGTGAAAAAAACAGACAATAACTATGTATAATGTTAAATATTAACATTTACCCCCCCTGGTGGAATTAAAAAGTCGCATAGTTTGGGGGAGGAACGATCTCCTCAATCTGTCTGTGGAGCAGGACAGTGACAGCAGTCTGTCGCTGAAGCTGCTCTTCTGTCTGGAGATGACATTATTTAGTGGATGCAGTGGATTCTCCATAATTGATAGGAGCCTGCTGAGCGCCCTTCGCTCTGCCACAGATGTTAAACTGTCCAGCTCCATGCCAACAATAGAGCCTGCCTTCCTCACCAGTTTGTCCAGGCGTGAGGCGTCTTTCCTCTTAATGCTGCCTCCCCAGCACACCACTGCGTAGAAGAGGGCGCTCGCCACAACTGTTTGATAGAACATCTGCAGCATCTTATTGCAGATGTTGAAGGAAGCCAGCCTTCTAAGGAAGTATAACCGGCTTTGTCCTTTCTTGCACAGCGCATCAGTATTGGCAGTCCAGTCTAATTTATCATCCAGCTGCACTCCCAGATATTTATAGGTCTGCACCATCTGCACAGTCACCTTTGATGATCACTGGGTCTATGAGGGGTCTGGGCCTCCTAAAATCCACCACCAGCTCCTTGGTTTTGCTGGTGTTCAGGTGTAGGTGGTTTGAGTCGGACCATTTAACAAAGTCATTGATTAGGTCCCTATACTCCTCCTCCAGCCCATTCCTGATACAGCCCACGATAGCAGTGTCATCAGCGAACTTTTGCACATGGCAGGACTCCGAGTTGTACTGGAAGTCCGATGTATATAGGCTGAACAGGACCGGAGAAAGTACAGTCCCTTGTGGCGCTCCTGTGTTGCTGACCACAATGTCAGACGTGCAGTTCCCAAGACGCACATACTGAGGTCTGTCTTTAAGATAGTCCACGATCCATGCCACTAGGTATGAATCTAATCCCATCTCTGTCAGCTTGTCCCTAAGAAGCAGAGGTTGGATTGTGTTGAAGGCGCTAGAGAAGTCTAGAAACATAATTCTTACAGCACCACTGCCTCTGTCCAAGTGAGAGAGGGATCGGTGTAGCATATAGATGATGGCATCTTCCGCTCCCACCTTCTCCTGATATGCAAACTGCAGAGGGTCAAGGGCGTGTTGAACCTGTGGCCTAAGGTGGTGAAGCAGCAGCCTCTCCATGGTCTTCATCACATGTGATGTCAGAGCAACAGGCCGAAAGTCATTCAGCTCACTAGGACGTGATACCTTTGGGACTGGGGTGATACAAGATGTTTTCCAAAGCCTCGGGACTCTCCCCTGTTCCAGGCTCAGGTTGAAGATGCGCTGTAGAGGACCCCCCAGCTCCGATGCACAGACACTGTTTGCCTGAGTTTGTACAGTGAATGAGATTGTGTTAAGTACAGCAGCTGACATTAGGAACAGATAAAGAAGAATTTGTTATTGCTGCTTAGCAAACAATTGGCTTGTTAACTTAACAGCAAAATGTATCCATTTTATTTGTAAAATTGTTAAGCATGTTAACCTTGCATCTTCTTGAAAAACATCTTATGAGAACTGATAGATTTGCGACTTTTTACTGTGTTTATTACTTGTTTGTGTGTGACATACAAAAGGTTTCAGTAAGAAACAAGTACTGAATAATAAAAATGGTAATCCATATTTAAAATTACACCACAAGAATTAGGAATATCTAGCTGGTACAGTGAAAAAAACAAAATGCCTGTTTAAATATAGTAAAGATATATTTTAACAGCAAAAAAGCTGTTAATGACTAAAATGATTAAAACCAATAAGTTCTCTCTTGCTAAATGAATCTTAGGTTGGAGAGGTCTGTTAATATTGGACACTAAAGATGTCTCACAAAAGGGTTTTAGAATCATGTTTCTTTCCTAGTGTGTATATAACACAGGTAACTACAGTTTCTATATTACATCCTTGCCTAAGAGATGAGGCCAAAGCTGCCTTGAAATCTTACATATTATAATCTACTCAGTTAGCCAATAAAAGGTGTCAGTTTGCTTCACTTTCTTTGCATCCATAAATAGCTAACATGGTACATCACTCTACTACTATCATTCCTCAGAAAAATGCCACAGAATGCAAGCTATTTTGATGATAAAATGTGTTTCAGCATCCGAATAAATGACTTAATATGTTTTTCTACCTTTTTTGTTACTACCTGTATATGCATTAATATTTCTGGCTGATATTTAAAACAAGAATTAAAAACAGTATCTAACAAGCAACTACATACAGTAATTTTCCATAAAGATGACATTGGAAATCGTGGCTACCTTCTCTTGTAGGCCATACAACACATTTTTAACATAGTTGAGTGAAGCAGTAAATTATTTACACATGGCTAACATCTATAACCTATTTATAGATGCATCCTTGAGAGCTATGTAAACTAACATTTTCAGCATCTTTAAAGCAAACTCTATAAAAAAATCATAATTAGAAAAAAAGAAAAAAAAAAAAAAACAAACAAACAGGAAAACCACTGGTGCTCAACTGGCTGAGAGCATAAGACTTCCTTTAAATACTGCCGACCTACAGCATCTAACTTCACATCAATGCTCCCCACAGTAAATTAATTCAGACACCTCTCTAGCCAATTCTGCATTCAAATAAGCAGTGAAGGCTTCAAATGAAACACACACACCATTTAGTCAATTGGCAAGAATACTTAAGGTTTACTGAAAATCGTCAAGCTGCGTGTCCCCTGCCTAGCATAATGTTGTCACGTTCAGCCAATTCAGAATTGTTGTGCAAACAAAATAATGCAATAATGCTGAAAACAGTTAAAAAAAGAAAACTTTAAATAACTTTTTTTTTTTAAATAAAAAGAAAAATGTCTGATCATATGTAAGGTGATACTGAAAGTGTGTCCTACACTGAATAAGGTTACATTAACATTTATGATTATGATTTTTTTTTTTCCCCCAGATACAGTACCATCTTTTTTGAGACCATGAAGACTTCCTTTTGTTTGTGATCCATATCTAATCCTAACAGTTACACAAGCAGTGTTTTGAAATGACCAGCATGTGCAAAAACATGAGACCTTTACTTTGGGTATAACGTGACAACACTAAACAGCTACACTGCATAGAAAGTAATGAGGGATGGGTTGGTGTTAGGGGGGGTTGTTAATGACTTCAAATTAAATCTGCGAATGTTTGCTGTGTCTGAATTCTTAGATTGAACTCAATCAAATTTCAGAGTCTGAGACATATCAAAACTGAAATTTATGTTGTACAGGATAAAACAAAGTTTCCATGTAACTATCAGTGCAAGTAACAAGGTTGCAAAGATACGTAAAACAAAAGGTGTGAACCACTACAAACTCAACGCATTCAGAAAATAAAGCACAATAGCAGTGGAGAGGACACTGTAAATAACAGCACACATTTTGTTAAGTAAGGTGAGACTATTCAGCACATTACACTGATGTAGTTAACCAATAGTTCAACTATCTAAATAGCACATGAATGTCGATGGATCAACAACTGCACTTTGGTTCAAAGGTTTCATGTT
This sequence comes from Erpetoichthys calabaricus, assembly GCF_900747795.2. Classification (NCBI taxonomy): domain Eukaryota; kingdom Metazoa; phylum Chordata; class Cladistia; order Polypteriformes; family Polypteridae; genus Erpetoichthys; species Erpetoichthys calabaricus. The sequence continues at coordinate 16,070,420 of NC_041396.2, read as the reverse complement.
TTTGAAAAGAACTGAATTTTTTATTATTATTGTTTTTAATCAAGATAACATTAAATTGATTTAAAAATATAGTCAAGCTATCATTAATGTTGCAGATCTACACTGAGCAAGCAGGCATCGGCAAAAAAATCCTTGACGGGATGGCAATGAAATTTATTACAACACTATGGTGACCTGTAAATTATTAGCCTTTTGTGCTGTATGCAGAATTCAAACTGTACAACACGCAACTTAGATTCATACAGGTAAGCAACACAACAATCACAATGGAAAGCAACTCCCCTATGTCTGAATGTGAATTTATTTTATTCAGGGCGATCGATCGGGGAATGAGACGTCGTAATGAGTGGGATCCAACCAAAGAATTGATAAGCGATACACACTAATAAATCAGAATGCAATTATAGACTGTTTTTAAAAGTCTATGTTTTAACCCCAAAACCTTTAAAAGAAAATGTAGTAGTGTGAATGTAACCTTAGTTAAAGTGTTCCAATTCTAACTTATTAGGAGAAATTGTGTAATTGTGTTAGCACAGCTGAAGCCTGTTGCGCTGTTCAATTAAGCAAGTAAATTCTCACAAAACCTGCTTTGTCCTTTATGTCTTATTTATTATCATATGCCTTCATGTACAAATTTCCCTAATTAGAAGGGCTAATTCAGTTAGATCAGGTGGATTAGGCGCAAGGATAGGTTTGCAATATTAATTCCATCATCAATAAACAACTGACTTTACAAACTCACCCTCAAAATCTCCTGTAGAAATTTTACGTTCTGGCTTCCATACAGATATGAGTAGTATTTCAAAATTAAATAAGTGCTTTGATAAGAATACATCTCTAGATAATTGGTGGCAAGATGAGGATCGGTACCTTAAACTAGACTTTCACAAAATAAATGTAAGTCAGTCTGTGAAAAAAAATTCACTCTTCAATTAATGCACGGGCTAATACTGTATAAGGGGTTTTCAAATTTGGTCTTGGGACTCCTCTGTTTGCAGGTTTTCATCCAAAGTAATTTAACAATTCATGAATAATTTTTACTTTAATTGATCTCACTGTTAAATCAGCTCATCTTTTTTTCCTTCTCTTATTTTGCATTCAGAAAAGCACAGCAGTGTGAAATTATATGAAATGAAACTTTTATCATTGCTTTAAATGATTTACTCTCTGTTGTGTCATGTTCTTTTCTCTGTGGCACTTGCACTAGAAATCCAAATACTAACAATTAACGATCAGCAGTGTGTACGCAGGTGCAAAAGAAAATAGATGCAAACAGGGAACAAACATTTCAGTGTAATCCACTTATACTGTATGCTTATTAGCAAATAATGATATAATAACCTTAACAAAGAACAAAACATTAAACAACAAAATAAAAAAGAATGAACCTGTTCATATCTAAACACATGCATGTTTGCTTCATCTAGTAATCATTTATCATAACTACTTTTTAATTTCTGGAGTAGCACACAAAAAGACAGAAAATGGGAAGTAACAGCTTGCTTAATTATTAGAGGAGTTCAATTAAATAAGACATTTGCTGGGTTGAAAACTAGCAACAACAGGACTGAACGTAAAACTCTGGTCTAATTTAAGACCAATACGTATTCAGGTTAACAATTTTGAATAATGTTATCAAGCACAGCCCCTCCTCGAACCACCACCTTATCGTGGTGGAGGGGTTTGCGTGTCCCAATGATCCTAGGAGCTCTGTTGTCCGGGGCTTTATGCCCCTGGTAGAGCCACCCAAGGCAAACTGGTCCTAGGTGAGGGATGAGACAAAGTGTGGTTCAACAAAACTTCCATGATGAATAAAAAAATTTGGACAGCGTTTTCCCTTGCCCGGACGCGGGTCACCGGGGCCCCCCTCTGGAGTCAGGCCTGGAGGTGGGGCTCGATGGCGAGCGCCTTGTGGTTGGGCTTACATCCATGGGGCTCTGCCGGGCACAGCCCGAAGAGGCAACGTGGGTCCCCCTTCCCATGGGCTCACCACCTGTGGGAGGGGCCAAGGAGGTCAGGTGCAGTGTGAGTTGGGTGGTGGCCGAAGGCAGGGACCTTGGCGGTCCGATCCTCGGCTACAGAAGCTGGCTCTTGGGACGTGGAATGTCACCTCTCTGAAGGGGAAGGAGCCTGAGCTTGTGCGCGAGGTTGAGAGGTTCCGGCTAGATATAGTTGGGCTCACCTCGACGCACAGCTTGGACTCTGGAACCACTCTCCTTGAGAGGGGCTGGACTCTCTACCATTCTGGAGTTGCCCCCGGTGAGAGGCGCCGAGCAGGTGTGGGTATACTTATTGCCCCCCGACTTGGAGCCTGTACATTGGGGTTTACCCCGGTGGTCAAGAGGGTAGCCTCCCTCCGCCTTCGGGTGCGGGGACGGGTCCTAACTGTTGTTTGTGCGTATGCACCGAACAGCAGTTCGGAGTACCCACCCTTTTTGGAGTCCCTGGAGGGGGTGCTAGAGGGCATACCTTCTGGGGACTCCCTCGTTCTGCTGGGAGATTTCAATGCTCACGTGGGCAATGACAGTGAGACCTGGAAGGGTGTGATTGAGAGGAGTCAGATGAGGTGGCTCGGGCATCTGATCAGGATGCCTCCTGGACGCCTCCCTGGTGAAGTGTTCTGGACACGTCCAACCAGGAGGCGGCCCCGGGGAAGACCCAGGACACGCTGGAGGGACTATGTCTCCCAGCTGGCCTGGGAACGCCTTGGGATTCTCCCGGAAGAGCTAGAAGAAGTGGCCGGGGAGAGGGAAGTCTGGGCATCTCTGCTCAAGCTGCTGCCCCCCGCAACCCGACCTCGGATAAGTGGAAGAGGATGGATGGATGGTTATCAAGCACCTACTTGAATAGTGTCAACATTTTGGTATTGCTCCCTGGTCAAACATTGCTGAAATCAAATCTTTGCTGAAAAAATGTGTTGTAATTCATCAGACAGTCTTAGATTCACACAAATATCTAATCCTCCAACAGCTCTGTATGGGGGTAACACCAGATCGGACATTCCTGTGATAACTTAACATAACACTGCTGTTTATCTTGCTGAACTAGAAGAAGAAGAATCCCAACCCACCTACTAAAACACAATGGGAGAAGAATGTTCTATTTAACTCAAGAGTGGAAAAAATTGAATTCACTTTACAATCAACATTTTAAAGTTCCATTAGAATCTGGCTGGCACTTACTACTGTCCTCAATTAATTAAGTACACCAAACCACTGCTAACCTTTTGGATGCCCCAGTAACACAGACTGATCACTTCACATGAAATTTTCCTTTTTGCTCTCTAGACACTTAGGGGATTCACTCTGAGATGTAGCACTGTATGCCTAACTAACCTGAAACTTATTTGCTGCAATGTAATATAATCTTATAGTCTTATAATCAATAAATGTTAAAAAAAAGAATAAGAAAGAAATGTATTGACAGCATCCACTTCTAATATCCACAAATGGCTTTAACATAATATCTTTTAAAATGGATGCTACTGAATTCATGGGCTAGGAAATAAAAAGTCCTACTCATTGAAAGATTGTTAGTCTGTTATAAGAGGAACTTTATACTGCGATTTGTGTTGTAAAAAGTTAAGGAGGTCACCTGCTTGATTTGTCCGTTCTGAACTTTATGTCTTTAGTGCCATATTTCTCTTATTGTAAGACTGTGCTTTTAATTATACTCACTGCTTTCCATGAAAAATCCTCCTCCAACGTACCCATACATAAATTTTACAGGAAGAAAAGAAAACTCATCTCTAAACTTTCCTTAAATAAGCTCTTCTGTTGAAGACTGAAAAGATTTAATTTCTGTAGCTTAGTTTAGTAGGCAAGTCTCTTTCGTTCTCAAATTAAACTGGTTGTTATTCCCAGAGAAGCTTTTAGTGATGCTATATTAAAAGTGATTAATCTCTATCAAATCAATGTCATTACTCGTCTATTGTGTATAAAGCAGGATTGGCAGCACAGGATAACACAAACACACCAGTGAAGTAAAACTACAAAATGGATTAATGAAATTTCATTAAATAAAATAGCCGTACATCCCTTCTTATATTCAAAACTGTAATAGTAATACAGGCACTGTAGCAAAGAAACATAAAACATCATAAATGATGAATAAAATTAGAGGAATGCCTAAGTATTATTTTATTGCCATCACTGGAAAGATTAGTTGAAGGGTGCAACACAGATGACAGGGGCTACAATGATTCATTCCTATTGTGAAAGATGTTTAGTTTAAGAAATGTAAAATGCCTAACTGCATGTCTCTTATGAGGGCTCCTTGGAGACTCACTAAGTTTATTACATAATCAAGCATGCTGCTGAGACACCCCTTGTAGAACTCAAGCTTAGACATTTCACAGTGGGGATAGAACATGCCTTTTTCTTCTTAAACTGCTGTAAATGTCTAGAGGCGATTCTAATTTTAAGGGATTTAAAATGAGACAAATGATGGACCAGTCTATTTTATAAACCTACTTATAGTATTTATTAGTCATTGTCAGCAATCCTAAGGAATCAAAAGGCTACAAGTTATTACTGAAACCACTCCTTATTTAACACGTCATTTAATTAAGGGAACTGCTCTGCTTTTATATTTACCATACCAAAAATGCTAAATGCACTTTAATTTGACTTTAATTAGTAACCCTTTTTCTTCAACTCTTTTCTGTCAAATGTCTTTCACAATATTGTAATAAAATAGTTTAATATTACATTAATACTATATTTGAATGTAGTACAGTGAAATCCAAAAATTTCACACAATAAAAAATCCATGAATCTAAGGCCAGTGTTTACAAACAAATCATCTAGGTATCATTTAGGTATTGCATATTATATATATATATATATATATATATATATATATATATATATATATATATATATATCTATATATATATATATATATATATATATCTATATATATATATATATATATATATATATCTATATATATATATATATATATATATATATATATATATATACAGTATATCAGGGATGGGCAAGTTAATGCATTACTATCGTGTTAATGCATTAATGAATTAAAGCAGACAATAATTTTATTGAGAATTAACACAGCTTTTATTATTGTTACTTTGAAAATCTCAGTCTCGCTAGTGATTGACAGAGATCAGTGATCTTCTTGTTACAGCGCTTTTCGATACGCTTTTGCTAGAAGGAAAGTTATCTTTGTTGATTTGACCTCGATTCCCTGCACGTGCATGAGTAGCGAAGAGCAAACAGCTTCTAAAATGGTATGTGGAGAGATACCAAAGTGAATGCTAAAGGCAAAATAATCCACGGATGACTTTTTTTTTTTGTATTGTCTGATTTTTTCGGACTCCGATTTTCATAAAAGTGATCTGGAGATATAGATGAAAAACTAAAGTGAGGTACCAGGATTAGCTGATCAGTCCCCAGCTGATTGTGATGCTGAGCAAGTTCGTGTAACTGATGCACCTATGGTAATGTTCGCTGGGGAGAGCAGACACTTAAGATGACAAACCATATTGCGTCTCACTGCAACTGCCACCCCAGTGCACCTGTCTCACAAAGAAAGCCCTGGAAGCCAGCCTACCGTGTATTCCTGCTGGCTGCCCCCCGTGCAAATAGGCGCAGACAGCAGGTACAACAGGTGGAAACAGACGTTTTATGTTGATTTATTTGTGAAACCATTGCTTTGTGCGCTGTTGAGAAAACTGAGTTTTTTGGAAAAATTATTAGCCCTCAAAGAGTTGCTACTGAACATGGACTGTTTATGCTGCACCCTGATAAAAGAAAATGTTTCTGCTGGTATCTGTTCAAATAAAAAAGAAAACAGACTTAGAAATGTTAACTTGCTGTTGCTTGGAAGGTGCCTGTTATAATACTGTGATCGTGCCTCAGGACTCTGAGGGTAACTTGTTTTTCTATAACAAACTACATAAAACTTTAATGCCTTGGCAGTGGCAAATAGCTTTGGTTTTATATTTGATTTGATTACATTAATGTTTAAGTTGAGATTTATTATATTTTAACTGCTACTATGTAAAGGGATTACCGCTGTTAAAAAGCACCTTTTTTGTTTAAAGTGTTTGCAAACCAAATACACGCAATACACTACTTTTGAGTTTATTATTGAATTTTGTGCATAACAATATGATTGTCAGCGATTAATCACGATTAAAAATTTAAATTGTTGCCCAGCACTAATATATACTATATACAGTATATAGTGTGTGTGTGTGTATGTATATTACACTCATATATGGTTTGTAAGCGCTGGCTTTTCTTCACACATACTGTGTATGAAAGGAGGAAGATACAATTTAAGGATAGGGTGAGTCCCTTACAGGACCAGGTGTTCCTCCAGTATACTGGGTCATAGCATCCCATTTGGACAGCAACAGGGCTGCAAAGCAATTGTAGGTCTGGAGAATAGCCCTGGTGTGTAGTGATTAGCAAAACCTGCAGAGTTCACTTTACCATGACTTTAGCAAAATCATGGAAATGTTTGAAAATTTTGTTAATGGGGAAGGAGGAACCAAATTAGTTTTGAGTGGATCATAAGGGAGCAATGTCTTATACGTGTTCCGGAGGGTTAGGGAAGCATCTGCCAACTATGCTGGACCAATTTTTGTGGCTAAATAGCTGATCTGACCTGACCTTTGAGTCAGCAGTGCTAATCACTGCGTCACCATGACACAAGCAACAAAAGACAGACTGAATGATAACTTATGTGGGACGCAAATGTGGTTTGATTGCTAGTAACAGTACATATGCTCAAGTATATCACGCAGCGATCTTACAGTATGCATGCGTTAAAATTCAGAACATGGCTGCTACAGCTCTATGAGGTCAAGATGGCCTTGCAAAGCATCATAGGCGCTGGGGAAAAATATTGCCTAAGGAGGTCACATGGAGAATTTCCAGAAAAAATATTTGGTGGTCAGAGGTAAACACTGCATACTGCTGCAAAAAATGCTTTGCCAAATTTTACTGATCATCAATACAGGTGGTGGTTCCACCTGACCCAGAAGTGCTTCATCACTACAGTGCTGCCACATCAGAAGTACTTCCAGTTTAAGTTAAACAGAGCCCTCAGCCACACTCAGGAGAGTTGGAGTTAGGAGAGGAGAAAGACAAAACTTGCCTGGGAGGATTAAAGAAGAAGAAAAGAAGAAAGTAGGACAGAGAATTGTTTATTGTGAATAAGACTGTTTAAAGGTATTTTGCCTGAATTTGGGCCTGAGTTTGGTCTCGAAAGCTTGCAGATTGTAATCTTTTTAGTTAGCCAATAAAAGGTGTCATTTTGCTTGACTTTTCACTACATTCATAATGGCTAACATGGTACAACACCCTAGTACTAAAGGTATTTTGATTAATACAAATACATCTTTTGAACCCGAAACTTGTGTCTGTGGTTTGAAAATCTGAGGTGCCCCCTAGTTTTCACCATATATATCTATGTATGTATCGGCATATATCTATATCTGTATATAACATAGTAATACAAAAATATATAAAAAATAAATAATTTTTAAAATGCTGTTTATGACATATATTAATGAAAACCTAGCAATGTAAATAGATTGCAGATGTCTACCAAAGTGTTGTTCTGTGATTAAGTGCAATGCCACTTTGGTATGTTTTGCATTATTCTCTGGCATTGACTTGCATTTAAACAGGGTAAAGCAAATTTCACATCCATATTTCACACGTACAAGTTAGATAAATTATATCTGATGTCACACTCTATTACATATTATATTTTATTTTTCTTCAAGAAATGTCTAACATGTAATAAGCTTGGCACATAGGCACGTACATGCTCCAAGCCACAATCTATGAGGATCTTGAAATTTTTCTTCTCCAGCAGAGATGAAGACATTGGCTTGTGGCCAAAAATCAAAAACTCTTAAGTATCTGAATTGTGCTAATGAACATTAAGAATATTTCCAGCATCATAACATCAAGTGTATCTAATTAATCTTGGATGAGAGGGAAAACCATATACTCCGTAATTCATGCAGATTATGACAGTTGACCAACATCTTTATGTATGAAATCCAGATCAAACGGAGGCCCTTTAAGCCGCTTAATCATATAAATATCTGCAGCATCCAGAATTTTAAGAAGAGAAAAATAATTATAAGAATGTTCATTGAGCAAAGTCATCAAAAACTGAAAACATACATGCATGTTCACTTGATGCAGGCAGCATAATAATGTAAAGCACAGAATAACATTTTTAGCATTCATACAGTACACAGAATGATACAATAGGAGAGGATTTTCATATTTAACTAAAGCGTTTTTGTTACATATAGAAACAAAAATAAAATATATACTGGAAAGTGACACTCATTCAGTTGAAGCAAAAAATCCAAGAAATCGTTACACATGACCTCTGAGGAACACAGGATAAACAGTTATAAATATTAATGCTTGATATTTTGATACTGCACTTTTCACGTGAGTTTTGCCACAAAAGTATAGCTGTAAGCTATATCTGAGGTCTCCTATTCTTTTTTAACCTTAAAAATAAATGATGTATTCTCTTTTCTTTTTTCACTATGACTCTGCTTAGTTTTAAAAACAGTTGGGGTACAGTTTCTTTTTCTTGCATTTCATTATATCAACTTTCACTATCTTTCCTATTGAAAAGGGTTTTATTCTCAAATGTATACTTACTAGACTAGACTCTCATCAAACAAACCTCGTCCTCCTTTTACAATCTTGGAGCATAACCTTCCTTCTGATAAGCTGCTTCAAGAACATTCACTTATGCTGCAAGAATCTCAATCATTACTGCCACCGAGTGAATTGGACCCCGCACCACCTTCTTCTCCTTTCAGCTGCTCCTGTTAGGGGTTGCCACAGCGGATTATCTTCTTTCATATCTTTCTGTCCTCATCATCTTGTTCTGTTACACCCATCACCTGTATGCCCTCTCTCACCACATCCATAAACCTTCTCTTAGGCCTTCCTCTTTTCCTCTTCCCTGGCAGCTCTATCCTTACCCTCCTTCTCCCAATATACCCAGCATTTCTCCTCTGCACATGTCCAAACCAACACAATCTCACCTCTTTGACTGTCTCCCAACCATCCAACTTGAGCTGACCCTCTAATGTCCTCATTTCTAATCCTGTCCATCTTCGTCACACCCAATGCAAATCTTAACATCTTTAACTCTGCCACCTCCAGCTCTGTCTCCTGTTTTCTGGTCAGTGCCACCGTCTCCAACCCATATAACATAGCTGGTCTCATTACCGTCCTATAGACCTTCCCTTTCACTCTTGCTGATACCTGTATGTCACAAATCACTCCTGACACTCTTCTCCACCCTCTCCACCCTGTCTGCACTCTCTTTTTCACTTCTCTTTCACAATTCCCTTTACTCTTTACTGTTGATCCCAAGTATTTAAACTCATCCAACTTCGCCAACTCTACTCCCTGCATCCTCACCATTCCACTGACCACTCTCTCATCTACACACATGTATTCTGCATGTAGAACAAGCCAGAGGCTTCAATCATGACAAGCCACTTTGAATTTTCTGCCTTTAAAAGATGTACATAATTTTTTCTGACTTATTACTACAATTTCGGCATTTCCGCTTTGTTTTGATGAAATATATCATATGTGTCTCTGACTGTGTTCTTTTTTCTTTGATCTCATAGAGGCATAGTGGCACAGTGATTTGCACTGTTGCTGCACAACTCAGGTCACCTTTTTGACCACAATGATCGGTCCAGTATAGTTGGCAGACATTTCCCTAGTCCTTAGGGACACTTTAAAGATGACAGCACTATTATAGTCCAGTCAAATATAGTTAGTCCTTCCCCATTGACTTCAATGCATTTTGCCGAGTTCAGCGATATTTGCGAACACTTCTGTGAATTCTCCGAACTCAAGGTGAAGTGAACACCATAGAGTTATGTATTAAAATTTCAAACATAAGCATATGGAGTATCATTTTAGACTATTTTAAGCTTGGTGAGTATGAATTTTTGAAACCTTTACAACCTTTACCTGCGTGAAAGCAACTGACACGCAGGTAAACTGACTTGAGCTGAGAAAACTGTGCGGCAGTGGGTTGATGTGATAGCAGGCTGCTTATTGACACATTTACAGGACAAAAGACGCTGCTGGAGAGGTGCGAAGCGATTTAAGGTGGGACGGATCTATGAGTTTTTTCGTAGGCTCTGGTAATTCTAGTGTTAAAGACAGGTTTGTTCTCCAAGGAATTATATAACTAGTTAGAAAAGTTACAGTGAAAGTTATGCTGCAATGAAAAGCAAAAGAAATATTTCCATTTATGTTTTGCTATTTTTAAGAACATTCTGGACTTACACAAACATTTTAAACATGTTATAAAGGTAGCACAAGGCCAATTTCTAACTTGTTACTTACTAAGGTACAATATTTTATTTTTTTAATGAAAGCACTACAAAAATTTACTAGTTCACAATATTAATAAAGAAAATTTTGATAAATGATTATAAAATTATCTTGGAAAAAAAAAACTGATCAGAACACTCTCTACCACCCACCCCATAATAAAAGCAAATTATATAGGGAAAAATGTGTTCCTGCATTGAAAGAAAAAGAGGCAGGAGAATAAATACATATATTATCTAAATGCACCAGTTTGCATGTGTGCAGATATTTTGAGCCTTGGTTTCCATAAGAGATGCTCTGTACCATGTATGGTGAAATGCACTAGTACACTGTTAAAACAGGATGTGGTTGGAACTCACAAATAAGTGTGTGCAGTGATACTGGACTTGTATACATTTAATGAAACTATGTTATTTTGTTCAATGTCATGCCAATATTTGTACAGCATAAATTGATTAGTCCAATTTTGTGAACTTTACCTACAGTTTACAAGCCCAAACACTGCATTCCTGTGGCAATCTGGTAGATTGATTTTATGGATGTCGAACAAAGAAAATTATTCCCACTGGATAAAGGGCAAAGGATGGGTCTTGGTGCACTGCCACAATATGTGTTAAAAGAGTGTAAAATAAATTAATGCTTTAGTTATAGCTTCTGAAGAAAAACCATGCCACATTTACAGGTGTCAGTTTTACATTCAGTCATATCCTGATTTTGAAAGTAGTGGCATTATTAAATTAAAAAACAGCCACATGGTAAAGTTAAAATGGAATTAACTAATGTTTACAAATACAGCCCTTTTTCTGGAACTTCATTTGAATATACTTTGAATGCCAATTAATTCAGTCCAGCCAGGAAGTTTAAAGTCAAAATCAGGTTAAAAAATAAAAGTGAAGTGCAAACACACCTGGCTCTTTTAAAGACAAAAGACGTAAATGAGACATTGCTGGGGTACCTATAGATCATAAATTTGCTTAAACAAATACATGAATTTATCATGATAGAAAATAAGTTAATTAGGCAACACTAGTTTCCTATACATAATACATATTGTATTTTCCTGGATATAACTAAACTTTAAATGGATGCACAATGACATAATCACTCATCATGATAAAAATACCCTCATATGAAGTGCATTCAGAAAGTATTCAGACCCCATTTTTTTTTAATAATATTTTTCCATTATTTTGTTATGTGGCATCCTTATAATAAAATAATTTTTATTTATTTTTTCACTCACAATGAACTATTCAAAACCCCAGAATGTCAAAGTGAAATCAGATCTTTAGAAATGTTTGCAACACTTTCATGATCATCACAATGCTTTTCATTTTGCTCTTCCCGGTGTTCGTGTTGTTTAATATACTAAATAGTTTAGTAGTGGTTCTGACATTGAAGTAGTTGTAGTCTTCATCTATTCAGTATTATTTGCAGGGGGTTCTACTCTGCTTGTTACTAATTGTCATTGTTAGGATACAATTAAGGAACTAAACTGCACAGAAAAGAATGGCAATTAATAGGAAAAAACTACATTAAGAATTTAAAGCTACAGCAAAAATACAAATATATCAAAATGTCTTATAACTATAAAAGTCACATTGCCGTGGCTTTTCTGATTTAAGAATAGCACATGAGAAAAAAAAAAAACAGGCTAATTACAGAAATCATTTAGAAATAAAACTGGTTAGGATGAAAAGCTGCAGCTACATGGGGTTCCCAGGGCTAGGTTGAGAACTGCTGCCATAGGGGTTACCCTCCGGACCATCAGAGGAACACATTTCAAACCGAGCCTAAAGCAACAAGTTTTCCAAATATAATTCTCTGAGTCAACGTAGCAACGACACCCAATCCATGAAGCTAGAGTAAAAAAACAATGAATGCCTTCCCCAAGTACAAACTCTTTTCCTGCATTAATATTTATCGTTCATTTGTGTACACTTCAAATTGATACAATACCACTACAGCAGAGCATCTCTGTGGTTGTTTCATAAACAGTAATGGTACTCTCAAAAACTAAAGACATCGCCACAAAAAAAGAAGTACTTGAATTGCTGTAATATCCATTTCATATCACAAAAGGCTAAACATAAGGGGATGCAGAGGACCAGACACATGTCAGTTTAAAACGGTGCAAATACATGTGTAAAAAACAAACAAAAACAGAAAAAAACAGGCCTTAACACAAGCAACAAAATATGGGTAGGACTTTGTGTTCTCGTTGCACAGACAAAACCTTTTCAGGATGACATCTCACACTATATAATACTTTCCATTTCTGGTGAAATTTAGCATCATGGAATAAGCCAAACTTGACCTGATATGATTGACTAAAACATTATTTAGGCCAATTCCAAATTGGCAAACTTTCTCCATGATAGTATGAGACAGCAGAACTCCAAAAGAATTTCTGCAGGATAAATGACAAATTTCCTTACCTTATGGTAAGTGTAGAAAAAGAAAAAGAGAGAGACTCTAAAAATATACAGAAAATTTTATAAAAACAAAACACATTCAAGGTAGGACTAAATGAGAATGCACAAATATAGCACATAAAATAGTTTGAGAATGTCTTTATGTGTTGGCCTTCTGCATCTTTTGTCAGCTGCCTGAGGAGTATAACCGATGCAAGATTTAACATAATGTGGTGAAACAACCACTAAAACTAGGCAAACACTGTTAAAGGTTTGCTCAGCAATGTCGTGTTATGAAGAAAAATTTGAATGGGACACAAAAAAGGGACAGAGCCAGAGGGCACTAGGCTTAATGCTGTTGGTCCAGCCTCACATGGAATTAACCACGGAACATGCACATCATTTATAAGGTGATCTACCACCACTACAAATGACTAGAGAGGTATGATGTGTATGAAAGAGAGGGAAAGAGAAATACTGAATGAAGAAGACCCCAAGCTCATTTCACTGGATCTACAGTATACAATCCCTATGAAAGAAGAATGCCCATTAACATTTTATTCTTCATAATTCCAGCTACATAATAAACAAAGGGTTTCTGCCTCCCCAAAATCTTTGCCAGTTTCGGAGTGTTTTCCTACCAAAGGATGTTCAGCATGAAATCGCCACATTTTATACCACTAAATTTTGCAGAAAAGGTACATGAGTTAGAGGAGAAAAAAATGAATAAAAACATGCATGAAATACCTCAAAAATACCCTAAGAGCACATTATATATAAATTTAACATCTGAAAATCTATCATTAGGCTTATAAACAAATAAACAATATATGTAACTCTGCAGCTAACAGATCTAATGAAATACATTAGTCTTCTTCAAGTTGTTAAATAATCTATATATATGGAATAAAGTGCTTAGAAGCACTGAAAAAAATTACAATAAATTAAAATAAACAGATTTTTAGAAATATTCAGGAGTATTCATGGCACTAAATATGATGTTCAACTAGAATGAACAGCATTACCTTTAACACAGTAATGCATTAATTGAAAAATTTGGAAAGTAACAGTGGACCTGCAAATTATGTTATATTTATTTTCATTTTTAGAATAAGCAAATTTAAGAATGTTTTGTTCCTTAACTGCAGAAAGAAGACTTATTTATTTCTAGTTATTTTGAAGTATTATCTCTTTTTTTAACATCAAAACTTCGCACAACATAATCTGCATCTATTCTTCTAACTTTGCTCCGGTCTTCTTATTGAAGTTTTCAGCAATAAAGCCTCTAGCATTATTACACTGGACTATTACGGTTATACAGCAATGCTATGAGAATCCTATTTCCCAACAGGAAATATTTACTGGTTTTGAAATTACGCATATACACTGCTGAAAAGTCAACCACATCTTCCGTTTGTCAAAATTTCTGGTCAAGCCACACCAATTGTAGGGAATTCTAATTCTTAACACTTCCTGTTGTGTTTAACAATAAATTCATACTTGCATCAAACAGAGTAATGTGGTCTCTTCAGAAGAACAGTTTTTCAAATGCTGCCCTTCTCATGCATTGCCTTGCCTTTTCTAGTGAACAGACTTGTATACTGTGTTTACTGTGTATCAAGACAGTCCCACTAATAAGACACTTCTTATTTATGATTCCTATAGTCTTAGAATGGATATTGAAAGATTAACAATGTTTCTGTGAATAATTCACCATTCTGTGTTCTGTGACAGCATGCTGCAATTTGTTTTGTGTTACTTCTATTCATACCATTTTGAATATACTTTTTGTGCTAAAATACAAATGAATGTTATTTATTTTGTCAAATTACTTGTCTTTGACATGCTCCAACTGAATGTGGCACTTCGTTTATTTTGAAAGAGTGCCATATGCTCTAGGAAAATGTTGGTATGCAATCATTTTAAATGTCAGTCAGCAACATTTGTATGGAACAATGACAAACTCCCATCACTACATGTGATGTTCCACTCGAAGGCACAACAAGCTAGACCTGCTTTATTCAAATGTCCAAGATGCTTGACAGTGTAAACATGTGGCATTATTGGGTACAGTAGATATGACCATAGTGTGATCCATCATATTCCTACCTACAAGATAGTGAAGAACTGGACTCTTAAAGCTGAAATGTCTCTGAGTGACTATTTGTAACAGACAAACTGGAATATGACTGCATTCATTTGATGTGGGAAGTGACATCCTTTCTTTTTGTATACTCTGTGATAGCCAGTTTGATTTTCTATGCATTGGTGTTCTGAGTTGGTAGCACCACTTCTCAAGAGACCCACCAAATCAACAAGTTGATAGTATACTCGGTTAATGGAAACCACCCTCACCTAAATTTCCCCTTTGGATTAATAAAGTTTGTTCTTTCATCGGTTTGTCTGTTCATTTGTTTTTTCGTCAGTTTGTTCATTTTTTTTATTTCCATCTCTCTACTTATCTACCTAACATTTACACCAAACAAAAAAATGAAACTTTGTATATTTTTTCAAAATGCTAACCCATGAATAACCCTTAAACAATGCAAAAAAGCACAATGAAAAGATAGATAACTAAACCTTGTACCAACTAGGCAGTTATCATTAACTTCCATTTAATACACCTTACTCCAGTAAAGTTACAATGTTTAAAAGCATTATTTAGTTGTGATTTTCAGTTGCTTTTTAACATTGCATTAAACATACATGTATAAACCAAGTAGTATGCATGTCTGTGACTATCAGAAGGATGTTACTGAGTCAGAGACACGATGTGTAGTTTTGTTCATAATGGCACTCAGTTTTGTTATAATTCTCTCCTTCGCTACAACCTCCAGGGGTTCTGGAGTGCGTCATATAACTGAGCCTGCCGTTTTAATCAGCTTACTGATTTGTTGGGCTTGTCTTGAATTAATGTTACCAGCCCAGCACACTATAGTGTAGAAATTTGCACTGGCCATCACAGAGCTGTAGATGATGGGACGGAAGTCAATTCCCACATTAAAGGAACAGAGTCTCCTAAAGAAAAACAGCTTGATCTGTCAGTCAACGAATTACTCTGCAAAGGTGTGCCTGCATAATGCCTCACTGTGATGGTGACAAGCCAATTCAGAAGTTTTCTTTTCTTTTTCATTTTCTTCCTTTTTAGTCATTCTGATGAGTGTTCAGACTATACTGTGTGTATATGAAATTATTTATTTACTACCTATTTATGTATTTATTTATTTAAATATCTTCTGTAAAAAGCCAAATTTCTCTCCGGAAACAAATAAAGTTCTATCTAAGGTCACTCTTTGGCTAATTAATGGCGTATAAACCCTTCAGTTTATGTAGGTGACAATAAACTGAATCATATTTAGGCATATATTGTTAACTTAACAAGCCTTCCTCAAAAAACTGGGGATTATATGTGTGTGTGCAATTATCTTTGTTGCAATACTGCGTACTGTTTGTATTTTATTTTGCATAATATATATTTTTAATTGTGTGGAAATCCAGGGTTTAAAAAGTCACACAGCATGAAGTAATCAAATCTTTTTGCTTAAGACATAGAAAATAGAAAGAAACTTTGCCAGATGTACATACATCAAAAACACTGCAATAACTAACTACAATACATAAAATTACATGATATACTATGCAAAAATGTGCTTAAAATTCAGCACTAATTGACTTTAGTTTTGGGGAAATGTAAGCCTTCTACCAATGCCTTTGAACAAAACTTTTTTTCTTTTTTGTTAATTTTTACAATGTGATCACAGCCAATAACAACTATGCAATTGCACTTTTAATAATTACCTTGACCAGACATGCTAGGAAAGTGCTAGTCCCAAAACAGAAGAGTAATAACATAGCCTGCACTGTTCAGTCTGATTACATTCACTAACCAGAATGCAGTTTTTTGCTTATAAATGAGCAAGATCATTGGGTACAACTAAAATAAGCTTTTAAAAAAAAAACAAAAACTGTATGCCACAAACTAAACTGCTTTCTCATTAAAAAGTACTGACACAAGAACTGCAAAAAGTGGTAGTAACATAAAGAACGCTATGTGATCATTTAGAGCTCTGGATCAGTTCTCTCCAGCATAATATCAGTACTCAGAATAAGACCCGGCTTCAGGGCAGCAACTGCATCAGTCTGATGACACTAACTGCTGAAGGTAAGTAAGTCCTTTATGATTTAATGAAGTTGTCTGTAGTCACTCAACAAGGGAGCTGTAATGAATCCTGAGATTAGATCCCAGGCGAAGGACAAACTATGGCTCAGACAAAGAGCAAACCCAATCCTGCATACATTATTTTTCAGTGATATAAACAAAGTATCACTTACTGTTAACCAATTTACTTTTAACCCTGCTGGAACAGGATTATCTGCTGAGTGACACAGTGGAAAGTCCTGTCTTTTCCATATGTTTATTCATTTACTAGATACTAAAATTCCCCTTCTTTTGTGTCTTAGGGTGCATAGCTTTCATATGTGCCATAACTAAAGAAGGTTCTCAGAGTTTTCATGGTGTGTGTATGTGCATGTGAGTGCACACCTTATGTGGAGATGTTAGATATCAAAATTCACAGCAAAACCCAATAAAATCTGCTAATGATTGCTAAAAGAAAGGCCAAAATCTGTTCACTTAAAAACAAAAAAGTTTGACCATGTAATATGAAAAAAAGACATTATTCTACAAATTAATAACTTCAATCCACCATTTATGTAGAGACTCTATGCTCACCCCCAGTGAAGTTTTTAAAGTACAGTCTAAAGGCAGTTCTGCTTCACAGACTCTTAATGCTAACTTTACAGAGTGAAAATTTAAAAAGCTGGATGGTATCTGAAGGCAGTTCTTGATTTTCTGGTAGTTATAGTGATTCCCAAGTGCCTGCAGCTTGATATCTTCCCACTCCTAGTCATGAGGACGGACTAGTGCAATGAGGACACATAAACAAGCAAGGTTGGTGCAAATGTGCTCAGTACATTTTTATTTCCAAGTCACAAAAACCTGTGTCCAGTGTCCAAAATAAAAAGTGTTGTACCATCATTAAATAATCGTCTTTAACTTAATAACACATAAATAATCCAATAAAAACAAGTGCTTATTGTGGGAGTTAAAATTCAATCAATAAATAAATAGTGTCCAACATGGGTTACAATCAAGCCTAAAAACCAAAGATTTAAAATTAGGTGCCTTTTCTTTCCCCCTCTACCCTTGGTTATCCATCGAGTTTCCTCCCAGGGCTGAAACACCAGCAAATGGCTTGTGTCCTATCCAACTCAGCTGAGACAAACAAGCCCAGCACTACTGTACTACTACTATCCATTTGGCATCTGAATGGTGATTCCTCATAGCCAATTGGACGCTTCTGCTCCCTGGATGTTCCTCTAGCTACATGGACGGCAACGTCCTGAACGCCATGGTTCACTCTATGCTTTGACGTTTATCTCCCATTTCCTTTTGTCTATCTTTCCCTCTTCCTTTTATACCCAGTGAATACAAGGGTGCCAAACAACCCGTGTACCTCTGCTGAGGGACAGCTGCACCAACTGCCAGCATGCATGTTAAGCAAATTAGCAAATTTCCTTATCCAGACTGCCATGACCACGCGACTTTGCAGCAGCATGCACTGACACTCACCAAGCCTGAGACATAACTGTTTTTATTTAAAAACTGTGCACAGTCATGGACCCCTAACATGCTTCATCACAGCTACTAGCTTCAACTCTTCAGCACAGCAGCTATAACATATGGTTTCATTGCAGGTAATGCTATTTTTGAAGCCTGTGTACAGGATAAAATAACTGGATATGACAACTTTTAAAAGGCAACAGGGAATGACAGACAATTCAAGACCAACGAAGGCAGCTGTTCTTCTATGAAAGTGCTTTGAGTAGTGAGAAAAACGCTACATAAATGTAAAGAATTATTACTATTATTGCGCTGGATAGTAGTTTTCTGGGAACCTGTCAAGGTAAACTAAAATATCCCACAACGTAAAATATGGACACGCTGATACTACTCATTGGTATTTATATTAGAATGATCCCTACCCCACTTTCATCGTCTTCATCATATACTGTATTTTTCTCCATGTCCAAGATGAGTACTCTACCTCATATAGCAAGTAGTACGTGAACATTTAGACAGACAGACAGACAGACGGACGGACGGACGGACAGACAGAACTTTATTAATCCCAAGGGGAAATTCACATACTCCAGCACCACCTTACTGATACAAAAAACAATATTAAATTTAAGATTGATAATAATGCAGGTAAAAACAGACAATAACTTTGTATAATCTTAATGTTTACACCACCGGGTGGAATTGAAGAGTCGCATAGTTTGGGGGAGGAACGATCTTCTCAGTCTGTCAGTGGAGATGACACTGTTTAGTGGATGCAGTGGATTTTCCATAATTGATAGGAGCCTGCTGAATGCCCGTCGCTCTGCCACAGATGTCAAACTGTCTTGCTCCATGCCAACAATAGAGCCTGCCTTCCTCACCAGTTTGTCCAGGCGTGAGGCGTCTTTCTTCTTAATGCTGCCTCCCCAGCACACCACCGCATAGAAGAGGGCGCTCGCCACAACCGTCTGATAGAACATCTGCAGCATCTTATTGCAGATGTTGAAGGACGCCAGCCTTCTAAGGAAGTATAACCGGCTCTGTCCTTTCTTACACAGAGCATAAGTATTGGCAGTCCAGTCTAATTTATCATCCAGCTGCACTCCCAGGTATTTATTGGTCTGCACCATCTGCACACAGTCACCTCTGATGATCACGGGGTCCATGAAGGAACTTGTATAACCTCATTAAGCACCACAAGAAAATTGTCTTTTTTTATAAATGTAAATGAATTTCAAATAATGAAAAAATAAAAAACAATAAAATGAAGCATTACTTTTAGCATATGGACTTGCCAAACGTAGTCCCTGCTAAATGTATAAAATCTCATAAAGCAACAACTAAACAACCTAAACTCTATAACTAAAGGACAAATATAAAGAAACAACTTAAAATGTCAGAAAAGAAATAAAAGTATACAGACATCAGTGCTCTTGTTAAACAGGAACGGTCATATTTGTCTATATTTTAGTATCAATGAGAAGTCAAACAAAATGACATCTTTTATTGGCTAACTAAAAAGATTACAATATGCAAGCTTTCGAGGCAACTCAGACCCCTTCTTCAGGCAAGATACCGCGAAAGCTTGTATATTGTAATCTTTTTAGTTAGCCAATAAAAGGTGTCATTTTGCTTGACTACTCATTGCATCCATGATGGCTAACACGGTACAACACCCAACTACTATATATTTTAGTATCAAAAAGTAGTTTTTCATTTGGGAGCTTTTAGAAAATGGTAGGATCAAATGATGAAGTTGTTTTAGTTACAAATCAAAAGAGAACAGTGGACCGATGACACGACTGGTTTAGTACCAAGTTGATAGAAAAACTCAAATCACAAGAATCAATGCAGTGGTCAGGGCAAGTGCCGGCCACAGCTAATGCTGCCACACTGATTCTTAGGATTTTGTGTTCCCCCACCAGCTCAATCCTAAACCAGTAACATCAGTGTTCCATTCTTTCTAACGATTCATATGAAAACTGCATTGTTTCTTTTTTTTTTTTTTAAATCACACACATGAAAGATCATGTCTTCCACTATTAAAGGATAGATAAACTTGACTGTTCCCCTCTAATGTAAATTGGACAGATTACTCTACAATGCAGTTGGAATGTGTCACTTTTATGTCGTAATAAAAATAAAGGTGATTTAACACAAAAGCAAGATGTAATAAGATTGCTTATAATGATTATAATATGTAACTAGGGGGCTTTGCTTGCCAACCCCCCCGGCTTGCGCTACGCGCCAGCCACTTCACATCTCTGCCACTCACGTATGTGGATTTCACTTTCACCAAACAACAAATCTTTTAATTCTCCCAGATAAGCCTCTTCATTGGAAAGAAGCACTACTCTTCCCTGATGGCAACACGAATTAGACCACATGCAATCTCCAACTTAAAGTTTAAATCTGAACAATATATTCGATCTCTTTTCGACTGTTCCGTTATTTGACTGAGTAATATTTTCCGTTTGTTTGCGCTAATGCGATCTTTACTATCTTTTTTTGAGACTTCTGAATTTTAGTACTTTCATTATCTCTAACCTGTATCGCGCCAACGTTTGTGAATTCCTTACGACGTTGTACTTTGTCATCTACTCTTTGTCTTTTATTTCCAGCCCCGGGCCGTGGTTAAATCTCTTGGCACAAAGCCTTGTCTCGTGGGATGTGAAAGGCTAAAAAGTCTTGTTCCAGGATTTTTTTTATTATAACAGAGAGATGTAATAGTTATTTAATTAATTCATGTGTTCATGTTTTTTATTTTTACTGGCTCAAGAATTAAAACTAGGCTACTGATTTTAGATTAAATATGTTTTTGTTGAAATAGTTTGGGTCTAGTGCAGGTTGACCATTACACTGTATAAAGTGCATTCAGGAACTACTCAACACCCTTCACTTTTTAGTAGATCTTGCCATGTTGCAGGTTGAAACATGAAAAAGAAAAAACTTGAAAAAGGTGAAGGGGTCTGAATACTTTCTGTATATATTTACTGGTACGATATGCACTGCATATACTTACAGGTATATATTTATACATTTTATTTAAAAAACCCATGCGGTTTTACTTAAAGATGTAAAATTTCATGGCAATTTAAAAAAAATAAATCAATGCAAATTTTACCTGGTTATTGTAACAGTTAAGAAATAAAACACATGATCTGTGCATGCTTAGAGAGTGTGATGATATGACCAGTCAATCAGCTATTAGCACTTACTTTGGGTGTCTATCATAGTGCTTTCCAAAATTTTTCCATGTCAGGTCAAATGTAAGACAATTACCATTTTTTCATCAAGTATTTATATATTTTTTTATATAGAGAATCACATTTGTGATATTCCTTGCTAGCTTGACATACAATGCATAAAACACAAAGGAATACTGAAAAGTAAATACTAAGCTCATGTGTATTGCATTTTTGTTGTAACTGTAAAGAAGGAAAAAAGAAAGCTTAGTGTAGTCCCATATATTATTAACTGGCCAACAGCACTCATTTGGCATTACATGATGTGTAATACCAAACTTAGACGGTCCCTCTCACTTAATTTGTTGCCCGCAGGCTGATTTTGCTCATGTTTTTTTTTTTTTAATTGTGCTTAACATATTTGAGCAATCACAGGTGATATGTTGTGGTTTTACATGTGTGAACTGTGCAACATTCCGCCTTCTCTTTGATCACTTCACTTTGTATATGCAGAGAATCTCATTTTTGTGAAGGGTTAAACTTTCAAGTGTCAAATTTGCTATAGATTTGTTTTCTCTGCATTGAAGGTTGTAAAAGTAATTTTAAATTCAAATTTTAAAACAAATTAGAGTAATGCCTTCACAAGTCATGGTGCAAGACCCAGTTTGGAACGTTAAATCTAAGCCAAAAATGACAAGCCGGTATAATTAGCAATTAAATCTTAGATCCTTGGATTTTAAAATCCACACTACAAACAATCCCCCCCCCCCCCCCCCCCCCCCCCCAGTTCAATAAAATCTATCAATTTGATGTTAGAGAGATAATTGCCCTCACCCAAACCTAAATTCAGGCTGTGATTTGCAATTTTGTTGTCAATAAATTGTAATGAATGTATTAAATTATTAAAATCATAATTCTTGTTTTTGATTTTTGAAAATTTAGCATTATTATCTTTTTAATTAAGGTACTTGTATCAGCCTATGCTGTGAATAGAGTCACCGGCATTGGTTATCAGAGAATAAATAACTGGAAACTCATTTGGTCATGTCTGTTTATAAAGAATTAGCAAAAAACGTTACGACAGTAAAACAGATACACTGTCAACCATAAGAAAGAAAAAAAACAAAAACTCAGCTGCATAAAATAAGCATTTAAAATTTCAAAACTACTAGTTAACACAATAAATTTCTTGCTTGAACTATTATTCCATGTTAAGAAGGCTTTTATCTAAATTTTTAACACTTTATTGCAGGATTCTATAACTGTGTCAAACAAGGGAATGCACACTGGAGAGAATGAACAGGATACTCAAGGATTCAAGTAACAGTTCAGTCTGCTTGCTACTTTAATCACGAATTTAATGATATTTAACTTCATTTCAAACAGCCATGTTTTCAAATACACAAATCAGATGCAAAACACATGCAAAACAAAATCAGTCAAAGTTGTAAAGCAATTCTCAAGAACTTGATACTTGACACACAAAGATCTTGCTTGATAATTACATGCCATCTTTCAGAAAAAATATACTTGATCACAGTTTACCTGCTATAATACAAGTAGTATTTATATTCAATCACAAACAAGTTGTCAAAATCATAGATTTCCTCATTGTTAAAGAAAATAATCCTCTTTTCAGTCTCACAATGGTATATTACATCATAAGAAAAAGTTTGGGAACCCCTCTCAGCCTGCATAATAATTGACTCTCCTTTCAACAAGAAAGATAACAGTGGTCTGTCTTTCATTTCCTTTGAACACCTGAGTACTGCGGTGTTTTCCGAACAAAGATTTTTAGTGACGCAGTATTTAGTTGTATGAAATTAAATCAAATGTGAAAAAGTGGCTGTGCACAAATGTGGGACCCCTTGTCATTGTGCTGATTTAAATGCCTGTCACTGCTCAATGCTGATTACTTACAACACCAAATTGGTTGGATGAGCTTGTTAAGCCTTGAACTTCATAGACAGGTGTGTCCATCATGAGATATAAAGGTATTTAAGGTAGTTAATTGCAAGTTGTGCTTCCTTCCCTTTGACTCTCCTCTGAAGAGTGACAGCATGGGATCCTCACAGCAACTCTCCAAAGATCTGAAAACAAAGATTGTTCAGTCTGATGGTTTAGGGGAAGGCTACAAAAAGCCATCTCAGAGGTTTAAACTGTCAGTTTCAACTGTAAGGAATGGAATCAGGCACAGTTGCTGTTAAACCCAGCAGGTCTGGCAGGCCAAGAAAAATACAGGAGCAGCAAATGCACAGGATTGTGAGAATGGTTACAGACAACCCACAGATCACCTTCAAAGACCTACAAGAACATCTTGCTGCAGATGGTGTATCTGTACATCATTCTACAATTCAGTGCAATTTGCACAAAGAACATCTGTATGGCAGGGTGATGAGAAAGAAGCCCTTTCTGCACTCAGGCCACAAACAGAGTTGCTTGCTGTATGCCAATGCTCATTTAGGCAAGCCAGATTCATTTTGGAACAAAGTGCTTTGGACTGATGAGACAAAAATGGAGTCATTTGGTCAGAACAAAAAGCGCTTTGCATGGCGGAAAAAGAGCACCGCATTCCAAGAAAAACACCTGCTACCTACTGTCAAATTTGGTGGAGGTTCCATCATGCTGTGGGGATATGTGGCTAGTTCAGGGACTGGGGTCCTTGTTAAAGTCGAGGGTCAGATGAATTTAACCCAATATCAACAAATTCTTCAGGATAATGTTCAAGCATCAGTCACAAAGTTGAAATTACACATGGGTAGGATATTTCAACAAGACAATGACCCAAAACACAGTTGGAAATCTACAAAGGCATTCATGCAGAGGGAGAAGAACAATGTCCTGGAATGGCCATCACAGTCCCCTGTGATCCCATAGCTTATTGAAAAGCTATGGGATGATTTGAAGTAGGCTGTCCATGCTCGGCAGCCATCAAATTGAACTGAACTGGAGAGATTTTGTATGGAAGAATGGTCAAAAATACCTCCATCCAGAATCCAGACACTCATCAAAGGCTATAGGAGGACAGCGTCTAGAGGCTGTTATATTTACAAAAGGAGGCTCAACTAAGTATTGATGTCTTATCTCTGTTGGGGTGCCCACATTTTGTTTGTCTATTTTTTTTTAATGTTATGATGCATATTGCATATTTTCTGTTAATCCAAAAAACTTAATGTCACTGCTGAAATACTACTGCTTCTTATAGGCATGTCATATATTAAAAGGAAGTTGATACTTTCAAAGCTCAGCCAATGATAAACAAAAATCCAAAGAATTAAGAGGGGTCCCCAAACTTTTTCATATGACTGTATATTAAGGCTGTTATTAAAACAACATTTGCATATGTCTTAGCAATTAAGACAATAGTCTTAGAGCATACTTTCTAAATGGTGAAATGAAACTAGGGTAGGGTTTTAATTCATTGGATAAACTGTGAAATATAGCACAGTACAGGATGATAACAAGATTTCACATATATTAAACCTGGGATTAAAGTGACTTGTTTAATGTGTTAAAAAATATTGTTGAATCCAGGGCTGGCAATGAGGCAAACACCTAAGGCAGGGCTTTGGTCAGTGTGGTATTTTCATGTTTGTTTGTTTTTTTTAACATTACGAAACAATAATATAAATAAGCCACTTGTGTACCTAAAGAATTACACACAAATCCAGTAACATATTTATATAGTGCCTTTAAGATTTTTATGAAATAAAATTTTCACTTAATGGTTTAACGTTTTATTATCACGGGGTTCACAATGATATGCCAAATGTCAATACATGGCACTGGTATTCAGTTTCTTGATTTATACCTACTGACAAGTGCTAACTAAGTTATCTTTGAGTAGCACTAAAACCAAAAAATGGCTCTAGTACTTCTGTATTTAGCTCACCAGTCTGCTAGCCAGCTTGCAGTGCTGACTGTCCTAAGATATTGACAAAATTCTATGAAATAGAAGTGTAATGATTAAGTCTGCACTATCTTTACTAATTTATGCAAACAATTCATCATAACCATCCATGTAATGCATGGTCTCAGTTTTTAAGTGAGATAGCAGCTATGGGGAACTTTTTTTAACAAGCCAGGAGCAAAGTTGTAGGTAGAACAGTGTTTTTCCAACCATTTTTCTGTGGTGGCACACTTTTTGTAACCCAAAAAATCCCAAGGAACATCACAATTATACAAACCACAAAAACATTAAATCTATACACGTGCTAAAATGTCTGAAGAGGCGGGAGGGGGGCAGCACAAAAAAGCTGCTCTGAGATTGCCTTTTGCAGGCGCAGCATTTGGTGAACACTTTGGATGCATTTTTGCTTTGTCCCTTTCCACACTTATACAGGCAGTCCTCCCTCTGCCTCACTCCACTGACCCGGGTCAGAGGCAACTTGTATGCCTACTGTCCCTTGGCTCTGCAAGAGTCTCTGGCAAACATGCACCCAGGCAAATGGACCCCCGACACGTCTCCTGGCTGCTAAGTTCTTTGTCTCTAAAACGCCGATCAGAGAACTGCTTTTATGTTGGCTTCTCCAGGTAGTCTTGTCTTCTTCAAACAGGTCTCGACCACCTGAAGAGCAGGTCTCTCTCAGGTCTGAGCCCAGGAGCTCTACATTGTTATTTCCACAGCACACCATTTGAAAAACACTTGTCTAGAGTATAATTATCAAGTCATTGATGGTGAGGCACAATTGAGGATAGTATTTACAATGTTTTAACACAAGTTTTAATGTATGCCCATTTAAGAGATGCTTATTCTTTCATTTAAATTAGTCTTCAGCAGTGCATTCAATGTCAACAGTCATTTTGATTGTTTAATTTCTACTTTGACATGTCTATGTCTCATATGCTACACCAATTTGATAACTAATACATTGGTCTTAATTCCTTACCACCTTCTTTTCAACTTGCCTTTCAGGAAGACATTCAAATTCAGGTTGTAATTGCTCAAGTAGTAATTTGTTAAAAGTTTAGGTTTAAAGTCATTTTTTAAATTTAAACTATGCCATTAATTTTGTTTTAAATTCTTTTGGGTTGATTCTACATTAAATTTGTGATTCAGTGTGTATTTACTTCATGATTTATGTATTCATTTTATAATTATATGTTTGAATGTTAAATGCGATTACATACATTTATGATATTAATTAGTTAATTTATCTAATTTAGGTATATACACAGTTAATTTGGAAGTAACAGAACACTTTGAGTAAGGCCTACTAATGAGCTAGTAATGCTAATGCCAGCACTTCTTTTAAAAATATCAATAATCAAAGGATAAAACATGAAAGTTAAAAAAAAAAATAAAACTTTTTTTTCTCCAGAAAGTAAGTGCACTGCACTATGTGGCCTTTTCTTGTGTAACTGTCTTATTATTTAGTCAACTCAAAATTAAGCTAAATCACACATGACCACAGATGGTTGGGGAAAGTAAACTAGAATGTGGCAGTCCAAGAACATAAAAAGCTGGAGAGATATAACTGGGAAAAACTGTATGATTGAAACTGTGAAATGTAAACATTAACAGAATATGCATGCTCTAAATTGTACTATATTGCACGAGTTATGTAATATTTCAAAATATTTCAAAGAGGCAAACTACTTAAACAAAGAAAGAAAACTTTGTGCAGATTGTGAAGTTTAAGAAAGAAAAAAGGTCTGTATTTTAAATCTTAAGATTTATGTATGAGTTATTTTATTTGCAGGCACTGCTGAATGTAGTAAAATGAGACTTAAGAAGGATATAGCAAAAAGATAAAGGAAAGGCTAGAGTAGAATGAATCATCAGAACAAGCTCATAGTGATGTTAAGAAAATTTGTACCATCTGTCAAATCATACAGCAAAATTAAATTTAAAATTCTGAAGACAGTATGTTACTAACATATATTGTAGACTTAGTTCTATACAATATGGTCTTTTAATAAAATGGCATATATTTATCTCTGGCGTTTCATCCAAGTCTCGCAAAGCAATTTAATCATATGTGGTGGGATACACTTCGCTTCACCCACTACTGCAGTGCAACACACACCCAATCAGCCTCAACCACATGTGACCAAAAATGAGGCACAAAGCTGACGTGATGTGGTTTGAAACTGATGGTTCATTCATGCACAGTACTTTGTGAAATTATTTGAGACAGAGAACTGCTGATGTGTAGTTGTTTTGTTACACAAGACATTCTTCATTGGTCTTTCTGGGACTTCTCACTGAGAAAATGGTGAGATGCACCCTTTAGTTTGTGGCTTGGCATTTGACACACAGATGCTTCCTGTTTCTCTTAAAAACAAAACAAGTTCAGATGCTACATATTTAGGACAGTTGCACTAATATGTTAGCAGCCATGGCATATTATTAGTTGTAAAGAACTATTATCTGTTTTTAAAATTTGAGTCACATTACTTTCTTACTGAATAGGGCAAAAAATCATTATCTGACCTCAAATATTGCATTAGAAATTTTACCTTTTCTTAGTTTCCTGGGTCATCTGGTGTATGATTCTTTAGTTTTTAAAAATGAGTGCATCATTTGTTCCATTTCTATTCAAAATAAAAAACTAAAACCTACGCCATAAGAACTAGATAAAATTTTCAGATTTAAAATTAAATGTGTACTCTGATGTACATATGCAGTATATGTTGACAAGGTAATAACAGTTTTTAATAACCACTAGAGTCAGTGCACTTCTTTCACCATTCT
This sequence comes from Erpetoichthys calabaricus, assembly GCF_900747795.2. Taxonomy (NCBI): domain Eukaryota; kingdom Metazoa; phylum Chordata; class Cladistia; order Polypteriformes; family Polypteridae; genus Erpetoichthys; species Erpetoichthys calabaricus. The sequence goes on along the minus strand of NC_041396.2, from coordinate 16,042,119 downwards.
GGAAAATACCTTATTATGGTCCACATCACTTGATAGCCAAGAAGGTCTCAGAGGCAGGCACTTACTTTTAAAATGGAGGACACTATCTATCTATCTATCTATCTATCTATCTATCTATCTATCTATCTATCTATCTATTAACAAACAAAATAATCTAACAATAGATAAAGACTGAAAACTAAAACATAGAAAAATTTAAAGTTTAAATAATACAAATGTATACAAAGAAATGAAAACTGTTTACACAACAATACTGGTTTTGGGTCTCTAACTAACAAATGTGCTGACATAAAATAAATATAAAAATTTCCCTCTTTCTTTACTATTTGCCATTAAATTAACACTACTCAATAAAATAGCTGTCTCCAGCTAACCCCCACTCTGTGCTTTTAGATTTGTGTAGAGGAAAATCTGAGAAAAACCACTGTGCAGTCACTTCTGGGATCATCATAACCAAAGATCGAGATGCTTACAACTGTCCCTGAGCCACTTCTCAATCTTTAATTAGTAACTAATCACTGTAAACAGACTGATGTGGGATGACTACATTATTTTGGGAACAGTGTTAGAAACTTACACTCAGATGGAGTGGCATATATACATATACTACCATCATCCTGGAAGCAGACAAAAATGCTCTGCCCAAAAGCCAGAGACTGTACAAACCTTTATTAATATTTGAGAAAAAAATTAAATGGACTCCTCCAGCTTTGGACTCTATGATTGCTGAGATAGGCGTCAGTATCCCTGCTCAGGATAAAGCAAGTTTAAATGATGGATGGGTGGTTTACTACATTTCCTGGCATTATCATAAACATATGAAACCCTTCCATATATATATATATATATATATGTGTGTGTGTGTGTGTGTGTGTGTGTGTGTGTGAGAATGGAAGAGAAGGTGTGTGATACGGTTTGCATGTTTGCAGCTAGATGTCCACAAAGGGAAAAATGAATCATATATCATAAAGTAGTTTTTATTCCTGACCTTTCAGCCCCTACTAGGGGCCTTCATCAGAGGATAATGCTTAGACTTACAAGAAGCAAAGGCAATATATAGCAAAAGTTAAATAAAATCTTTATAACCAATAACCCCCCCCCCCACCCCGTTCACACTGACTTATATATATATATATATATATATATATATATATATATATATATATATATATATATATGGCCATAAGTTTCCATACATATGGTTTTTAACATTTTATCAATACCCTAAAAAATGCGTTTGAATAAAGAGCAACGAGTGGCCTCCCAGATCCCCAGATCTCACCCCACTTGATTTTTATCTTTGGGGTAATTTGAAGACCATTGTGAATCAGGAAAAGACCCGAAACATAAATCATCTTTGGGAATGTATCACCAATGCCATTACAAGCATAACGGCAGCTGTGCTAATACGTGTTCATCAGCAGTGGCGGACACGTATTGAAATGTATTTTCAAAACAATGGCAATCATGTAGAGCATCTTCTTATATTATACGCTACCGTGGCTATTCGTTTGTCTGTCCAGGATTTTAAATCACCCGTAGCTCACAAACTGTATCACCTATTGACCTGAAATTTGGTACACGTATACTACGTGACATCCACTCCTGGCAGCGGCCAGCGGCGCATGCGCATGGGCATCGTTCTCATTCCCTACCACCTTCGCCATCACTTCCTCTACCTCTTCATATCTTAAATCATTCTTGAGGCAGATTAAAGATTTAAGTGCCAGCTTAAATGAATCAGTTTTAACGCGAAAAGATGCCGACGGAAGAAAAGAAGAAGCAGGCAACTAGGGTGGAGAAAAGAAGAGCTGCTCACAAAGCAGCAAGTGCATCAACCTCTGAGGAAACGAATGCTAAATGTACAGAGAAAGAGGATGAAAACTACAAGTCAAGTGTATTCACTGCACGTTACCATGCAGTACGCCGTTACTGGTATTTTATAAATAAAAATGGTTTTTCATAAAAAAAATGTTTATTTTCCTATGTATGGAAACTTATGGCCCATATATGTATATACATTTATATATATATATATATATGTATGTATATACATTTATATATATATACATTTATATATATATATATATATATATATATATATATATATATATATATATACACACACACACACACATACATATATATAACATGCAAAGCTAAATGACTGATTGACTCACTGAAAAAAATCTGTTTTCTGTTCTGTTAAAATGCTTAAATTTAGCAGGGAGGTACATCTAGGCCAGTAGGTGCCCGCAAAGAATGGTCATTTCGATATAAAAATATTCAGTAGTAGCCCAAGAACCTAATGGTCACTCTAGCAGAGCTTAACAAATCCTCAGCTGGCACTGGAGAACTTGTTGATAGCCATCTCAGCCACCTTTCATCAATCAGGCATTTATGGCTAAGTGGCCAGGTGGAAACTACTCTTGAATAAAAGATATACAAGGACTTTGTGAGCATAGGAAAAATGTTGTGGTCTGAATAAGACACAAATTGAACTTCTTTGGACACAATTCTAAACATTATATCTCACAAAGAACAAGCATTGTGCATCACCTGCCCAATACCAACCCTATCGTGAAGTATGGTCATAGCAAAAACATGCTATGGATGTGCTTCTCAGCAACAGTGACAGGCAGACTGGTCATAATTGAGGACATGATGAATACAGCCAATACAGAGAGGTCCCTGAAGAAAACCTGCTTCAGAGTGCAAAACAGCCACATATGGTGATGACGGTTCACCTTTTAGCATAACAATGATCTGAAGCATACAGCCAAGGCAATGCTGGAGTGGCTTCCGGAGAAGTGCCTGACTGTCCTTGAGTGGTGTAGCCAAACTCCAGACTTAAACCTCAAAAAATATGTGTAGAGAGGCCTGAAGATGACAGTTTAGAGTTGCTTCCCGTACAATCTAACAGCACTTAAGAGGATCTGCTAGGAAGAATAGGATAAACTGCCCTAATTCAGGTGTGAAGAGCTTTCAGAGATTTACCAAGAGGAGTCAAAGCTTGAATTGCTGCCAAAGGAGCTTTAAAAAAGTAATGAATTAAGGGTCTGAATACTTATGAGAAACGTCAATTTTTAATTTTTAATATATTTGCAAACTTATCTAAAAACTTTGATATACAGTACTCATATCAGGTGACTCAAACTAAAACTAAAAAAATGAATCTGCAGTTCTTTTCCATATTAAGAATTTTAATATCAGTCAACAGCAGACAAAACCACAGGACCGGAAAGAAGATTAAGCTGGCTTTTCATGAAAAGGCATGTCCTCCACAGCAAACCTGAGCAGAGAAGACTAAGCAGCATCTCTTGCTTTGCATATTCAACTTGCTTCCCCATGACTAGGAATCCAACAAAGAGGGAAAAAAAAAAAAAAAAAAGGCCACATCCGAAGCCACAGACTGCTAGCACCTGGCCCTCACACACAGCAGGGTGCTATAAAGCACTTTCCATTTAGTGTGGTTGACTGCATGACACCCTGATGACTTGTGGAGCTTTTTCATTAGCAAAATTAACATGGTATATAACTGATATGGCAGGGAGCTTTGCATTTGAGTTTTACTCTCCCAATATTCAGAAATAGGTGTTTCACCTGAAGGTGGTAGTTTTTCCAGATCAACTGTCAGGTCTAAAAGTGTGAAGAACCCAAATCATCAAAAGTAGACTTAATTTATAAATACAAAGTTCATTATAATAAACATGTAATCATTAAACTTAAGATGAAGATGGAAAAAATCAAAAGTAACAATATTGTGCAAGTTTCAATTATCAACCAACAAACTCCCCGTGTACAATTAGACTATTACTAAATATGTATTGTTTATTTGTATATATGAAAATGTCAACAAATAAAAAATTAATTTATAGTATGTAGTGTGGTGTCTCAGTGGTTAGCACCAGTGTCATTTTTGCCGTGAAAATTCTGGTGGAGCCACATGGCCCTGAGAGTTAGACACTGCATAGGTGCCTATAGGCTATCAGAAGCCATCCATAAAAGAGGACCATGTGTGTTTGTGCATTTGGTGTGAGTGTGAGGGGAAAAAGAGAACATAAAGAGCAGCACTTATGAGCTTTGTCCCTCTACTTAAATCCATTGCCCTGGGTACGTGGCCACCAGAGACTCTTGGGAATGTTCCTGGCTTGAATGTACTCATGGAGTTAGGGAAAGACAATCCAAATTATGTTTTCTCTGAGACGAAGCTAGCAGCAAGTATATGAAGGAAGTGGATGTGGCAGAGAAAAAGATCATTGGAGGTGCATGGCAAGAGCTGTTTAAGACTGGAACAGCAGCAGCAGTGCTGGAGGGTGGACAAGGAAGAAAAAGGCCTACAGTAAACTTTGTGAGTCACTGAGGGAAAGACGCTGCATTTTACAATGTTTTAGGCTACCAGCACCAGTGATGAGAAAATGTAATGTAACAGTCACCCAAATTGAGTCTATCAACATATCATTTTCTAATACACAACAACTACAAAAAATAGTACTAACAGACATTTCAAAATTAAAATTTGATGCTCAACAATGTAAGCAAAAATGCAATCGGATATTCATAAACATGTTTTTGTTCAGTGAGCATAGTGCTAAGTTGTACATAAGTAAGTGACATAACAGAGGCTAACAATGATGAAATAAAGGTTACAGCCCCTTTAAATTGCATCACAAAAAAAAAATCAAAATATATATCAAAATATCAATATCAAATATCAAAAATATCAATCAACAGTTTGCTTAAAAAGGCTTTTAAACCTTCATTAAAAGAATGCAAACAATAAGCTGGGCTGGTTTTTACATTCTCTCAAGCTGTCTTAGAGTTTCTGTAGCTTTTGCAGTTGGGATAGAATAGATGTACTAAGATACTGTATACTATCAGCATGATTCAATGATGGTCTATTAGTAAAAACAAAATGATTCAGACACCACCAGCGCAGTCATTGCAGTTATAGTGCTGAAAAAAATGTGTGTTAGTTCTTGTACTAGGGGGCTCCGCCTCCTGCTCACTTCGCTCGCCAACCCCTGGTCTTGGGTAACCCGAAATACATTTGAAAGAGATTATTGTCTGTCTCGGTAATTGTTACATATGTATCATATCTGTAGGTCCATGTAATATATGTAAATGACAATAGCAGTGTAATTGTTATGTTATGCAAGTATAGAATGTCTTTGAGTTTGCGCAGATCTATGTATGAGATATATTGGACTGTAAAGGTGTAGATGACGTACATAGGATATCTTTATACACAACATTTGTAGTAAAGATGGCGTTATGTCCTTGAATGAGTATTCCTTGGTATGGAGTTATTATAATCTTAACGTTAACGTCACATGAATGCCGAACTCTTGAGAAGGCGACATAGAGTTGTCCATGTCTAAATACAGGCTCAGAGAGGTAAAGGCCGACTCTGTCCATGGTCTGTCCTTGGGATTTGTTGATTGTCATGGCAAAATAATAGCATGACTATTGTCCCGACTTTAAGGTTAAGACTGTGTTGTGGTAATCCGGCCGGGTTAATGGTGTTTCTCGTTTTGGAGCCGTGACCGTGACTCCATTAGTTATACGTTGTTTACTCTTAGTAATATGGATAATTGCACTTACTGTTAAAATCACTTATTTACGCTCCTTTGCTTGCGGTGTATAGGCGCATGTGCCCTCCGTACTATCTCGGGTGTGACTATGCAGTGTTTTGTGGACGTCTGGGGACTCTGTACTTTCTCTGGTTTGACTGTGGTGCGGGACGCCGAAGCCTCTTCTGTTTGTGTTTTCCGTGAGTACATATAGTATTGTATTACTGTAATGTGATTCACATATGCTATGGAGTCCGGATCTTTGGGGCTTCTGTACTATCTCGGGTTATTGCTTGCGGTGCTTTAGAAGCGTGTTGTAGGTGCCTGCACCTTCCGTACTATGTCGGGTTTGACTACGCTGTGTAGTGTGGACGTGTAGGGTTCTGTACTCTCTTTCTTTTTGGAGCCGTGCCTGCTTTGCTTGCGGCATTTGCGTTGTAGGCGCTTGAGTTCATTGATTTTATCCAGGTAGCTCTGTTAGTCGAGCTGTATCGGTTTGGAGCCGTGACCGTGTCTCCATTAGTTATACGTTGTTTACCGTTAGTAATATGGATATTTGCACTTACTGTTAATACGGAGCGTTTTCTGTGGTTGTACTGTTAGTAATGCATCACTGTAATGTGATTCACATATGCTGTGTAGTTTGGACGTGTGAGGATGCCGTATGTTTAATACGGAGCGTTCGTTTATTCTTATTACCCATCTGGTGTCGTGCCTGTGTTTTCTGTGGTTGTACTGTTAATATTGTATTACTGTAATGTGATTCACATATTGTGGCATCCCGCCTCTTCTGTTTTCTGTTTTCCGTGAGTACATATAGTATTGTATTACTGTAATGTGATTCACATATGTTGTGGAGTCCGGATCTTTGGGGCTTTTGTACCATCTCGGGTTTTTGCTTGCGGTGTTTCAGACGCGCGTGGACCATGCTGTGTAGTGTGGACGTTTAGTTCAGAAGCGCGTTGTAGGAGCATGCGCCTTTCGTACTATCTCGCGCCTTCCGTACTATCCTGGGTTTCACTACGCTGTGTGTTGTAGACCTTTGTGGACTCCGTAGTCTCTTCCGTTTGACTCTGGGGTGCAGTGCAGAATCCTCTTTTCTGTGTGGCTGAGTCGTTAGTTGTTAGCTATGGGCGCATTGTTGCTTCATGTCTTATTTACGTTAGTTGAGCTCTTTCATTTTTGCGCCATGACTCCTTCGTTCGCGGTGGATCAGACATCGCTTGCGGTTTATGAGACGCGTGCTGTAGGCGCCTGCGCACTATGTCTCCTGGGTCCCCCGCCGTGTACCTGCGTCTGTGCCTTCCGGTTTACCATTCTCGGTTAGTAACATGGATTAAATCCATTTTAAGTTTGCAAGTGTTTATATAGGAGAAAAAGAATATAGGAGCCACAGTTAGAAAGTGTTAAACGTACTGTATTTAAACAGCGACATTGCTTTATTATCTAGATATGCATTCCATCCTTCATGTTATAATGGGTGTTTTAGTGTCTATTAGAACATTAGAACAATTTTGACTAAAACGAGCCATTTGGCCGAACAGGTTTGTCCATCCAATACACTATATTAGATCGTCGAAAACAACATCAAATCAGGCTTGAACGTCCCTAAAGTCCTATTCTCCACCACACTACTTAATGATTTATTCCATGTGTCTATGGTTTGCTGCATGAAGAAACACTTTCCAACATTTGTGCAAACTCTGCCCTTAGCAGGTTTCCAACGTTGTCTCTGTGTTCTTGTTGAAGAGTTTACTTTAAAGTAACAGCTGGAATCAGCGTTTATAATTTTAAAATCTTCAATTATGTCACCTCTTAATATCCGTTTGCTTAAACTGAAAATGTTCTGTCTCCTTCAATCTCTCTAATAGCTCACTTCCAAAATCAGCCTAGTCACCCTCCATTTGACTTTCTGTAGCGCTTCTAATTCTTTTATGCAATAAAGAGACAAGAACTGCACACAGTACTCTGAGTTAGGCCATACTAGTGTATTATATAATAACCTTTCTTGACTTGTACACCATACATCATGATATATAACCTAACAATCCTATTAGCCTTCTCGATCACTTCTGTGCCCTAGGTCCTTCTCATAAAGTGCACTTTCATGCTTTAGACCCCCTATTGTTTATTCAAATGTAACATTTCTACTACCTATGTTTAATACTTTGCATTCACTTGCACTTAATTTTATCTGACACTAATCTGCCTAAGCCTGTATGCTGTCCAAGTCCCTCTAACAATTTACCTTAATCTATAGTATCTGCCCTCACACCTAGTTTTGTATCATCTGCAAACTACACCAGCTTATTGATTGTGTTCTTGCCTGGTATATTAAAAACCATTGTTTATATTATGACTATTTGCTAATGTACCTGTTCTAGAAATGTGCTGTTCAATCTTTTCCTTAATTGTTTCTTTTAATATATCTGTGATGCATGTTGAGCTTTCTGGGTGAATGTGACTTGGGTCAGCCCGATCATTCTTTTAATATGATGGGATAATATTTGTTATCCTCCATTCTTAAGGAACGTCCCCAGTGTGCACATTTTTGAAAAATGTGTGTGAAGGTAGGTTAGATAGGTACCCTCGAAATTCCTCAAGCACTTGAAGATAAACATTACCTGTAAATCAAGGGCTTAGCTCCCACTTCACCGCCGTAGCTTGGTACAATATCCATAAAACTGCTGCCACTCTTAATATTTCTTTAGTCAATTTTACCATCATCTCTATCCTCACTCATAAATAACACATTATAGTACATGACCTCCTCAACTTGGGCAGTTACTTTCACCTTACCTAATGAGAATAAGCAAATCATTTCCAGTCAGATCTTGTTCATTCCTGGATAGGTTTTTAATCATCATAAGAACTTTGTACAAAGAAGACCTTTTTCAACTTCTCAGCTTCCCTTACCACTAGTGAACACCATTAGATCCTAGGGTTGTCACCATGACAGGTACCAAAAACAATTCAAGTGCTCTCTGCCCCTGTATTCTCCTAAGATGCAGGGGAAGCTTTTCTGGAAGTGATAGCTGAACTCATTCTGAAAAGAGGCACTCACTAGTCATAATCAGCAAACCCTCAGTACTCATTTGGGTCTTATCTTATCCAATGAGTGATCCACTTGTCTAATCCAGCTCACCATTAACTTGTAAACAGTTGATAGCACCTCTCTTTAGCTGAATGTTCAGAATATACAGCCTCAGACCAAATAAGAGAACTACAGAATGCTCAAGGCATTGAAACACGATCTCTAAAAAAACAGTGTATTCTGAATAGTCTTGTAGTGGTCACATATATACACAACTGTCCAACACTTTTGTTCCTTGTACGTGCACTTGCATTGAGCCATCTTCTCTCCCAGAACAAAATCCAACTGTAAAGCACCCAGTTGAGGGCTTCACAGCTTTCCCATAACAACAAAGGAGCTCTTCTCTAAAGCTATCTCCAGAAAAAAAGAGATACCATCCTTGATTAATAAGTGTAGATCCAAAGCCAGTACTGTGCGTACATAAAAGTTAGAATATATCTAGCTTGTGTAATTCATTCCCCCATGCAAGTTCTGGTTTCTTCTCTGCAAGACAAGTTACGTTCCACATCCCTTGGAACAATGAAAAACAAAATTCAATTAAGCATCATGGACTGCACTTCGCGTGTTTTGTTTTTTTTTAATTGTTCACTGATATTAAACTTTGCACAATAACAAAACAAAATAAATGGTGGAATATTTTAAACAGGAAAAATAAATAAAAAAAGGGAAATTAAGTAAAAGAACTGAAGACAGCTGCATCTGTCTTTGTTTGATTAAAAAAATGTGCTTTTGACAAGACATATTTAAGGTCTTTTCAAGTAAATTATACCAAAATTGTACTTTTTGCTGCTAAAATTTCATGAGTAAGACCAAAAGCAAATTATGTTTTGTTTTGGCCAAATGTGGCCACACTAAAGCAATTATGTTTGAACTAGAAACTGAAGTTAAAACATAAATAGCAACTTACCCTGCAATTTAACTTTGTTTATATGATGTGCATATATTTTTTTTGGGTGGGGGGATTTTGATGAAGTATAGTCAAAGCAACTATTATATTACTAGAAAAAGAACACAAATGTAGGTCAATGGAAAAAAATATTAAATTCAAAGAGCATTAAGAACTGAAACAGAGGTCAAAATTCAAGATCTTAGTAGCCCACCAACTTTTCACTATATTGAGATCTCAAAGTCAATAACCTAAACTGGCTCAGTTAAAGTCCTAAATAGTGAACACAATTTGAAATGTGCCTTCCATAACTTATTTTCAAGCAACTCTAGAGCAGCTTATCACATCTGAAAACCAAGAAGAATGGTGATAGGCACCTTCAAATATTGTCCTAAATGTAAAAATTCCTATAAACATAAAGAAAGATGCTCCTGTCAAATATCAAGAATTCATTTGCAAGAACCTGTTTTCAGATTTACTTTTCTTTCAAATTTTTACTGATGTGCATTAATTTTTCCTGTAAAATCTGACACACATGAATCTGGAATTTTGGAAATTTGGATATTTTCTAAATGACTATCGACATTTAGACTATAAACACATGTAAATATCGCACTAGATCAAGAAATTATTGACCAGTTAATTCAGAATACAGTGATCCCTCGCTATATCGCGCTTCGCCTTTCGCGGCTTCACTCTATCGCGGATTTTATATGTAAGCATATTTAAATATATATCGCGGATTTTTTGCTGGTTCGCGGATTTCTGAGGACAATGGGTCTTTTAATTTCTGGTACATGCTTCCTCAGTTGGTTTGCCCAGTTGATTTCATACAAGGGATGCTATTGGCAGATGGCTGAGAAGCTACCCAACTTACTTTTCTCTCTCTCTCTTGCACTGACTTTCTCTGATCCTGACGTAGGGTGTGTGAGCAGGGGGGCTGTTCGCACACCTAGACGATACGGACGCTCGTCTAAAAATGCTGAAAGATTATCTTCACGTTGCTACCTTCTGTGTGCAGCTGCTTCGTGAAGCGACATGCTGCACGGTGCTTCGCATACTTAAAAGCTCAAAGGGCACGTATTGATTTTTCACTGTTTGTTTTTCTCTGTCTCTCTATCTCTCTCTCTCTCCCTACTCCTGACGGAGGGGGTGTGAGCTGCCGCCTTCAACAGCTTTGTACCGGCGGTGCTTCGCATACTTAAAAGCCAAACAGCCCTATTGATTTGTTTGCTTTTCTCTATCTCTCTGACATGCTCTGCTCCTGACGCGCACTCCTTTGAAGAGGAAGATATGTTTGCATTCTTTTAATTGTGAGACAGAACTGTCATCTCTGTCTTGTCATGGAGCACAGTTTAAACTTTTGAAAAAGAGACAAATGTTTGTTTGCAGTGTTTGAATAACGTTCCTGTCTCTCTACAACCTCCTGTGTTTCTGCGCAAATCTGTGACCCAAGCATGACAATATAAAAATAACCATATAAACATATGGTTTCTACTTCGCGGATTTTCTTATTTCGCGGGTGGCTCTGGAACACAACCCCCGCGATGGAGGAGGGATTACTGTATTCTTATTCTTTCAGTAAATCAAATCTTCCATACATATAAGGTTCTTGTTTATTACTTTGCAGAAAGAAATATTTGGCACACAGATTTATATATAAACATTGCTTAAAAGCAGGACACAGACATACTGTAGATTTCTTTAAATGAAAAGACTGTAAACCATTATCATTGATCTGAGATCTTCCTTATGTACTTTAAACTGCATGATCCTTAGCTGTCCAGCATGAGAGCTAAAAAAAATGGGAGAAAAGATCATCATAAAAAAGTACAAGTCCAGAAACATTTACAGTACGTTGTTTCTTCCAAATCATCATAAAGACTGTACTACAGGGCAGTGGTCAGCACTGCTACCTCACTCCCTCGAGAAAGAGAGAGAGGTTCAGAGCATGTACCAATAGCCACATGGCACCACAAGACGAACAACCTGGATTGGGTTTCGAGTTTTTGTTTTTTTTATGTTTTACAATGGCTGGTGAGCCAATCCTGCCACCAACCCCCAAATTTTCCCTGTAAATTGGAATAAGTTGCAGATTAACGTCATACCCAGGATGAAGCAATTGCAGGTTAAGGGCCTTGCTCAAAGGACCAACAAAGTAAAGTTACTTCTGGTGTTTATGGGATTCAAACCAGCAACCTTCCAATTGCTGACACAGATCCATATCCTCAGAGCCCCCACTCCCTTAGGGACCATAGTTTAACTTGTGATGGGTCACTTTCTGTGTACAGTATGGGTAAATTTTCTTCAAATGTATGAATGGGGGTTTTCCCACATCATAAAAACATGACGAATAGAAGCTCTAAAAACGGATTTATAGGAGTGAGAGTGTGTGGGCATTATCTTGAGACAGACCAATGTCAGTTCCTTAGCTGTTATCTACATTCCACCTGATGCTGTGGGGTTGGGCTCTAGCAGGTCTCAACTATTTGATGTAAAAAACAAGCTTAGAAAATGTTTTGTTTGATTATATGTTGTGAACAGGCTGAATGCACCCCCAAGGAGACATGGTTGCTCCTCGAAAACCCCCTCTTAAATGGTGATTCAATTGGAAACAAATGCAGTTTTTTACCTCCTCTTTGCTAAGATCAGCTGCAGGCTTGTTGTTGCTGTCGTGCCATGCGATCTTAATCTCGCGCAGTGCTTCAAACATTTAAAAGCCTGTACTGCAGCTGTCCTTTTGACTCACTGCCTTGTCTCTCTTCTCCCCCAGATACCCTCTGCTCCTGTTGGGGCTCCAGCTCCCGGGGTGTGCTCCTATGAAGTGGAAGATTTTCTGTTCTTTTAATTGAGAGACTGAGCTGTGTCCTCTGGGTACACACAGTGCCTGAATCACTCCTGAAAAAGACTTATGTTTGTTTGAAGTATTTAAATAAAGTTTTTGTCTCTAGAATCTCCTGAGAGTATCTGTGCAACTGTGTGACCCAAGCGTGACAATGTATACTGTTTTACCATAAATCAACATGAACTGTAAAGACATTTTTTAATTAATATGCTGGGCTGAGCTGCATCTATGACTGTTGCTCACCCTAAGTAGGGAAAAAATAAGTTCTGATCCAAGGTTTTGTCTGTAGGCTTGGCTTGCAAGTATAGTAACCAGCTATTTTCCAACATACTTATCCATTTGAGGGTCACATACAACTAGCACCTTTCCCATCAGTCCAGGATACAAGGTGAAAAACAGTCCTGGAAAGGACACTTGTTTGTGGCAAGGATTGCAACTGCAAAATAGAAATTATTATCATTTATGATGAACAGCATTGGGAGTTTGTCCAGATAAAGTATATCTTTGATAACTTTATCACTACATTTGCTTTTTGCAATTATGTCCAGGAATTATTGCTGCCTTATGCACAATGTTTGCTGGGATAGGCTCCAGCTTCCCTGAGACCCTGCTAAGGATTAGCTGGTTTGGAAAATGGATGGACTGTGAGAGTGGGAGGAAACTGCATGGTGGCAGTGCTACATTTGTTAATACCAAATATAATATTTTCAAGCGCAAAGCAAACTCATTAGTAATTAGACATATATTTTGTTAACAGAAACACATTGCAGAGACACAGTTATTGCAATATGGACAAAACAGTATGCTGAATATTAATCTAGAAATGCTAAATTTGTAACAGTCATTTAATTTTTGAAGTATATCCCAGTATAACGATGTGGGTAGCACACTTTTTTTTGCCATCAAGTTTACTATTTTGATTAGTATAGTTTTAGATAACAGCAAACAGTTCAATTATAGGTTTACCACTACTTGCAATTTGTGAATGCATATCTGATTTGTGTTTTTCTAGTCTTGAAATACACAAGTGAATCTGTCCTCAACTAGATTTTAACAAAAACGTCAAAACGGTGTCTTGAAATATCCTCTACCACAAGCAAGTACTGCTATCTATCTATCTATCTATCTATCTATCTATCTATCTATCTATCTATCTATCTATCTATCTATCTATCTATCTATCTATCTATCCATCCTATCTGTTTTACCAATGAGTAGCAAAGCTGCTTGTCTTACCGGCTATAATAGAAGTTAGAAACTTTAATACCGACTGAGTTGGTTGCTCATAGATATCAGACAAATCCATGACCTGGTCGATCCATTGACATACAGGCAGCCGGGTGCTTGTAGATTTTCCAGCACACATAGTAATAGCATTAATAACACATTCATTACTAAAAAAGACACAGCTAGAGGCAGGTTTTTCACTTGTCACTGGGGCACTGCTGAAATGTTTAGTGCCCTGGCATCTCACTCTGGCATTTTTTGCACTTCTGTTTGTTTCCTTTTGCTAATAAAACCTAAAACGGCTATTTGTCTGAACATCATTGAAGTTACCCTCCAACAAGACATAGCTCAACAGTAAAGTGATGGGCGACTAGAATTGATTGAGTGGAGTTCAACACGGGTTCTAAAGTAACTTCAATAAGTTGTTTGTTGATAGCCTCCTGTTAATGTCACATGTTTTGAGTAGCTGTGATTGGTAACATTTAAACTTAATCTTATTTTGTAAACCTTGCTATGAAGACATATGTTATATAGTTACCATCCATATATGTGTTTTCCAAATTAACTCCTTTAGTGATAAAGTTAACACTAGGCAGGGGTAAAAATATTGATTTTCTGATTAACCATTATTTTTCATTTAAACGATTCAATATCAATTCTTAAAGTTTTAAAATCGATCTTGTGAATCTCTATGCTGCTTAATTACTATATGTAGATTTTTGCTTATATTTGTTTTTTGGCTCTAATCCTAATGCACCTGTTAAGGCTTTCTGCGAAAAATGCACTTTATTACAAGAAGCCCTTGCTGCAAGATGTGGGATGGGGTAGAGACAGAGCTCATGCTTAAGGGGTGCAGACATCTAACTATGCAAATGCAGATAACTTTACATGGGCGGATCTGAAACCCTAACCCCGCCCATGCATATGCATGCCCCTCTGAGCTCTGCGCCTTTACCCCGTGAGCTCCAGCAGCCCGAACTTGCAACAGCTCAACATCCAGGGCAGCTGATTCCGACGTGACAGTCACAACTCACTAAATTAAAAATGACTGGGCATCTGTGGCAGATGTTTGCAGACAAGCGAGCTGCAGACCAGGCAAACCGGGAGCAACCTTGCTGCATATACAGTTTGTACAGCTCCTGAGATGGATGGATGGCTGGCTGTTGTTCAAAACCTTACTGGCATTTCCAATACACTGTTCCATCGTGGCTAGCTGTAATCTTAAGGTGAAAAGTTTACAGCGCCACTCACCTAGCCAGCCTGCTATACCAAAATAAGCATGTGCGGGAAAGCAGCTGACGTGAAGTAACTGCGTAAGCTGTATTGTAAGGTTTATATTAGCACCGTTATCAGTCACAATGCTTGGTTGTCTTTTATATTAAATTCATCCAATGCTGCTGACAACAAGCATCAGCTCTAGATCAGCATTTTAAAATGCTTCCTTTTAGTCTGAGGAGGAACTTTGGGGACACACTTTCGAGATGGATTAACGTGACTGCTGCATGTGAGAAACTGAAGCTATGCAACTTTTAGAATTACATTATGTATGAGTCTTCTTGCTATATCTTTAATTTCAACAAATTGAAAATTATTTAAAATGTTCAATAGGGGAATAACTGTAGCTAACAGTTTAGTTGAAGGGTGTCTATGTGGAGAATCATAACGCATGAACAGGTTATTGAAAAACATTTATTATTTAAGAAACAATATATGATTACTTTATAATAATATTCACAAGATGATATAGATGTTTTATAAAGTAGATGCCATTACATGATATGTGTGGACTCTAGTGTGGCAATATATGTTGGTAAAATTAAGGTGAATTTTGAATGAGTGTGGTGCTTTTTTTTTTTAAGAGCAATAATATTTTGTTCCTCATCTTGCAAATACTGATGTCAACTGTTGATTACTAATCAAGTATTTCTTCTTAAATGTCATTCCATGCTTATGCATATGTTATGAAGTCACTATGCAGACACCCTTCAAATGAAGTGTTTTTGAAATTTGTCAAAATTAAGCAATCTCAAAAAAAAACACCACTTCAAATATATCAGTGCACGCTAATTCAGTCAAGATATAATCAATATCAAATCAAGACATTGTGAATTGAAATTGAATTGGCACATCAGTGCTAATACCCAGCCCTAGTTAACACTGGCCTAAACATTATGGCCCCCTAATCATCCCCTGTTTCTAACTGACTAAGTGTCTCTAACCACTTCATCACCTAACAGTTAATGTGTTGTGGAGAGTGTACTGCAAAAATGGCTGCCGTCATGTCATTCAGGTGGATGCTACACATTAGTGGTGGTTGAAGTGGCTCCCCACTCACTATGAAAAGCACTCTGAGTAGTGAGAAAAGCACTAAATAAATGTAAATTAGTATTATTATTAATGACATTAGGAGTGACAAGCTGAAACAGAAATGGCTGGAAAAGGAATCAAAATGTTGAACAAAATTAAAAGACGAAAGTGTGCAGATATGACAGTTTAACCTTCATTTTTTCAATTCTCACACCATGGAATGAATAAGTACATCAACAAGACACAAGATGGTTGTTCTGCATTAACAAGGCCTTTGCCTAAAATGACACGTACAAAGATAACAGCCAAAGATGAAGACCATAAGACAGTGATTGTCAATCAACACTGAGTGCAACAGACAAAACATTCGACAAGCTGATGTCCTTTAAAAACTGACAGTCCAGCATCACTATGAAGCTCTATACTTAAAGAAACCATTAAGTCTTATAAGAAGCAGTATATAAGGTAAAGTTGCTGACAAAAAGTCATTCCTCTGAAGTTGCAAGAATCTCATCTACATAAAGAAATACAAGAACTGGGGTGCCAAACAATGGCAGCAAGTACTCTTGGACTAATATTTTTGGCCTAAACAGGAGGCAGTTTTGTCTGTGGATGAGCTGGGAAGTGCTACATGGATGTGTATACAAAGACAAAATTTAATATAAATAAATTGTGAAGTATTACATTTATTGACATTAAATATCAGATATTACACATTGTTGTTAGGTGCCGTCGAGTCGGCCCTGACTCATAGTGACCCTGTGTACAACAGAGGGAAACATTGGCCTTTCCTTTCTTGTAATGCATGGGTTTTCAATGGCTAGTTTTTTGGAAGTGGATTGTCACATCCTTCTTCCTAGTCTGTTCTTAGTCTGGATGCTCCAATGGAACCTTTCCACCATGCGTGACACTACTAGTATTTGAAATACCAGCAGCATAGCTTTCAGCATCACACCAACGCTCAAGCCACCACAGTACGACAAACTGACAGACGAGTGGTGGATTACTCATTAGGTGGTCTGAAACTTGAAAGCATATCTTGTGAGAATGACTGAGGACTCATAGTGGACTTGTTACAGTCCACATTCATACATGTACAGAGACAATTAACAGGGCTAAAAGGATATTACAAGTATATATCAAAGAAGGTGTATTTAGAATTGCATTACTTATGCCTCGTTTAATCGTTTCGATTTAAGCAAGAGAGCGATTAGAAGAAACATGATGGATGTGCTCAAAATTATGAAAGGAATTCATATGGCAGATGCCAGTGATTAGTTTAAAATGGGTTCTTCATCTAGAACATGGTGACAAAAATTGAAGCTGATTAAGCATAAATTTCATAAAAACATTAAAAAGTTTATCCTCACACAGTGGACCATAGATTCTCCATACGGAATAAGTTACCCAGTACTGCAGCGGACACAAAGTTTGTCAAAAGTTATTGAATAATCGATAAGTATCAATTTTAACATTTTAAAATGACTTCAATACTCATTTTTTCATGGTATCAATTCTACATCCTAAATTACAAATGTACTATTAGAGCTGGCTATGGCTCAATTTGCAGCCCTGTTTCCAGCCACTCACAAGTGTTAAGATGGTAATTTCAGCAGCCTCTGCGCCTTCACCAGCATGCTTAACAGACAAAGAGGGCAGCCAGAGTGGCATCTGGAAATACTTCGGCTTTATAGCAAATGGGGACGGAAAACCACAAGATACATGCAAGATTGTATGCAAGAACTGCAAGCGAGTCAATGCAAAAATTTTGAGAGGTTATCTTATTTCTAAATTATGGAAACTTTAACAAGTATAAATCTCAAAACTGGCACATCTGAAGTAGGAATGTGACATTTATTTTTTTCTATAGGTTAAAATGTTTTTTTGTAGCCAGTTAAACATTTAATGCATCAAGACAGGGTCCCTGCAGGTCACTTTTATCTTGTGCTGTTCATAATGAGGTACTGCTTTTTAGCACTATAGGGCTCCATTGCTTCCTCCATTTTCAAACCCTCGCCATGAAGTCTGCTGCCACAGCACATTACTTTTATTTCATGCAAATGCCATTTTAAAATTATATTTTATCACATTTATTAGATAATGTTAAGGTGCTGTAACTTTTCAGTGCTCAACTGTATAATCAGTGGCGAGACACTTCCTTGTGCCTATATACTTCTAGCCGTGTTTCAGTTAGTCTTTCCTGCAAAAAATGTGGAAGTTGCAAAGACATCATAGCTTATTTACAGAAAAATGCAATGTGCACTTTTTGAATTTATGCAAAGTCTTTAAAAATGTTAGTGGTCTGTGTGTGTGTTGCTTTTCTAAATAATTGTTCACAACATTTTCTTGAATGTTTACTTAATGTTTGTTTTAATATTTTATGAGTGTGTTTACAAAATACTGCAATAGTTATTCAATTAAATTTAATGACAATATTACATTTCATGGTACTACCTCAGTACCAATATTTGTGATCACCATTTTCAAAATTAAAAAAAATAATAAAATTGTTGACCAGATTTAAACTTCTTTATTTTTTATGGTTTACAGAACTTCATGCTTGCCTTTTACAAAAGACTACACTACTTGAAGTATTTGTATTAAATTATTAAAGTTGCTAATATTGGTCTTTTTAATTGTAATACAGAATTGGAATTTAATTTATTTTTTATTGAGTTACCTTATATACTGTATTGAGTATCAACAATGGTATCAAATTTCAATACTTTTCTTAATATCGAAGTATTACTTTTGAGTATATTGAAGGCTTGACTTCATGGTATTTTACAAAAGACAGATAAACAGGAATTAACAAAGATATGATGAGATATCATGCCTAAAGCAATCAAACTTTGTTAATTTCGGCTAGATTCATATTACCAGGCTGAAGCGACTCAAATCAGATTTTTTGCCTTAACGTGACACACAACTGATGTTTTCAGGGCTGTGTAGTCACAGAAATCTGATCTTTTAAAATCAAATTTCAGTCACTTTCATATTTGGTCCCTGATTGGATATGTATCCATGTATCCAATTTGTGGCCATGCGACATGAATGAGAATGGTCAGATTGGAATTTGTGTGGTTTTATTCCATACACGGGTGGGCTTAACTCTGCTATCATCAGCCAGCACCTGCAGAATGGCAAAACTACAATGGAGGAAAGCTACAGCTGTGACAACAGTAACGGTCCCATCATTGCTGACTTCTTTCCCACATTTCTTGGTACAGCAGTGCCAGCAATAGCCCCGAAAACAGCAAAAGCTAGCCACCTGGCTTTATTTTGTACATCTGACTAACACCTTGCCATTCTCCAGAGAAAAATACGATGCACACTCACGCTACTAGTACATTCATTTTGTTGTTCATAATCCCACAAGTCATCTCAGAAATGGAACTTTTTTTGTTGTTGGCAATGCAAATGATAGGGGCTCAAACACATCAATGTGTGCATGCATAATGTTTCGGTGAACATTGTGCTTATGAATGTGAACTGTCAAGATAGGCAAATCCAATTTGTGCAAAAAATTGGAATTGAACAAGGAGTCTTGTAATATAAATGTATCCTTACAATATAAAGCGAAGTAGGATACACAAGGATCATCAGGATAATGCCCAATAGTGGATCTATATACTAAACAGCCTCCGGACTGGCCTTTTATCTAGGATGTTTAAGAACAGAGTTCACTTAACCCAGCATCTTAACAAAGCTCCATTTTTATCAAAGAACATGTAGAAGTTTAAACACTGTTCACAATAACTTTCAAATGCTGCATATAAGACAACCTGATATGTATATTTAGAGATGAGATTTGTTCCTATAAACAAATTTTATTGCAAATAATGCAATGTACACTACATCTCTGAATATTTTGGTTAATATTTAATATTTTTCACACTGTAACTTGGAAACAACACTTTTTATCAGTTTAATAGAGAATATTAATGTACAGGAGCTGGGCAAAGATGCATGTAAATGCATCTGTAAAGAAAAGAAAATATATCTGACGAATGATATGAACTTTTGCTACAGATTCTGAGTAGACAAAATACTGTCTATATGCACTATCTTGCCAATCTAAAAATACTATAGCACAGCTGTTTGAAATTTAGATTTTAGACCGTAGCAACAATGTTTGGTTGTTTCCAATTTTTAAAACCACAAATAGTAAAAGTGTACTCTGTATACTGTGAACATAAATAGCATATGCATGTTTCAGCATTTTTAATAGGATTTGGAAATCAGCAACTGAAAAAAGTAATGGTACAGTATATTTCTGAAAACTTATTTGACCTTACAGAGTTTTAATGAAATTAATGTTATGCTATAGTGCCAGCACTGATATTTAACTTTCTGTGAAAACAACATGTTTACAAATTCATAAGCTTCCACTACCATGATCTGAAACTATGAATGATTATAAACTTGTAAGAGATTTAAAGAAAGGCCTTTCTTTCTAAATAATGAGTTGCATTCTGTTACCCAAGATTCTTTTTGTGATCTAACTTTAACTGAAACAAAACAATGTAGGCAGCTAATTTTGGAATGAATAGATAAAAAAGTAAAACCCCAACATTAAAATATAATAGGCCAGAGAAGCAATGAGGGAAGGCAGCATTGCAGAAGAGAAAGGGAAAAAGTTAGCAGAACTGTGTTTCGTTGACCACCAGTCACCCAGCTACTGAACTTAACAGCAGACAGCCATTAACTGATGTTGGAACTAAATGACTCATTAATCTGAGATGCAAAGAGTTAAAAAAAGAAAGCTGGGCAATAGAAAATTGACTTTCAGATTAGAAAAGAGAGTGAGTCAGGAAATTTACACAGAAAGGCCACAGACAATCTGCCCAGAATAGTGCCCAACAAAAAAGTAAGAATAAGAGCAAAGAAATCTGGAAGAAAATAGATTTGACTGGAGAAAGGGGTGTTGATAGAGAGGATGAAGGACAAGGACGATGACATGGGGACAATTCCACAACATGTGAAGTGAAGCAAAGTAAAAATCATTTAGAAAACAGAATTATCATAAACGGGGGACTATCCAGTCTCATAATTACTATAAGATTTTCTGTTAAAGCATCAGTTTAGAACCTCTACAACATTAAGGACCATGTGACTTAAATAATAAGCTGTTCTCAAAGGCTGAAGAATTTTGTGTTTTCAGTAACTCTGCTGGCTTTATTAAAAACAAGCAGGAAAGTCAACAACTAAAAAAATAAAATATTAGTTTTAAATATTAAACTTAAGGTGAACAGCAATTCAGACAAAATTATAAGGAGAAAAATATTCCCCAATGTCATCTCTGAAAGTACATTAAAATTATCTGGTTGGTCAATTCAAATCCCCAATACCTGAAAAAAGAAAGTTGGAATTTTGTTTTACTTTTTCAATGTATCAGCACCTTGCCAATAATAATTATGAATGATTAAGTCTATTCAAGTGGAAAACGTGTCATCTAAAAAAGTGGCACTAAAAGTAATTAAAATAAAGCAACAAAAGTGTGACATCTGATGCTAAACACAACCACCACATGAATAAATTATATTGCAGGAAAAGACTGCATTTTGAAAATAGCTACAACTTTCCACCAGACTGGGAAGGAGTTAACCAAGGTGACACCTGTAGTTTACATGAAAGCAACTCTGCTAATGTTCACATCAATTTAAACTACATATTTATTAATAAAAAATTCAAATAAAATATTACTTGCCCACTGCCCTGCCATAGTCTGTACATCAATTCTACTTCATGTACCATTATTTTATGATTTGGACCATAACAGGTTAATAAAAAAACAAACACCCGTTTCTGTCTGTGGTAAATCACTTGCCATACTATAACGCATAAGGTTGCACTTGACCATTCACTTCTATAATTTATAGCATGTGCCTTACAGAAGAGGTAAACCAAGCCAGGGATTAACTGCCGCCACTTTCAAACTGATACACTCCCACCTGAAGAAGCTTACGTGATACTTAAGAAAGATTTCAAAATTGCTTTGCAACACAACTGTACTATTTACTGTGATTATGAGGAATGTTAGGCAAAGTAACTGGCATTAAGAACTATAAACCAACAGGAAAGGGTTTAAAATATTATCATAAATGCTGTGCTGCAGCTGAAAGTAATCTCATCTTTTTTTTTCCTAGAATTAATACAACTCCTATAAAAAGGGCTTTTTTTACAATTATTTTCATGAATTGTGTGTATTTAATCATGATGAGAAAACATTTTAATAAAGTTCTACTACAACAATACACATCCCATATTTCAGTGAAAATGCAGTAAAACAAATTAAAAATAAGGGGAAAAGACCATCAAAAGGAACGGCATGTGCCTGGTCAAATGACATAATTCATGAAAACTGGAGTCAATTAAATACCATACAGAAATTCTGCTACTGTCATGGAACCATGCTTACTATGTACTCATATTTTTTGCATTAGTGCCGAGAGAGCAAAGAAGGATTCACAGTGAGGCTACATTGGGACCATTATTGACACATCAGAAGTAAAGCTTTAAAACATATTTAAACAAAAACAGTGCAGCACAGTGAATAATGTATTCAACTTACAAACAAGCATGGTAAATTTTTATCAAGATAGCACTAGATTAAAAATAAAGGTCATGTAAAGTACTGGAGAGAGGGTATAAGAAAAGTATTTAAAGCATAGCTGTATGAAGTTAAGAAAATGCAACTACATCTCATACGATATAACCACTAGGTCCACATGCTTGCATGTGAATACAGTTTATATGAGGAACAATCATAAGGCCTAGAGCCTGAATGTGAAAATTGTATTCCAGGATTCTGGTTTTCTGAGTAGTCAAAGTTTAGCTCCTGCTGAATAAAATGTGTGAATGACCAGTTTCAAGCAATTGTGGTTTATAGTGTATGTTTCCTGGTTTAGCGCCAAGACAACGGATGATGAGCAGGAATTGTGCTAGCACTCAGCTTCTAACAGTAGAGGACAATATGGCTTTGGAGATTCATTTCCACACAGTCAGTGCTTAAAAGGACCTGCCCCCTTCATATGCCACACACAAGAGGTCTGCAGTGGAAATACATCTCTGTGAAAAATGTGTCTGTCTAGCCTTCAAGTGCAAAATGTTTTCACCATGGAATCATAATAATTAATCTAAGAAGAATGGTGGTAGACAATATGAGGTTAGTCTACTCTCCATGATCAGTTAAACACGAGAAAACTCTGAACAAGCTATGTGTACACAATGTTGACTCCTGAAATGAAGCATCATCGTATCCCATGATCCAAAGTGGATCTTGAACTAATAAGTTCAAAGAGCTACATTTTTAAGAAGTGTTTTATAACTGTGGGTGAAATTTGGATACTCCACTATGATGTTCAATTGTTTATGATTTGAAGGGCATAGTACAAGTCTAAAAAAGCCCCTGAAGTTCTCAATATGATTCTGACCTAAGCCCCTTGCTATTGCCATTTACTCTCCGAAGTAGATTTCTTCAATTACGTTTTATTCTATACTGGGAATGCCCCCCTCTGATATGTACTCATTTTAATATATTTCTATAAATTTAGTAAATGATATAAAATGAACTGGTCAAAAACTACCCTTTTTTCATTAAATCTCTGTGACCTTATTATAGCATGTAGTTTTACAGTTCAAGGACCACTGGATCAATTACCATAATCTGGATGCTGTCTGCTGCATGGTACCCCTATGTTAGCTTTCTAAGCAGTGCTCTTCCAAATTTCAACTTCTTAGCTTACCTACTCAAAGTTTCACATTAGGAGTCTTTGATCGAATGTCACTGGCTGTGCAAACTTCTGGGGGGACCAGTCTTCAACTGAATATATTTGTATCGCGCTGCACCACACTACTCGCAGTTTCACGTGGGGACCCCTATCTGTCCACCAATACCGAATGTTACTCAATCACGCTTTGTTTTGTCGCGAACAAGTGAGGGGAAAAAAAGCTGTTTCAGCTATTGCTTTGTTCATGGTATAATTCCCCCATATACCAAAGGGACAGACAGCACATGCAATATTTTTTATCCCATTTCTGATCAAGCTCGCAATGTCCAGGATTCCAGTCGTATATGAGACCAACATCTGTGTATTGTTTTCATAGTTTCGTAGCGTAGTTGAAAGGAACACCTTTGGAAACTTCATTAATATTATTTTTAAAAAATTAGATTAATAGGAATTTGATAGTTGTTTTCTGCTAAACAACTTGTTATCTTCAAAACATTTTCTTACGTTCCAATGTTTAGAATAGGTTGGTTTTTATGTGTTTAAGAAAAGAAATTTGTTTATAAGAAAACTAATGTACATGACATAACTAGAGTCTGTTGCTTTCCACTAAGGAAATGTCACAGATCTTGGCATGAATAACAAAATGTTATTTTTAACTTCTAGTCAAAATCACTATTACATTAGAACAGTAGCCTCTTTCACACTAACACTCCATCTTAGATTATAACACTATGCAGTGTAAAAGTATGTATCCAGGAAAGTAATGTGAAAAGCTGCAGATAAGTAACTTAGTTATTAAAATAATAATAAACACACTCACACCACCACTTTTCCAGGATTGCCCCTGGGTTGGCCATTTAATGTTTAAGCATCTGTAAAAGGATCTGGGATATCAATAAAATAATTCAATGAAATAGTAACATGCCATCAGTGTGTTTCAATATTACATTTTGACTGGGTTCTTTATCAGACTTTGGAAATTTTAACGTACCCAGTTTATTCATATTCAAGCAATTTAACATTTTTATATTTTATCATGAATATCTATTAAAAGCATCAAATAACTAGGGTGACGAGACACCGTTGAATATTAATTTTAAAAGAGCTTAGTTCACTTAAGAAAATAAAACAGTCATCGTGATTGAGTTGAAATTAGTAGTTTGCCAGCCCCTTCTCCACAATGACTTTCTGCCAATGAAAACTTCAATCCCTTTTCTGCACTGGTGAGGAGTCCAAACTATCTTTATATAAAGCTAATAACTGACTATATTCCATGCAATTAGCAAGATTAAACCACGGAAAGGTTTATTTATAACTGAATGTACCGAAATAAGATGCAAACTCAGCAAGGGTGCTTTGCTGGTAATCGGCACAAAAGAACATCTGAAGAGTAATAAATTAACATATAAGTATGGAAACAAATCAGCCCAAGCTGCTCCCATAAGAAAAACAAAGACCAAATTGATGCAGTGTTTCAGCCAAATGAAATTTTTTGTTTGATCATTCTAAGACTACATACATTTTCTTTGCTGACTATGTTTAACTCTCCCTCTTAACAACTAGACTATTTGTTCAGAGACACATTGTGAAAAGCAAGAGGTCTACATCATTGATGTTGAGGGCAGCCCTGGTTTGTATTCCATTCCATTTCTTTAATTAAAAGTCAATTTCTGCTGTATTTGAGAGCCACAACAGATGCAAATTGTACTGCAAAATCTATCAAAGTTAGAAGTTGAAAACAAAGGGCAGTATTGCGAAGAACAGTAGTACAACTAACCTTACTTAAGTTCAAGTTCTTTGCTATGTGTACACCGAACTCTTATCTACTTATCTCACTATTATCTGATATTTTAATAAAAACAAATAAAAAATAATGAAAACAAAATGACAAACAAAATAAATCCTGTATATTTGCAATTAAGTAGTGCTGTTACAATTGGTAAGTGACCTTGGCATGGACCAGCCAGCCAGATCCTGCCATAGTGCAGCCTTTCAGTTTCTCCATACCTTTGTCTGTGGTCAATCCTTTCCTTAGATAACAGGGCAATATATCTATCTGTTCCAATTTACTCATTGTTTTATACTGTAATTAACTGATTTATGATTTTAGAAGTTGGAAACAATTGCTTACCGAAACTGGGTCTAACAAGATTTTCTGAAGGAGTTTCTGGAGGAGTCAGAAGAATGGAGCCCACAATTAAACACATGATGAAAGGTGTTAACATTACAAGGTTTCATGATTATGGGTCCTTTAATTAAAAATTAGACTATTGGAATATATAGTAGGCTGTTCTTTCTTCTAGTTCACTATAAAGGCAAATTTCTATCATATAAATCGGAATGATAAATAACACAATAAACTGCAGATGAAACAGAGTTCACAGTCCAAAACAAAAGTGCTGTCCAGCCATGAGTTAGCTTATTGCCTAAAGAGACTAGGTTCAGCTCTCAGTCTGGCCAAATTCTACATGGAGTTTGCACATACTTCCTATATCTGTACAAACCTTTCTGCATGTGTTCCAGTTCTCTCAATGTCCAAGATATATGATTGGGGGGGGGGGGGTTAACTAGTCTTTTTAAATTGGCCATGTGTGAATGAGTGCAAGTCGGTGTGCCTGTGTGTAGTAAAGAACTATACCCAGCTTTCATCTGCAGCACAGATTACTATCACATTCATGTTAGAGGCAACACATCAGCTATATAGCTGCAAACAGAATTATATTTGATGAGGTCTATATCTACTACTGTTAAATACTTACTTTCAGATTTTTATAAGTTTAGTTTATTTCAAGGCAAGGGTCACATTTAGCTTTTAGTTTAAGAACAGAAACAACAGACCAACTTTACCATTATAACATACAGTTAACAAAACCAACAACATTCACTGAAAAATGTATTCCCTACACCTACAAACTCAGGTAATTCATGGCAAGACAAACTTTTTGAATTAATATTTCACTTTGACTTTCTTCCATTCATCCTAAAGCCTGTGGTCATTCTTCAATTTGCAGTAAAGTGCCTTTTTATTTGAAGGAAAGAATGCAATTTCAATCTGCCCATCCTTCCTAATTAT
This sequence comes from Erpetoichthys calabaricus, assembly GCF_900747795.2. Lineage (NCBI taxonomy): Eukaryota > Metazoa > Chordata > Cladistia > Polypteriformes > Polypteridae > Erpetoichthys > Erpetoichthys calabaricus. The sequence goes on along the minus strand of NC_041396.2, from coordinate 16,015,381 downwards.
CCACAGCTATAACTTGAACATTGAAGAAAAATCCAAAAGATTATTACAATGAGGTGTTATGCATGTTGGTCAGGAACTGTCAGCCATTCTGATGCACAGGTTGTCTAAACAGGTGCTCAGCCAGGGAAAGCCATAATGTATTAATTAAATAGATACTCAAAGGTAGGTGAGAGTGACAGGTGCTCGAATCCTGCAGGAGGCACTGATGAGGTGTCATAACTAATTTAAGAAGTGACTACACTGTGAAGTATTAAGATCACACTCTGTGAAAAAAACTCAAATTTGTGTGGAATCATACAAAGGAGTATTGTGTTCGGAAGAAGGAAACAGCAATGGGTGTCTCATCCATAAGGACTAATGTTATTTTCAATAAATACTGAAAGTTAATATATTTTAATTTTTATCATTTTTTTCTTCTCACCTGTTACAATAATCTATCCACAATTAAAACTTACTCCAGTGCTGCTTCACCAGCTGTCAAAGGCAGAAAGGATAAACTTGGAAGAGAAGGCAGTCCATCGAAACATACACTCACACAAAAACCCAAGCAAATTGAACCGTGACAGGAAGCTCCACACGAATAAAGTCAAAACATACACACTCCACACAGAGGATAATCCAGCCGAGGATAAAACCAGTGTCAAAGGTTTGTGAAGGGTCAATGCTACCTGCTGTGCAACTCTTTCTAGCAAACTTTCAGCAGCTGTTTCAGTCCATTAAATAAAAGTAACTTTTTGATAATTACTGGAAGTTAAAAAAGAAAGTAATAGCAACGACATCTAACTAGTAGCCATATTTATCATTCTACATACATCTGCATATTGAAGCTTTACATTGCAAGTAATTAAATGAAAGAAAGACTCTAGCTAATAAATGTGGCCGTAAACACAGGCATTTCTGAAAGCTGCAGCACTCATCATTGACCACCCAAGTACAGTGCTGTGCTCAAGTGTCAGGCCATTTCCTTATAAAACAATGTGAGGCGCTCAAGCCACACACAGTCTGAACAGGGAAAAAGGAAATAACGTAGGAAATAATTCAACAGTTTAACTTATAAATAAAATGGTTATGAAAGCTGCCACTTCCTGAGTCTCAACATCCTACAAGGTTTGTGTTTCCAGCAGTGGTGGGCTCAGAGCCCAAGGGTAGAAATGATTTAAATCTAAATGTACCGTCTTTTATAAATACTGCCTTTCAGGAAAAATGAAGAAAAAATAATTCACAGATACATGCAATTTGCATTAAAATTTTTATTTAAAAAATGTTAAAACTGACAGTATTGAAAATGTAGAAAACATTTTTTTTTTTAAATTAAAGCACACTTCTATAGAAAGATTAAAATTTCAGACATTTAGTCTGGAGTGCTAAGAACAGTTGATTCACTAATGCAAGAAAAATTACAGGAACAAAACAAAAGTCACAAGGTTATAGGGCTGGCCATGTAATTTTTGAAAATCACTCTTCCAAGAGAGCAGGGGCCTAAACATGACAGCATTTAGTGCAATGCAGAAGCCAAACCTAAAGACCATATTCACATTAACCTAAAGGATAAGTCTGGTATTTTTCGAGTCAAAGTAATATACGTGCATTTACCGCACAAAATTGTGCTGTCAAGTCAAGTGTTTTCTATAAAGTTTTAAAAAATACATAGACAGTCCTAGCATTTAACAATGAACCCTATGGGGAACAGGGTTCCAATGGAAAATAAAACCATAAAACTACAACCAATTTTCATGTCATGATGGTTGCAGAGCATCAGCCTCCTTAGTGTTAGATCAGAGCGTCACTTGGGCTGTAAAAATATTTCTAAAATCATTAGTCTCAAGAGTCACTTGGGCAACTATATACATGCGTCTCATGTAAAGTGTTAGACCAGAGGATTACTCAGGCTGTAAAAGTGCCAACAGTGTTAGTGCTGAGCGTGCCTTGCATAAGCGATAGGCCTGAGTGTTACCCAGGAAACAGTGCAGACACGTCTTCTCCTAGCCTCATAATGGCGTCTTGTAATCGAAAGAAACGTTTTTCAGCAGCCCAGGTGTTGCACGCTCTTGACAGTGATACGAGCAGTGATGACGTGATTATTTGTATCTTTATCATACTTGCTACACTTCGGACTTTTTTACTTTTAGTGTTTTGCATGTATTACAGTAGAAATATCAGATTTCATAAATATGTTTATTCAAGAAAAAATGTAATACTAAGGAGGTTAATCCATGTCTTGTGATTACACACATATTGTAAAATAGTTTGCACGTGATTTTTGAACAAAATACACCAATATTATGAGATTCAGCCATTTTAAAAGAAGATCAGCTGTGCTTGCTACCTCTGCATTTGTCTTTCTCTGCAATAACTTTTCAATCCCCAGGGTGTGGTTTTCTCTGTGTAAGAAAGGACAGAGCCGGTTATACTTCCTTAGAAGGCTGGCGTCCTTCAACATCTGCAATAAGATGCTGCAGATGTTCTATCAGACGGTTGTGGCGAGCGCCCTCTTCTACGCGGTGGTGTGCTGGGGAGGCAGCATTAAGAAGAAAGACGCCTCACGCCTGGACAAACTGGTGAGGAAGGCAGGCTCTATTGTTGGCATGGAGCTGGACAGTTTGACATCTGTGGCAGAGTGAAGGGTGCTCAGCAGGCTCCTATCAATTATGGAAAATCCACTGCATCCACTGAATAGGATCATCTCCAGACAGAAGAGCAGCTTCAGCGACAGACTGCAGTCACCGTCCTGCTCCACTGACAGACTGAGAAGATCGTTCCTCCCCCAAACTATGCGACTCTTCAATTCCACCCGGGGGGGTAAACGTTAACATTATATAAAGTTATTGTCTGTTTTTCACCTGCATTGTTATCATTTTTTAATTTAATATTATTTATTGTATCAGTATGCTGCTGCTGAAGAATGTGAATTTCCCATTGGGATTAATAAAGTATCTATCTATCTACCTGCATTATTATCAATCTTTAATTTAATATTGTTTTTTGTATCAGTAAGGGGCTGCTGGAGTATGTGAATTTCCCCTTGGGATTAATAAAGTATCTATCTATCTATCTATCTATCTATCTATCTATCTATCTATCTATCTATCTATCTATCTGTCTGTCTGTCTGTCTGTCTGTCTGTCTGTCTGTCTGTCTGTCTGTCTGTCTGTCTGTCTGTCTGTCTGTCTGTCTGTCTGTCTTCTCTCAAAAGACAAAATGACAGTAAACCGTTTGTGCCACTTGGTCTGTTTGGTTGTGCTGTACTTTTGTATTTATGTGAGAACTCACTCAAGTGAACAGAAAAACAGTACCAAGAATACAAAATAAAAATGATTATTTCCAGGTCCCTTCTGTTACCACAAACGTGTCGGAAACATTGAAGGCATGTATTCTTTTAGCGAAACGTAAAGAGGACATATTCGATTCCGTTGCAGCCCTGTACCCTATAGGGTTCATTGTAAAACACATAACAATTTTATAGAAATAGAAATGTATAGAAAACACTTAACAATTTTGCATGGCAAATGCATATACTGTATACCATGTTTGTGAAGAAATAAATTAGGCAAAAAGGAAAAATATACTCTAGTAAATTATGTTCATGTTAAACAAAAGCATACCAAAAAAACACTAAAATTGCTTTGATTCTTTTACCATCACTTGCATTTTTGTATTATAATTAATATGAGAAAAGAATTAAAAGGTAAAATCATTCAATTTAGACTATGTGTCAATGTTGCCTGCAACTGTCTAGTTTTCATTATGGTTTGCAAGTGCTCCATTTATAGTATCATAACTGAAAGAAAATCGTAAGACTGCAAACCTCAGTAAAGCATTTAAAAGACTCCTATCTCTCTCTTGGTTGTTAAATAAACAGTAACTCAATCTGGCTAATGTTTCAGGATACATTTCAGCCTTTTCATTTAAATTTAGAAAACTCAAGTTTAAACTGTTTACCAAGCAAACACAAGAAATTCCAAAATTATTTTTAGAGATGCTCAATTCTTCATACATTCAAGAAGAAAGAGATACTGTACACAGAACTCTGGGCATTTGCATTTCACCGTTGACATAAATGACATGAATTTAAACAGCACTGATTCTAGACTAACATTTGGGTGTGCTTAAAACACTGCTTCAGCTTTTTATGCCAGACAGATTGGTTAACTGGGAAAGGCCTTTTTGGTTGATGAGAGTTCTATTTTTAGTATTGTAAATATATTTGTTGGACGCCAATGTGAAAAGTTGTCTACGCAATTCACGCAACTTGTTTAATTATCCATAAATTCTGTCTCCTCGATGTATCTGTTATTTTCTATGGAATTTCATCAATAAAGAAGAAAATCGGGAAGCACAATTAGCTTTCAGCTCATTCAAAAAGGTTACAAATGTGTGTTTTTCTTCAATACTGAAAACTGAAGAAAACATTATGCTATTTTTCAATTTAAGGACATGTACCAGGAGAATTTAAATCTTTATTAAAAAAGCTAAATCAGCAAAATTAGTACAAAATTTTTTTATGCATGAAACCAACAAAACTTTTGCAGTGAATTAACACACAAGTACCAGTCTTGCCACAATATATTTTAACTGATTTCTTTAAGTAAAAATACCTAAAAGCAATAAAACAATTATTCAAATAATAAAACAAAGCTGCAATGGAGATGACAATTTCCAGTATTCATGTAAAAATGGATTCAGTCATAGACCCAGAGCTGAATTAAAGATGTTATTGAACCAAACCCATGGCATTGTCTGATAGAAAAAAAAAAAACTTGACCATAAAAGATTAATTAATGACTTGAGATACTTTGGAACAATTATAGTAATTTTTAAATAAGTCTTGTGTGGATTTTAATCAGTTCAAAATGTTACCCTGAAGACAGAAGAATGAGAATTCATACTATAATGCCCATGTTTACACAAACACTAATATGTAGTCTAAAGCAATTTGTGTTACTACTTTTTAAATTATTAACAGTTAATTTATAGAAGTATATAGCCACAAACAGTTAATACCTTCAATTTAAATCTTCACAATTATATAGCACACTGCACACAGAAAACTCAAATTCAACTAGAAAGCACATTACATATACTGTACCTGGGACAGTAATGCACAAACACAGACTGGCAAATATTAAACATTGTGTCATATGAATTTTCATATCATTCCTTTTACTTTTAAGTTTGGAAAGATGTGGCAAATCCCCATAGTAATGTAAAAAGGAGAGTCATTTTAGATATGTCTTATGTTAACATAGGCTTGAATACATGCTCATGACTCTGTTTTTAAAGACAGCAATGGGTGTGGAATCTACATGTGTAAAAACACCTGTACATTTACGTATATTCGCTTGTAAGCCTACAGTATATGCTATAAGAAAATCCTGACAAATCTATTTAGCCTTTTTACAATAGTGAAGTCTTCACAAATTTACCAAATGCTACAGAAGAAAGCATGTTTGTCAAGCATACATAATGGTTAAACTAAAATCCTTCTCCATCACACTAAAATTGATGCAAATAACCAGTTCCACACTTCCTGACCACATCCTTGAGTTAAACCTGTGAAACAATAAAGCTGTCAAACTCATTTGCCTTATTAAGTCAATTTGAGTTTTCAGTTTGTATTGTAAAAATGATGTTAAGAACTGTGCCTTTTCTTTATTTTTTCCTTCTAATATTATTTCAAAGTACAAGGCACTGGTTCAATTTCTTCACTTTAATCACTCTAAAATACAAAACACATAATAATAATAATTCATTAAATTTATATAGCGCTTTTCTCAGTACTCAATACAGTTTCATTTGGTCTTTTGTCTTAAATGAGTACTAAACTGAGATTTTAAGAAACAGGATGATAACTCAATTGTGACATACACACACACCCACCCACCTACCTACCTTCAGGTACACACTTGGACAGTCCAAAGTGGTACTTGAGGAAACAGTTTGTACTGGCAAATTTAAAAAAAAAAAAAATTATTCCACATTTCATACTTACTAAGCAAGTTAGGCTTTCATATTGTGTTATTCTCAGTAATGACATACAGTGCATCCAGAATGTATTCACAGCGTATCACTTTTTCCACATTTTGTTATGTTACAGCCTTATTCCAAAATGGATTAAATTCATTTTTTTCCTCAGAATTCTACACACAACACCCCATAATGACAACGTGAAAAAAGTTTGAGATTTTCTGCAAATTTATTAAAAATAAAAAAATTGAGAAAGCACATGTACCTAAGTATTCACAGCCTTTGCCATGAAGCTCAAAATTGAGCTCTGGTGCAGCCTGTTTCCCCTGGTCATCCTTGAGATGTTTCTGCAGCTTAATTGGAGTCCACCTGTGGTAAATTCAGTTGACTGGACATGATTTGGAAAGGCACACACCTGTCTATATAAGGTCCCACAGTTGACAGTTCATGTCAGAGCATAAACCAAGCATGAAGTCAAAGGAATTGTCTGTAGACCTCCGAGACCGGGTTGTCTCGAGGCACAAATCTGGGGAAGGTTACAGAAAAATTTCTGCTGCTTTGAAGGTCCCAATGAGCACAGTGGCCTCCATCATCCGTAAGTGGAAGAAGTTTGAAACCACCAGGACTCTTCCTAGAGCTGGCCGGCCAACTAAACTGAGCGATCGGGGGAGAAGGGCCTTAGTCAGGGAGGTGACCAAGAACCCAATGGTCACTCTGTCAGAGCTCCAGAGGTGCTCTGTGGAGAGAGGAGAACCTTCCAGAAGGACAACCATCTCTGCAGCAATCCACCAATCAGGCCTGTATGGTAGAGTGGCCAGACGGAAGCCACTCCTTAGTAAAAGGCACATGGCAGCCCGCCTGGAGTTTGCCAAAAGGCACCTGAAGGACTCTCAGACCATGAGAAAGAAAATTCTCTGGTCTGATGAGACAAAGATTGAACTCTTTGGTGTGAATGCCAGGCGTCACGTTTGGAGGAAATCAGGCACCGCTCATCACCAGGCCAATACCATCCCTACAGTGAAGCATGGTGGTGGCAGCATCATGCTGTGGGGATGTTTTTCAGCGGCAGGGACTGGGAGACTAGTCAGGATAAAGGGAAAGATGACTGCAGCAATGTACAGAGACATCCTGGATGAAAACCTGCTCCAGAGCGCTCTTGACCTCAGACTGGGGCGACGGTTCATCTTTCAGCAGGACAACGACCCTAAGCACACAGCCAAGATATCAAAGGAGTGGCTTCAGGACAACTCTGTGAATGTCCTTGAGTGGCCCAGTCAGAGCCCAGACTTGAATCCGATTGAACATCTCTGGAGAGATCTTAAAATGGCTGTGCACCGATGCTTCCCATCCAACCTGATGGAGCTTGAGAGGTGCTGCAAAGAGGAATGGACCAAACTGGCCAAGGATAGGTGTGCCAAGCTTGTGGCATCATATTCAAACAGACTTGAGGCTGTAATTGCTGCCAAAGTTGCATCGACAAAGTATTGAGCAAAGGCTGTGAATACTTATGTACATGGGATTTCTCGGTTTTTTTATTTTTAATAAATTTGCAAAAATCTCAAGTGAACTTTTTTCACGTTGTCATTATGGGGTGTTGTGTGTAGAATTCTGAGGAAAAAAATGAATTTAATCCATTTTGGAATAAGGCTGTAACATAACAAAATGTGGAAAAAGTGATGCACTGTGTATACTTTCCGGATGCACTGTATATAGTGTAAATATGGATTTATGTGAAATTCTTAGTACCTTCCCTGCCTTTCTCAAGGATTTATCACAAAAATTGAATATATGTTTTGCAGACAACAGAACACACAGAGAACAAGAAGCCACCCATTATCTGTTCACAAAAGTAACCCGTACTAGTAGAAGTTTAATTTATTTTAGCTGACAAATTTCTGAATTTCCCAGTGGAATTAATAAAGTTTATCTAACCCTAATCCAAATTGAAAATGAGTGGTTATGCAGAATGATGCTTGATTAATGTGAAACTTAAGTCACACAATCTATGGGTAAGTCATTGAAATGGCACACACTTGAGTAAAGATATTTCATTAGCCAGATAGGCTTGTAAACTTATTATTACAGTTTGTATATAGTGCAACATCACTCTGAGCACGTATGCCACTAGAAGTAACAGAGAAAAATAGAAACAAAGACAAATGATGGAAAATGTGCTCCTACAGAGTACAGTGGGGACACTCAGACTTTAGTTTATTAGTCCCTTCTGCTTTGTAGGGATGTCACAATACCAGAATGTTTGTATTTGATATCAATACCAATGAAATCTTATGATACATTGATACCACACCAAAAAAAATCTACCCAATGGCTTTTGAATTAAGTACCTATATTTATTGAAATGTACAATACTGTGCCTTTTTCTGTAATACAATATAAAAATTATAAAATATTATTAAAACTACAGTCATTTTAGCTTTATCCTTGAGTGGACATGCCTTACATTATATTTGGACATACTGTAAATGAACTCCTATAGTGCATATGTATATTGCTAATATGCAATTTCCAGAGAATTTATCCTAAAGCAGCCACACTGTACAAAAAATACAAGCCAGATTTTGTTCATGCCAGGGGCACAACTACAAAGAGAACACAATTCACCTTAGATCATCTAAGCTAGGCCTCCTACCTGCTCCTAAAACAAACCAAATACATGACATCTGGGTGAGACTGGCCATCACTGATTGAATCGATGACAATCATATTCATCACTCTAATGATGTTAAACTCTAATGGATGAATATAGTACTTCTATTTTACTTCAGTCTCAAACTGAGAGCTTTGGAAACGAGCATTATACATTCACTGATCCTTTATGACATGGTTCTGCATTTTGTAATTAGAATTTACAACTAGATCACAAAAACAAACTCTGGCTGAATTAAACAAATTTACATCTATCAATAGCACTTGGTATGTAAGTAATGTGAGCTCCCCATTCATATTTAGTGTAACCATCTTCTACTGCATGTTTTGGGGCATGTTAACCATTTTTCTTGGCAGATTTATTACAGTTTTCACAAGCAGCTTGGTCATCCCTTATAAACTGTTTAAGATCCCAAAGTTATTGTCATGTGTAACTAGTCTATTTAAATTCTTACTAGCCTGTCTTCTACAGACTAAGAACTGTAATACAACACAAATATGAGATACTGATAATATCACCAAACAAAGCTTTAGATTAAAAAATACTCATTTAGTATGAGTGTCTGTTGAGTTTGAACATTATGTCCTGTGAATATATACTGTCCAGAAATGTACCTCAAGTGTGGATCCTCAACAGTTTTCTTGAATGTAGGAGGGAGAAAACTGAAGGGGCAAATTAGTTAATGACTTTAATAATAATGTTTGCTTTTCAAATTCTATTATACTGTACATGTCTTTAATAAAAGGTAGCTGCATGCCAGTAACATTCCCCACTGATTTCCCCAATCATTGTAGTGCTTTGCAGTCCTGACCTGAACAGGTGGTGTACCAGAATGTATTACGCCATTGAGGATAAACCCCACTATTTGACCACAGAAGATGGTAAAGTTAGGTGGAGATGCCAGGCTTTCCTCAGACATCTAAGAGGGTGAAGGCCTATTTTTATATATTATACAATATATATACTGTATATACACAATACTGTATGTATGTGTATATTATATATATATATATATATGTATATTAATATATATATATTACATAGTTTACTGTCAAATAATGCAAAAAGTATGCAACACGTGTTTCACCCTTATTTGGGCTCATAAGTCGTACACACTCACTGCACCCCTCTCGGGGATCGAACCTCGGACGTCAGCGTCAGAAGCGAGGCCTCTTTACACTGCGCCACGGCATGTGGTTCGTTTATTTGACAGCATGGAGATCAGAGTAATTACATTCATAGCATTCGTAGTCTGAATCTCGATCTGATTGTATGGGTGTTTACCTACCAGGTAACGCATGTGGTTGGTCTGCCAGTCTGCAAACATCCGCCATGGGGCCCTCTCAGTTGCGAGAAGCAAATCATACAGTTTTCATTAATTTAAGGACCTGCTGACATGAAAAGTAAGTTTAAAAAAACAAACAAACAAAAAAAAAACCTTCCAGCTTCAGTTAGGAGGTTTCCTTCTGAGGAGGACAGTAAAGGCTGGGAGCATACACAGAAATTTTTTTTTTTTTTTTTAAGCGTGATGCCACACCCTGAGGTAAAGGACCTTTTTTTTTTCTAAAACTGAATACTGCACATCCTCAAAGCTTTTATTTGTATTTTTACTTGAATGTTGAAAATATACAACAAACTGCAAGTGCTACTGCTTTCGTAGTCCATCCGGAACTAACTTTCCATAGCATATTATGGGCAGCTTAAAGACATTTCATTGTGAACTGAAAATCTGATGGAAGTATTTTCAGATATATCATTTCCTTGTATGTTACTTTCTGAATGAGGGAAGTATTTGATTAAAGTGACGAAGCAATTCTAGTGGCTCACCAGTCACCCTATAACAAACCACTGGCTCAGTCAAGAGCATCCACAAAACCACTTATTACTACAAGCACAGTTTTACGTGTTGTTACCACTAAGGTTTATTCTGCAGTCTATGGTTTCCTTTCACTGAGCCTCAGTTCATATTTGCCTGAGACATGTTTAGTAGTAACCAAAAGCATCACAAGATGTCCCACAATGGGCTAACCTCAATTAACCACATTATGTTTGGAAGCAGTGACCAAAAGAAAACAAAATGACAGAAACTCTGATAAGGGTGCACCTGTGACACATTTTGTTAACCTCATCAATGCCATTGGAAAAGGTATGTTTTTGCTTTGTGGTTATCAACACACTCACATTAAAAGAAATGATATGGTGTAGCAGCATCAACTTTGAGTATCTACTGGTATCTACTGGTCAGGAACCAGACCACAAATTTACAACTCAACTAACTGAGACTGAGTATACTGTGGGCTGCACTACCTTAAACAATCTCACAGGGGTAACTGACTGTTAATATATGTTAAAGAGAAATTACAAGATTTGACATGTCTTGTCAGGTAAACATTAGCTTTGATATAAAGACCATTAAAATGTTTCATCAAAGATAATTCAAAATCAAATTTTAAAAAGACAATTTAATACTGTATGTATATATCATTTACTGAGTAAAATATTTTTCATAGAATATTTAACTAACTTCAAAGTATTTTAGTAACAATTATTTTTTAAATCAGTTACTCAGCAATTATCTAGTCAATAGACTAAATACTTATCTGAACAATGTCTGAACAGACAATTTTCAAAATGTCTTTTTATTTTTGGCTTATATTTATTTTTTGTAGTTCACAGCACCAAATAAAATGCCTTTTAAGAGAGACAGCTTTTCAAATAAGAAAAAACTAAATATGTTCTTAAGAGAAGGATTTATGGAGGCTATTGATTCTAGATTTGTATTACTGACTACATGAAATCAGCAAGCACTGCAGTTTAAAAATAAGAACATATATTACGTATATACCTTTTGTTGAGGTAAGCTTTTTCTTTATATAGATGCAATGTTTCAAGCAGATGAGAAGGTGCCTTCTGAAGGCTTAAATGTAGCAGGAAAAACTATTCTGGCTTGGCTACAAAGGAAAACTCCTCCTTGCCAATACAGCTAAGTTGTTTTTATTAATAGTACTTGTTCTCCAAAGACTGAAATTTTTTATGCTCAGAGGGTAAACCTGCTACTCTATTTACCATTTATGTTTTTTTTTTCTCACTACATCCAGAAATAAAAATATTTTCAGTTTAAGTTCTTTGTCGTGCAAAATTATCTTGACTTATTTGTAGCAATGAATATTCAGTCTCAAAAAAATGTCAAAACCTAAAATGATCAAGGTTAAACCTCTTGGTTTTAATTGAAAAAGGCATTTTTGACACAAAACAAACACAACTCATCACAAAAAGATCATGAAGACTACATGATGTAAAGCAAGGTGATGATAGCATTATACTGTAGGATGGTTTCTCTTCAGCAGATCTAGTTTGAGAAAGTAGTTGAAGTCAGCAGAGAGCGCCACTGGTTTAATAGTTATTTTTGGGGTTAACCAGGTTATCCTATTACCCTCCAAATCTTTTCATACATTCTCCAAGATCACAGGCATCCTTTGTGGCAAGTCCCCTTCTTTCATATTATGTTATCACTAACCACATCTTCTTCAGCCTCCCTCTTGGCCTCATCTCTTCTACCTAATCATCCCCACCCTTTCTTTTTACATGCCCAAACCCCCTTAGTCTGTTTCTCCTCAGCACAACACATACTTCCTACACACACAGTATTTCTTAAGTGAGTATTTGTCTTCCTTTAGCTCTGTAACATACCATAAATGCTAAAAACAAAAATGGTTAAAGGTAATTTCCATAACTGAAAGGAAAAGAAGGTTAAAGTAATTAAAATTTCAGTTGTAAAGCCTTGATCAGTTGTGCATCTTAAAAGGAAAGAGCACCTTATATAGGCGGGGAAGGAGGTAACAGAGCTGATGAAGGAAAAAAGCAAGAGGAGATTGAGGAAAAGCTGCCATTAGAGAAGATGAAAGAAGAGATGAAAAAGCTGATCTTCCTAAAAAGTTATACTAATTCTGAATATAAGTTAAATTTGCTCACAGTAACCCTGTAAAGCATTAAGTATGTCTGACACAGGAGATTTTTTTAAAAGATGCATGTGAAAACATAAGCTTTCAAACAATGTAAAAATGTAGCCCTTCACAAAACAAGATCAACTACAAGTACAAAGAGTTGCAATCAAAGAGAATTAAATACCCCAAAATCAAAAAAACACTTTGATAAATTTGATTAGAACCTGATACAGTATAATTACTACATTGCTTTCAATTTATTTTGACAGTTTATGAAACAACCCACGTTTCACACCAGATTAAAACTCAACTGTACATACTGTAACGATGTGATCACTATGAGCATGTAGTAGACACCTGTCGCGTGAAAACGAGGTATTGCTTGTGTTGGTGTGTGGCGCAGTTCACCTGTACAATACAACAAAAGTAGGCAAAAAATCCAAAAAACATTACTAATTCTTTTCACGTTAAAGTAAGAAAGAGGGTGCATACAATTAAAGCCTTTTTTGTATTCCACAAAAAAAAAAAAATCATCAAAAGCCATTCACTGGTCCCTATACCATAACAAAAATCATCATTTTTGAGAATACATATTTAAACGCATCAAGAATTTTTGGGGAAAAAGTGTAATGTTTACTTGCCCACTGTCATTTTCCATTAATACAAAGTGAAAAATGCTGAAGTTTCACTATAATGTAAAATTTTTTGCTGAACTGTTATGTTAACATTATAATAAAGAAAATATGTAAATGCTGCCAAGCCAAGCAATATCATATAACAATTGACTCATAGATTAACCATTACACGGGTTAACACAATATTTCCGCAGATCAAGAAAAGGAGATGATGCGCTAAAACTGCCTACAAGACTTAAGTCATCCTTCAGACTGAGGCCATCTAAGCAACCTGGAAAGTGTGTGCTGTATTTACCACATCTGACCAGATGATGGATTGCTAGCTCACTGCAGTCATTCTTAATTGTCATTTAATGAGGCTATTTCAGTATTTTTTCAGCTGTGAATATATTCAGCCTTACACACACAGCAGCCATCCATTTTCTGTATTCTCTTTATTTAATTTAAAATTACTGAGGCATTCAGAAGCAACAAATGAAGGGTACAAACTAATTCTGGACAGGACAGAACACCTGCATCATGTAAATAAAATGTGGCTTCACTGAGCAGGGGTGCTGCTTTTGTCTTCTGGCAGTACAGCCCAGTTTTTGAATTGGCTTGAATCTGATGCTACAAACACACTGACTCAGGACACACTAGATTGCACATCTATAAGACAAAAGGCAGAGCAGACTTTTTTCTTTGTTTCACTGTGGCTAAAGACATCCTTCAAATATTGACCAATGTGATTTTCAAAGGTGTATTGTGCTGAACCGGTAACATCACTTCAAGACAGGCCCACTAAATCACCTAACTAGTTAAAAGGACAACCTCACTTATGGCACACAATGTGGACCTCCTAGAGGCAGTAGCAATGGGGAGAATTAAAACACAACTGAGATATGTTATGAACAATGATGCACATTCTCTTTCTGACACACTAACACAGAGTACTACTAGACAATTCATTATTCAGCAGAATTGTGTCAAGAAACGCTACTGGTGCTCTTCTATACCAACAGCATAACACCACAGCATGATGCCTTATTGTGATTGTAACTGCCAAATATATATATATATATATATATACAGTATATATATTTGAAGAGCTTCTATTAAAAAGTAATATTTTCTCACATGGACAAATACAGTTTTTGATTCTTTCTTTTCATATAATAACTTTCCTATCTTTCTATCCATCAACCTATCTTTTTTATAATGCAGGTCCTATCTATCTATTTGTCTATCTATCTAAGAACAAGAACATGAAGATATAATGGATAAATTGTCACCAAGAAGAATGTTCTTCTTTCAGCCACTCCCATTATGGGCTGCCACAGTGGATCATCTTTATCCATATCTTTCTGTCCTCTGCATCTTATACTATTACACCCATCACCTGCATGTCCTCTCTCACCACATCCATAAACCTTCTCTTAGGCCTTCCTCTTTTCCTCTTACCTGGCAGCTCCATCCTTAACATCCTTTTCCCAATATACCCAGCATCTCTCCTCTGCACATGACCAAACCAATGCAATCTCGCCTCTCTGACTTTGTCTCCTAACCGTTCCAACTTGAGCTGACCTTCTAATGTCCTCATTTCTAATCCTGTCCATCCTCGTCACACCCAATGCAAATCTTTGCATATTGATTTGGCAAAATTTTACACCGGATGCCCTTCCTGACGTAACCCTCCCCATTTATCCGGGCTTGGGGCCGGCACAAAGAAACACACTGGCTTGAAAATGTAGCCTCACCTAATGAATCAATATTTCTGGTGAGGTAGGCTGACAGAAGGGTTGGAATTACGAGTGAACAGTAAAAATCAGTGGGCCATTCTGTCTTGTATCAGTAGACAAGGACACCAGAGGTACTGCAATGGTGTGCACATGTGAAATGTTTTATTTACACACATTTTGTCTCTTGTTAACAGCGCATTTTCTCCAAATAGTATAACACCCCATGTCACTCAAAAGACATCACAAACTGGTCCCATGAAAATGACAGTGACTTTAAATTACTCCAATTGCCTGGACTGTCCCGAGATCATAATGCAATACAGAAAGATTGGGATAATGTGGAAAGAGAGGTTCAAGGTGGGGAAAAAACCTCAGGACCAAAATCCCTAAGAAATGTTTCCGGCACCATGTTAAATCCATTCATCCTTTAAGAATTCAGACTGGTCCGGAGATAACAAGTTAACCTAACTGACAGACAAACATTTTATATATATATATATATATATATATATATACATATATATATATATATATATATATATATATAATATATATATATAAAACACAAAGTTAACCAATTTTTATACCTGGAAAATTGTGCAAAATCACATCTTAATTGAGATATTACTTTTTCATCCGTATACATTTCATTTTGTAAATTATGACATAACTTTTTTTAATGACAGCAAAATACACTAGTCAGCAATAGCACATTAGAGTGCAGACAAGGAAAATGTGTCTCATGTTTCAGGATTACTTTCCATTATAGATAAGTGTGGAAAAAACAGCAGGCAATAATGGGAAAAAAAGACTAATGATTATGAGTCAAGGATATGTATAAGCAACTCTTAAAAACACAAACACACACATATATATGTACTATTAAGTTTAAGGAGGTTATGAGGTTACAAATACTAAAATTTTTAATTGAAACATAATAGAATAAAGAACTGGAATATTGAAACACATCTTCAAGTACCCGGTGAGTTCATTCACATTAGGTTTACATGAACCTATCTCATTTACTATCAAAGGTCAAAGTTCCTGTCTGTGAAAAGCATAAATATGGTACACTGTCTTTCCATTCTCATATTGTGTTTAATCTAATCAATTCCATGTCACAGGAGCAACAGTTAATCTAACATCCTATTGTAGGTCTTTTAGTGGCAGCAAGTTTCATTGGCACACCTGTGGGTCACTGAGCCTGTGGATTTGTCTCTGCAAAGCTTTTAATTTTGCAATGTCAAAAAAAAAATTGTCATGCCAGTTCAGATTCAGTTTTTCTATGGTCAGATAACAGATTTATTTAAAATATTTTTCCTCAATGTACTACTAGTAGTGTTTCAAGACTGAAATTATTTTCTTTAATTTTGCACCTGCTATTAAAGGTGATGTAGAGTATTTTAATCTGCATTTAGAAGAAGTTTAATACAAATGACTGAAGGTAGCCTGGCACGGGAAAAGTAGTGAGATCTTCAGAGCTTAGTAATGACAACAATTCAGTGGCACTGTCTATAGCTAAGCAAAATTATAACATAATACAGGGCATACATATCACCAGTGCTTCTGAAATAATATGAACAACTCCCCATTTGTATCTCTTGTTGAGGAATTCATTTTAAAATAATGTCTGGTATCAGCTTTACCACTAGCATGTCTCATTCCAGTCTTTGTTAATTTAAGACCTATTACAGTATATGGGAGCAGATGAAAAAAGCACTTTGGTTATTTGTTGTACAATGTGACCCTATATATTATTTTGGAACATGTATTGAATACAAGCATACAGTAAGTACCACAATGCTGATAATACTTGACAGTTGTCTTGACTTGGCTGTAATGTATGGGTATGTTTACTTCTTTCTGCGATATCTACTAGAGTAAAAGTAGTTTAAAATTTTGGACTATGAAGGCAATCAGACAAACCAATGTTTTAAGAAATTATAGTAAATAAAAAGTCTGAATACGAGAGTCACATTAGAATCAAATCATTAGACTGTAATTAAATTGAGATTGTTTTGTCTTTTGTTTCAAGTTGAAGGCAACACACTAATTGCTAAATTTACAGCATATCTAAAATTACTGGTCTTTTCTTCAACTGTTCAGCATCAACAAAGAACAGAGCTTAGTGTGCGTGGTTTTTTTTTTTTTTGCATCAACAGTTACACAAGCAAGCACTAGACTCTGCCTGACCACAGACGAGTCAACAGGCACAATTATTCATAGTATTGCTAATAATCATGTCTACATATTTGGAGTCTCAACCTGCAATTACACAGGCAGGATACCCTGAAGGCTTGGGAATGTTCTGTATACATATTAGTCTATCTTTCAAGTGCAACATTTTTTGCTAAAATCTTTAAAAAAATCTTTGCACTCACTTTCAATAATAGATGGAAAAAAATTCAACTATGATTGTTATGTAATTGATGCAACAGTTAATTTTGAATGTGAAATGCTACTAATTCAAAACAAAGTAATTTGTAATATGTTTAGCAAGCCACAAATGATATTTTTTCAAGATCTAAACCCCAACGTGGGAGCATATTTAACCTCTTGAATACTGCAAAGAGCACATTCTCTTAATTCTATTTTTCAATAATACAAAAATAATAAAAAGACACAATTTTTTGAAATGTCACAGTGCAGATTACCAACACAGTTTGCATAGTTATACATTTCTAAAGGTTAACTGGTGCAGTTTGACTTAAGCATCAACTCAGATAAAGCTTATGATGCACCAACTGTTGGAACATAAAAGTAATGCATTTTATTGGTACATGAATAGCAAAATAAGCCTCAATAGATGGTGCACCGAAAATGTTAGCACTTTTACAGAGATTCCTATGTCAAATATTCTATAATTTAGTCAAGGGCCTGGATTTATTTTGATTTTCATAATACAGGTTAAATTCCATTATAGGAAAAACCAAAGCATCAAAATTTTCAGAATAACAAATACTTCTTGTGAGCCTGGACAAATGTTCATAGAACATCATGTTAAACAAATTTTGTTTTAGCAAAATGTAAATCTTAGTATAACAAACTTATTTGACCAAAAATGGCCACCAAATGTAACAATGCAATGCAAAAAATACATAATGCCGTTCCTATACTTTCTGCACCGAGTCTCATCATACACATAGCCGAATTTGGAGTCAGTACTCCACCGAGCGAACATGTGGGTAGTTGTGTTGTGTGAGGATACTGCACTGTTCGAGTTTCATAGTGCTTCTCAAAGTTTTCTTTGAGGAGAACAAAAAAAAAAGTGAGAAAGTGTCAGTTTATGCTGAAAGAAAAATTTAAAATTCTGGAAAAAGTTGTTTCCGGAATTAAGAAAAATGACGTGGTAAAAGCATTTTGGAAAAGTGCGCCGTCATCTTCACCTAATGTCTCATTTTCATTCTCTTCATACCTGTATTTCTATAAAAAAGTTACATCTAATGTCTCATTTTCATTCTTTTTTCATCCTTATATCTCTCTGTTATAAAAAAAAATCCTGGAGAGAAACAGTAGGGCATCGAGACGTGATCTTAACGTTAAGATCACGGAAGACAGTAAAAAGACCCGCGAGGACCTTAAACATGAGACATTGTGCCAAGAGATTGACCCAGGACCGTCTCACGATGACGTAGAATATGAGATTCTTGCAAGACACGCCCTACTTGCAATCAGTATCAAATAAGACAACGGGGCAGCAAAGCATTCAGTCTTGTGAAGGATTTGAGCACACACAGATCCAGGGTCTCAGCGTATATAAAGCGTATAAGGACAATACATTATAAGTAAAATGTTGACTAAGCGAAGAAGAAAGCAGTGCGGAGAAAAGAGACTCAAAAGCATTTGAGAGGAAAAAAAGAGCAAAAAAGAAAAAATAATCTAGGTGCAAATTCAGAAAATAAGGAAAGTAATTATCAGCCCGTGACAAGTGGAACTGAAACAAAGCACATCCAATCGGGCTCCAAAAGTAAAAGACTTCATAAACACGTTCACAAACATTGGTGCTATACACATGCAGAGCAGATTATGAAAGCAGTGGAATTCGAAAGGCTCAAAAAAAAAAAACAAGTAAAGATCATAGTAGCGCAAAGATAAGGTGTCACTGAAAAAAAAGCAGGACAAAGCAAGGTCAGAAATAAAAGAGTAGCAAACAAAGTAAAACGTCATAAATTAGTTACAAAACAAAGGGGCTAAACACATGCAGAGCAGGTTAGAGATAATGAAAACTGGAATTCAAAAGACTTAAAAAAAAAAAAAAAAAAAAAAACGTAGGTGTGAAACACAAGCAGAGCAAGATACAGAATATGAAAGCAGAAAAAAAATGACTGTCAAAAAAAGAAAGTAAACATCGCATTAAGCGCAAAAAAAAGAGAAATTTTTACTCGGAGAAATAACTAAAAGGCAAACAGAGATTGAATATATGGACACAGGTGACATGTCAGATGTAAGTAAATATTATAAGGCTTTGAGGTTTAAGTCAGAGAATTTCAAAAACGTGTTTTACCTCACATGCATTTATTGGTTACTTTGCAAAAAAAAAAAAAAAAATTATTAACTGCTGATGATGTAGATCACTTTGTCTGTGCTGAAATTCCAAACCGAGAAACCTATCCTGAAATATGGTACAAAGCCATTAAACACATGTCTCACTGACCTTATTTAAGATTCAGCATATTGGAACTCGAAAGATTCCAAATATTGTTTTTACTTAAGTTCTGAAATAAAAGTGAAACTAATGAAATAGCAACAATTCAAAGAAAAAAAAATCTTAAAATTGTATATCCGGAAAACCAAACACGGTGGTTGGTCACAGCATCCTCAACAGCAACGGCCTGCGTCTCCTGCCCTTTGCTACAGTCAACAACCTCGTCGTTAGTAATAGCCAATTTCAACATTCACTGAAACATCAAATTACATGGTAAAATCCGTTTCTGGTTCCGGTCATCAATCAAAGATGCCCATTCAATGCTTGGCCCAGACTGCAGATTGGACCACTACCTTGTGTGCTCTGTGATCAAACTCCAATTCCAAAGATTTCAAATGCAAATCATGCCCAACAGCAAAGTTCGACTGGAAAGGCCTGCTGGATTCTGTCCGGGAGGAGGAATTCCAACTTGCACTCTCAAATCGCTTTACGACATATGCTGAATAAGAGGATGCTGACGTCAAAGAGAAACAGATCTTAGATGCTATCAGGGGGAACACAAGGGTATTATGCCCACCAATCCAACATCAAATAGAGCCATGGATATCTGATGCATGCTTGGACATGGTGGAAGAGTGAAACTGAATCAAGCTGATTGATCACGAGAGAGATATCAGCAGCTCAACCAGAAAATCCGACGATGAATGACAGAGAATGAGAAGTGCACTGGAACCATGTAGCGGCAGTCTTGGAAGAGGCTGCCATGAAACACAAGTACAACATGCTTTATTGAACTCTCCAAAGATTTAGTGGAAAGGCGAAATTGACAAACAACAACATCCGTAATGCCGACAGGACATTCATTTGATCAGTCACTGAGCGTTTACAATGGAGAGAATTTTTCCAAGGTCTATACAATCATGTTTGCCCCCCCCAAGAGACATTAGCAGAACCGCTATGCATAAACCAACCAGAGACAACAATGTTCAACGATGAACCAACCATTAAGGAGGTAAAGGGAGCCGTCCGAATCTTTAAAAATGGCAAGTCATCAAGGAAGCAGTCAAGGCGCAGGAGAAGACTTTCTGCTTCATTGCCTCCACCTACATCTCAGGACCACTTCGAGAACTGATCAAGTACCAGTCACATGGAAGAAGGCCATCATCGTACCCATCCACAAGAAAGGTGGCATCTGTGATTGCCAGAATTATCACGGCATCAGCCTGCTCTCCATCATAGGCAAAGTTTTCATGAAGATCATCCAGTCAAGACAATCAAGAACAAGCAGGCTTCCAGGCGAATCGTGGATGCTTTGACTAGATTTTTACCATCCGGCAATTGATGGAAGAAAGATTTTGAAGCCAGAAACGAACTGTCATCGTCTTTATCAAATTTTGATCAGCATTCGACTGCATTCACTGGCCTGCCCTATGGAAAGCACTGGAGACTGAACTCATCACTCAGGAAGTGATCAACCATCTCCAGGCGAACTACATCCAGGCATCCAGTCAAGTACAGATATAGAGTGAGCTTTTCAAGGCATTTACCATCCAAACTGAAGTCCACCAGGGAGAAGTGGTCTCTCCGCTGTTCTTCAACATCATAATGGATGCCATAATGAGACAAGCATTCCAGAACAGGCAAGGAGTCCAGGACCATTCCATGAAAGGTGACATTGCCATACTGGCCGACGATGATGCCAAGGCCATGGATATCCTTTATATCACTTGCGTCACCCAACCATACGGACCCAATATCAATGCAGACTAGAGGAAAGGGCTGACAAGGGACAGATCACTAGCCATTGTTCAACTGAACAATGCCCAAATTGAACAAGTTCAATAATTCAACTACTTGGGCTTGATGGTATAAGAGAAGAAAGCAGCGTCCACAGCACACACCCACACCCATATCGGTCACTCAACCGCTGCATTTGCTTACTCTACTGATGCATGTGGAAGTGAACCAACATTTCCACCAACACCTCTATGGATTGAAAACTTGGATGCTACCCAAATCAGACCTGACTAAACTGGAGGTCTTCCAAATGTGCTGCCTACACCATATTCTTCAAGGTTTAATTTACGACCGCCTTTAAAATGAGGACATTTGGCGCAGTTGTGAAAACCAGCCAACAATTAAGGAGCAGCTTCAGAAACAATGATTACAATGGTTCAGACACAGTTGTAGAATGGATAACAGCTGGATACTAAGCAAACATCTCTGGTGAAAGTGACCCATGCAGTGCAGAGTCCAACAAACAGCGCCAAAGAAAATGTGGATCAAACAGGTTGAAGAAGGCATAAAGAATCAACAACTTTTTAAGATATAATGCAAATAAATGTGTCAATGTGTGCAACATGAAATGTTCATCTAAGGGGAATACTCTAGAAGTAATTAAACCTTACTGCACCCACTATCTTGTTCCCCACCTTGCATGTTAATGAACCTCATAGCAAAATGTCACCAGGTAAGTCATGCACCTTTATTCATGATCTACTTACAGTTCTAGGAGTAACTCCTGCCAATTTAGTTTCAATGACATTTTTTTTTTAGCTTCAAAGGCATATTTTTCCAACATCCTTCTTACCACATGGCCCTCCTTTAAATCAGACCTCTACCCTCTACTTATCAGACACAAGTCAATAAGAGCACTTAACAGGATAAACTATTCTCCCTCATTTGGATATTAATAAAATATTAAAATATCATCTTTTTTGCTTCTTAGCTCCTCTGTTTAATTGCTAGACTACATACAGTATTTCTGTCATTTTTATATATCTGAAGTTTCTAGTAGAATAACTTACCAGCTACTCACACCAGCTTTTTGAGTAGTGGATAAAAGAAATAAAATTGCTAATTTGCCCATCCTATAAAGTAAGCTGTAAAACGGAAAATAAGGAAAGCCCGCAATGGAAATACCTTAATAGATTAATGCTGAAACACTCAGTGAGGTCTCTGTATGAGATATACTTTAAGGAATGCATTACCCACAGTCTCAACATTTTTTTGGCTAAATGTCAATTCCTAACTTTGCATTTAATGTCCAGGTTTCATTATCCATTCATAAGAAATATATCAAAGCTTAGAATAACTACCACAGAGATCACAGGCACAAATTTTGTGCTACATTTATATAAATAAGTCTTCCTATTAAGTACAAATTAACTAAATCACTGACTCTTGGATGAAAAATAATGTTTGGAGCAAATCATAAACTATGATGACACTAACATTCAACTAATCAGGAAAACAAAATTAATTATATATAAATTGCTTGCTAAATGGCTTAATATTACTGTTAGAAACAATTACACAAAATCAACTGCAAGATCATTTCTTTTCTATCACTGGTTCAGTCCTTTACCAAATAGATCAAAACAGCCTCTTCTGAAAAAGGTTAACTAGCTGCTACTGTAGTAAGTATAGTGCATTTAGATAAATGTGTCTTTTCCAATTATAATAACACAAAAAGTAAAGAAATAACCTTTAAAAAGTTACTAAATTAAAAGCTGGCTGCTTAACAATGAATTCAAATTATTTCTATCCACCCACTTATCTTCTGGAGAGAGACCAAAGGTTATCCTAGGATCATTAGGTGCAAGGCAGGAACCGGCTGTGGACTGGCCACGCTGAAACACTATAGAGAGTTATCAACTAATCAGGATGTTGCAAGAGTGAGAAATGAAAGGCAGCTGTACACAATACAGGTTCAGCAGAACACAGTCACTCTAATTTATAATTAACAATAAAAACATCCAATGTTGAGAATCACTTAACAAAATGTAGCAACCATAAATAAAGAAACAGCTTCTGCAAACATTAATGTACAATAAACAAATAATCTTTAAAAACCCTCTTTTAGGCGGAAAGAAATTAAGAAAACATATCAAAGCCAACCTTGCCATTGTGGTTTTTAAAGAAGTCACTTTACAATATTTTTATAATGTTGGTATTATTTTCATTTTAATTAATTTTATTGTTACGTGGTAATGTTACCATGATACTGGTGCATTTTTTTTTGTGGCTAAGGACACATAGTTATGAGCGACAACAATTTTTCTCAGTACGTGATTTGTTAACATTTCGTGCATGATATCATACCATGTATGTTTATCAAAGATGCCGGCATCCTTTCATCAACGTCCAAACTTTAGAATCTCAGTACTTGGATAAAGACTTTGTGAGTTTTGGTAGGGATATATATATATATATATATATATATATATATATATATATATATATATATATATAATTGCTTGCTACTAATTGCGTACTAGACAAGTTTATAATTCATTCGCCCTGCTTTTTGAATAGTTTTTTATAGTGATGCTCAGCAGCTGATTGAAATAGGATTTTCACCCCAAATGACTCCACTGGTGAACAGTAAATTAGCTGAACTCAAAAAAAAAAAAAAAAAAAAAAAGATTTTTTTTAAGAACCCGCTAATTTAGTTGTAGGGAACCTTTATGCAAGTCATTACAGTAGTCAAAGAATCGCATGAGTCGATTTGTTGCCGAACTTTCTATAAACAGGCAGCCAGCAGTCAAACTTTTAGAGCAAGTCAAGGCAGGAATATTATATTCACATTGAAGAAAGTGGAGTACTAATCTGAGAAAAGGGAATCCGAAGAGTCGTGCTGTGCATATAGACAAACAGTAGAGTGTAAGAAAACTGAGTCACGTCTTTGGCAGAAATTAAAAACAGACTGTGTTTAAACTTTTTCATTTTGTCATGTAATTAAAACAGACACTCCCTGATTGTGGATGGTGAGCAAGATTGCGTTTAGTACAGCAGCTTAGAGTGTTAATTAGAAAACCAACAGATAAAGAAGAATTTGCCCTTGCTGCTTATTAAACAATAGGCTTATTAGTTTAAGAGAGACTGCATTGATTTTACATGTTAACTTGTTAAGCACACTTGTGACCAAGGGGCTAACTTCATATTGTAAAAGAAAAGACTGTTGGTTTAGCTTGTCACTTTCACCTAGAAATGTTGAAACTGTAAAAATGTTGACATGTTGAACTGTAAAAAGACTGTATAACACATTGGGATGATGTTCACCACAAAAAAAAATTATATGTGTTACAATCACAATCTAAGGAATCCAACTTTAAAATCTGCAACTGCAATATATGATTAAGCAAAAGTACTAGTAATCCTTTGACATAATAACACATTGATTATTAACCTGGAATAAATTAAGGAAAGATATCAATATCCATCTCTGGTGATATGTATAAAGGATCCGTGTTTGCGTGCAAGTTTTTTGATAAAACAGTGCGCCTCAGCTCTGTGGGTGTGTATGGTGCAGGGTTGCTATATTTTCCAAAATTACAGATAGGGACAGCCACCATTTTCAGCGGCCAAAAAAAAAAAAAATGTTAATGAACAAAGGAAGACAAAAAAATACATCACTTTAATTAAATTATAATTATAGATATATAAGCATGTATAATCTAAACATACAAGTATATGTAAAAAAGTATATATATATATATATATATATATATATATATATATATATATATATGAGAGAGAGAGAGAGAGAGAGAGAGAGAGAGAAATGAACATGTATAAAGTTGTCACAGAAGTATGGTTATGTTTGAAATAACCAGTAACAAGTTTTATGTTTCATATAATATGACAAGATATATGTATATAGAATGCAGATATGACCTATGTTTTAATCAAGAAGTCTTTATTAGTATCACTTCACTTTCAAAACAAATTACACACAAGCACCCATAATGAGCACAAGTAATGTATGACAACACAAGCACATGATGTACACAAACACAGATGATTCAAACACTCAGATTCAGCTGACAGTTACAAATTTTATTATTAAAAGGTGTAACTCCAGGCTGTCTACAAAAATTCAGAGACCCTCTTTAACTAGATATTCAATAAAAAAAAAAATGTAACTAAGACTTTTTTTTCTACATACAATAATTGATCAATCAGTATTTTCAGAAGCAATGCAGGACTCAGGATTTGTCTGTTGAACTCGGGACAGTCCCGCTCAAACTGGGATGTCTGGCAATTCAGGTGTGGTGGCAAGTTAATTACCTGTTAATGTGCAGGTCAGGTCAAGTCAGGTAAGGTCAGGTCAGCTGTTCCACCTTGGCACTTTGTGGGTCTTAATTCAAGCACCACACCCACATGATAATACAGAGAGCTTAAGTAGAAAAGCACGGAAAGGAAAGGGAAAAAGAGAAAGAAGCCAGAGGTTAAAGCAAAAACAGGAGGACCAGGATCATGGCAGAGCTGGCACTGTTGGGAGGAGGCAAGCAGTCAGGGAGAATGCTCCATGTGGAGTGAGCAAATGGCACTTGCAGGATAGAATCGCTCCTACTGAGATCCAACAGACAATGAGAAAAGGTGGAAGGGGGAGAAGGGTGTTGGCTCGCTGGGTCCCAGAGGATGCTGAAGTGATGGCGATGGAGACATGAGCCAGATAATAATAATAATAAGGATAATGGTTGACTGTGCTTGCTGGAGAATGTTTCCCCTTGCTGAAAAGTCATTACAGGGTATGCAGAGGAGATGTCATTTTAGATGGATGCACTAAAGCTCATAATGGCTTTTATGGCTAGATCCTGCCCATGTTTAACATTAAAATTTAATCTATTTTTTGGATTACTGGCATCAAACCATCTATCCAGCCTATCCTGCTACCACTGGGTAAGAAGTTACAAACAAACCGTCCCTTGACATGGTACCAGACCATGGTAGAGCACACTTATTCACTTACTCATGCTGGTCCAATTTAGATTTGCTAATTAACTTAAAACACACAAACACTCATCTTTGGAATAGAGGAGGAAAAACA
The DNA here is from genome assembly GCF_900747795.2 of Erpetoichthys calabaricus. Taxonomy (NCBI): domain Eukaryota; kingdom Metazoa; phylum Chordata; class Cladistia; order Polypteriformes; family Polypteridae; genus Erpetoichthys; species Erpetoichthys calabaricus. The sequence goes on along the minus strand of NC_041396.2, from coordinate 15,988,972 downwards.
CAATGAGACATGGGAGAATGTACAATGTTTAATATGCAGTTTCTTATTAAGAACTTGTTTACAGGATTATGGAGCTGTCAGACAACAGCACTAATTACTGTTATCGTACAATATAAAAACCAAATACTAGAAGTGAAAATATTGAGACAAAACATAATATTAAATGAATCGATACAATAAAAGCAATAAAATGCTATTTTCTTACATAAAATTGTAAACTACTTTAAAGGAGTATATCTACTAGTCTGACCTTAAAATGTTAGGGAGGTATCAATGTAAAATGAGATATTTTCTGTTCTTAGCAATTCATTTCTTTTTTTTTTTTAATCTCAAGCAAATGGGAGACAGTCATCTTTTTCCTAGTTTAGGATTTGCATTTATAATTATTCTTATGGCTATTCCCTGTATTTGCTCAAAATATTTAGCCATTTAAAATTACAGTGTACATAAACTGAATAAGAAAAAATACTTGTAGTCAGCTGTGCAGTTTTATGCATTCAGCCTGATCTCAGCCTGGAATAATTTACTACTTCAAGTTCTAATTATTGTTATTGTTTGGAGTTATTATATTTTCCCCGTATAGCTGGTGCTTGTTGATACAGCTACTTCATTATTTCTGTTGCTGTTATTTTTTTTTGCTATTGTTTGTATTTCTGCTGTTACTAGTATTTCAAAAGCAACATTCATTGGTTGTTGCCATTTTTTGAATCAATGCTAATACTTTTGCAGTCACTTTGAAGCAGCACCTCCATGATAATATATTCATTTTTACTCCGATATAGAAAGCTCAGGGAGGTACAGTAATTAACTAATTTAAAAGATGGGCATTTCAAAATTTTAGCTAGTTTATTGAACAGTCAGTTATTTCTGTTTATTGTATTTTCGAGTGCTCCCTGCATGGAGTTTACATTTTCCTCCAGGTGCTCTGGTTTCCTAACACAGTCCAAAGACATGAAAGTTAGGGGAATTGGCAATGTTAAATTGTCCTGTGTGCCTACTGCCTCATCCTGGGATTGTTTTTTATCTTGTGCCCGATGCTTGTTGGGTTAGGCTCCCTCTTCCCATTTAAAACACCCTGGATATGCAGATTAAGGAAATAGATGAACATTTTTGCAACAGTGAGTCACATTATAAATAACAACTATAGCAGAATGCAATTACATGTGTTAATAAATTACATTAAATGAATAATTTTTAACAGTGCTTTACAATGTCAAGCAGTAATAAAGGTATCCCAAATAGACTTGTGCCAGCTCAATAGCCTTTACTGATAACAGATTCTAATTCTGTAAGGTTTATAATTAACTGTATATTAAATTGCTTAAATGTATGATTTTTTGAAAGAAATACCTGATGGAGAGTTGAAATCACTGTTGAAGACTCAAAGTAAAATTGTTGGCTGCTTCAGACCACGATGGAGAACAGTTCTGTTGCTTTTCTGATACATTACAGTGTGATGTTGTTTTTACCATAATGTAAACACTGCATAATAATGCTTACATAATTCATTTTCTTTTGTATTTATTTCTATACAAGTGATCTTCTTTTCAAAATAATTACTAGGGGGCTCTGTTCTATGGGGTGGGCGCTACACGCTAGCCACTTCACGGCTCTGCCGCTTGCGTATGGGGAAGCGGAAGTACAATTTAAACAGATTGTTATTTTCATGGGCATTGTTACATATGCATAATAGAATTAACTATTTTACAATAAAGCGAGTATTTAACCATAGTAAAAAATAGTAAAACATAATAAATTGAAAGAAAATTATGTTTCATGTTGCATTAGAGGTATTAGTTGCATTATACATTTTTGTTCTTTTTGGCTTTGAAATTAACACACAAATACTTTTTAAACTTACACTTTTATTGTAAAACTTCAGTAAAAACAATATTTGGAATTAACTTTTCGTCAATATTGCATATTGAATTTTGATTCTGTGTTTGGACTTACATCGTGACAACGCAACGTATAACTGCCCATTGGTGAATATCGTTTCTTTCTCTCTGATAAATAAACCGACTTTTTCGAATGTTTGTCCCTGTGATTTGTTAATTGTCATAGCAAAAGCTGTTCTAATGGGAAACTGTAAACGTTTTAATACGAATGGCATATCAACATCTCCTTTGGTATCTAATGTTATCCGTGGAAGATGTACTACATTACCTTTCTTGTCGCCTGTTAAAATTTGACATGTCAGAATTGTTCGACCAATTCTGAATACAACTAATCTTGTCCTATTGCACAGCACATAGCTCATATATAAATTCCGCAATAACATTATGATACATCCTTCTTTCAACAGTAATTCGGCCGGTGGAAGACCAGACGGTCTTAATGGTTGTAGAAATTCTTTGGGATATTGTAAGTTGATGTTTTCATCTTCCACACCATCACCACCAACTGTTTCAGCATAGTCTATTGACACACATTTAACCAATTTGCCGTGTAACCGATCGACAATTTTCTTGTTAATTCGATTTACTTCATTGTTTCTCGGTGTTAGGATTGCCCGTGTACTCATTCCTTCTGTTGATAACCCTTCGGGATAAAATTCTTCAATAAGATTTGGACATAATAAGTCTTCTTTTATTGGGTACTTAAAGTGAGGAAAATATAAAAAAATTATAAGAGCTGAGAGCGCAGTAACTGTGTCTGACAAAAGCATTCACACGAATGAGAGGTGAGAGGACCGCGGGCGTGGGCCGTTAACCAGAAATGGTTGAGAGGAGGGTGGGACTTGAAAAAATCTCTTGGCAATAGTATCGTCTCAAGATTTTCTTTTAAAAAAAGAAAGAAATGTACAGCAGGAAAAGTGAGCTGGTGTGTACGTGCCTCTCTAGGAATTTGACTAACAGTACTGGGGCTCCGTTTAGCTGCAGAAGTGGGTTTCAGATGAGTTAAACAAGAAACTATACAAAATATACAAGCTGGAGTAACACCTCTCAATTTAAATTTTAAATAGTAAACTAATTCATAATTAAAGTGGAACAGAATGTTTCTCTATTGTTAAGATACATATGTATGCAAATTTGCCAATGCAAAGGGAGATTTTTAAATGTCTAAAATTTGTATAGTGTGAAGTATTGAAGATATCTTAACAAAAACTAAATTTTTTTGACAAATTTCCCTGAATAATAATTGTGCCAAACTTCAACAAAGTCTGTCCACCAGGAGCTAATTTGTTTCATGAAGAAGAGCTAACAAAAGTAGGTGCTTTTCACATTATATGCGAATGCACAAAAAAAAAATTACGAGAAAAACATACAATTAGAAATCTTACTCAAAGACGACCAGAGTATTGTTAAAATTACACTGTTCTATAAACTTTACATCACCTCCATGTTAGAGGGTGTGCAAAATGTACATTATTAACATAAAAGTTCAGGTATGGAAGCTACCATTTCACTAGCTTTTAAAAGTATATGATTTACTCTAATCAGAACTCCATCTGTTACAGCATCTCCAGAAGAGTTTTTTAGGAAAACCTAAAAATACAGATCCTCTGTGGCTGGCAGAATCTTGTAATGTCAATCAGGGGCCTAAAGCTGGAGGTGTGAAGTGGCATAAGACTATCTTGAGAATGTGCTGGTCAGTGGTTCCTTAGGACTAAAACATTACTTTCCTTATAAATGTGTAAAGGCAGATGTGGATGCAGACAATAAATAAATAAATAAATAAATAAATAAATAAATAAATAAAGTAGCTGCACTTTGCTAATAAAGATTTCAATTGTAATTTAAGAAGTGTATGGCTTTAATAACAAAACTGGCTGACTTTTATACCATATCATCCTTCTTTGAGCCCTTCTCATAAGAGTCAGTGATGGAATCCTAAATTTGTTATATTAGGTATTCTCATTCTGTGCAAATTAATTTAATCAAGGTATATAATTAAGTGCAAAGGCCAGTCTTCCAGGTAAGAGGTAACTGTCAGTTTGTTTTTCCTGATTCATCTGGGTAAAGAGATATTTAGTAACGTAACATTTTCAAACACTATTTTTCTATAGCACTTTTCGTCATATACAGGCAGTGAGTGTTAAATACCAAATAACATACAGGCAGACTATATAGTATTTATGTGTATAAAAGGTATCAGTTCCCAAAGTAGTTCCACAATGGCAAATGTTATGCTGAACGTTACTTTGTCCATTACGCAGTACGTAAACATCCAGGAAAACAAATGTAGTAATGTGATTAAGCAAACATTTTAGTTTACAACAGAAATTAGCCCTTGATTACAAGATCAGCTACAATAAACACCTTCTGCAGTGTGTCATCCAACACAAACTAGAGATGCCTTCTCAGTCTGTTATTACCAGGCATGTTAAGGGTTCAGCAATATGGTACATCATTTCAGCTAGACTAAGACATTAAGTGATAACTATGTGTATGTTCAAAGTGCATGAAGTATGGCAAAAATGGTGTAGTGTAATGCTCAAGTTTTCAGGTTCACTGCAGGCTTACTGCACAAGTCACTTTACCTGTCAATGCTCAAACAGTACAAGTACAACTCAGGTGGACCGTACATATAAAACACACTGGCATGGAATATACTAACAAACTTTGGTGTATAAAATAGAGCACAAATTAAAAAATAAAACAGAGTAAAATGGAAGGTTTTCAATCAATTTTCAAGTAATCATGCTGCATCAGAGTAAACAGTTTACAAAGCACTTGGAATATATAAATTGTTCTGGATAAATATTTCAGCAACAGTAAAATGATGTATAGGTTTAGGAAGACTAAACTAATCTAAAGTGAGACCATTACTTAGTATTTTACATCACTGTTCCATTCCAGCTGTTAGAAGACATATCTGATTGAAAAGGTAACCTCATGTTTTTCAATACAGGCTGACCTGGAAGAACATAAGCTAACAAGAGAGTTTGGCAGTGAAGACAAGATTAGGTAACAGTATTTCAAAGTATATATTTTTTCAACAAGAGTGCTGTAAATTTTACAACTGTGCATATATCAGTTAAGACTTGAATTAATATAGACAGGTTGAATAAGAAAAAATGAACTTGAAAAACATTTGAGTTAAATGTTTTGGGTGACAGAATAATGATAATTTGCAATTACAGTAAGCAAAACAATTTATGCTTCAACACAAAACAAAGAAGCAAGCCAAGAAATCCACCTCCCTGCTACCTGCTGAAGGATACACCTATAGGCACATCCTTTAAAATCTGGCATTAAAGTGACCCAATTAATGTGTCTTATATCCACTCCTTGTTAACATTAATACAGCTTGTTGGATATTTACTTTGATATATAGTTGACAAATTAGCTAAAATTAATATTTTATAATATTAACATATATATATATATATATATATATATATATATATATATATATATATATATATATATATATATATATATATATATAGGTTCGATTCCCGAGAGGGAGTGCAGTGGAGTGTGTACGCCTGATGAGCCCAGAATGAGGGCGAAACACGTGTCGCGTACTCTTTGCATTTATTTGACAGTAAACTATTTCAACCATTCTATGATCTGCTCCTCACAAACTGAGGGCACCGTGGCGGATGTTAGCAGATTGCTGGCCAACCACAAGCGTTACCTGGTAGGTAACCACCCATACAATCAGATTGTGACACAGACTACGAATGCCGTGAATATATATATATATATATATATATATATATATATACACACACACACACACACACACACACACATATATATATCGTGGGGCAAAAAAGTATTTAGTCAGCCACCAATTGTGCAAGTTCTCTCACTTAAAAAGATGAGAGAGGCCTGTAATTTTCATCATAGATATACCTCAACTATGAGAGACAAAATGAGAAAAAAAAATCCAGAAAATCACATTGTCTGATTGTAAAGAATTTATTTGCAAATTATGGTGGAAAATAAGTATTTGGTCACCTACAAACAAGCAAGATTTCTGGCTCTCACAGACCTGTAACTTCTTCTGTAAGAGGCTCCTCTGTCCTCCACTCGTTACCTGTATTAATGGCACCTGTTTGAACTCGTTATCAATATAAAAGACACCTGTCCACAACCTCAAACAGTCACACTCCAAACTCCACTATGGCCAAGACCAAAGAGCTGTCAAAGGACACCAGAAACAAAATTTTAGACCTGCACCAGGCTGGGAAGACTGAATCTGCAATGGGTAAGCAGCTTGGTGTGAAGAAATCAACTGTGGGAGCAATTATTAGAAAATGGAAGACATACAAGACCACTGATAATCTCCCTCGATCTGGGGCTCCATGCAAGATCTCACCCCATGGGGTCAAAATGATCACAAGAACGGTGAGCAAAAATCCTAGAACCACACGGGGGGACCTAGTGAATGACCTGCAGACAGCTGGGACAAAAGCAACAAAGGCTACCATCAGTAACACACTATGCCGCCAGGGACTTAAATCCTGCAGTGCCAGACGTGTCCCCCTGCTTAAGCCAGTACATGTGCAGGCCCGTCTGAAGTTTGCTAGAGAGTATTTGGATGATCCAGAAGAGGATTGGGAGAATGTCATATGGTCAGATGAAAAAACTCTACTCGTCGTGTTTGTAGGAGAAAGAATGCTGAGTTGCATCCAAAGAACACCATACCTACTGTAAAGCATGGGGGTGGAAACATTATGCTTTGGGGCTGTTTTTCTGCAAAGGGACCAGGATGACTGATCCGTGTAAAGGAAAGAATGAATGGGGCCATGTGTCGTCAGATTTTGAGTGAAAACCTCCTTCCATCAACAAGGGCATTGAAGATGAAACGTGGCTGGGTCTTTCAGCATGACAATGATCCCAAACACACCACCCGGGTAACGAAGGAGTGGCTTCGTAAGAAGCATTTCAAGGTCCTGGAGAGGCCTGGCCAGTCTCCAGATCTCAACCCCATAGAAAATCTTTGGAGGGAGTTGAAAGTCCGTGTTGTCCAGCGACAGCCCCAAAACATCACTGCTGTAGAGGAGATCTGCATGGAGGAATGGGCCAAAATACCAGCAACAGTGTGTGAAAACCTTGTGAAGACTTACAGAAAACATTTGACGTCTGTCATTGCCAACAAAGGGTATATAACGAAGTATTGAGATTAACTTTTGTTATTGACCAAATACTTTTTTTCCACCATAATTTGCAAATAAATTCTTCAAAAATCAGACAATGTGATTTTCTGGATTTTTTTTTTCTCATTTTGTCTCTCATAGTTGAGGTATACCTATGATGAAAATTACAGGCCTCTCTCATCTTTTTAAGTGGGAGAACTTGCACAATTGGTGGCTGACTAAATACTTTTTTGCCCCACTGTATATACACGCACACACATATATATTATATACACACACACATACAGTACACCCTCAAATTTCACAGGGGTTACATTCCTTGAGCACCAGCGAATTGTGAAAAAACACGACTTTTGGATGTGGTAAAAAAAAAAAAAAAAAAGCCTTTTAAATGCCTATTTTTATAGTTTAAACCCTAAATACAATATGCCCCCAAAGCACTTTAATTTCATTGCAAACTCAGCTTAATACATTAATACCTTACCTAAAAACAGAATGTAAAGGTAAACCCGTATACTGTATAGTACTGTACTGCTATGTCTCCCATGGTGCTAGAATGTAAAATACTGATGTTACCGCTATACGTACTGTAATTCATGCAAGTGCGTTTTCTTTGCTATGCGCTGTCGTTTTCTTTGTTACTAGGGGGCTCCGCCCCCTGCTCGCTTCGCTCGCCAACCCCTGGCGTTGGGGCATGACAAAGAGTGAGATGTATGAATGAGATATAGAATAGTGTGGAGGTGTGGATGATGCATACAGAAAGCAAAAAATACAGTGTTTGGCACAGAGTAATGGTTTATTGGAATATTTGTTTGTACACAACATTAGTAGTAAAGATGGTGTGTTGTCCTTGAATGAGTCTTCCTTGGCATGGAGCATTTATAACTCTAACTTTAACGTCAGATGAACGTCGAACACGTGAGAAGGCAACATAAAGTTGTCCATGTCCAAAAACGGGCTCAGAGAGGTAGATGCCAACCTTGTCTATGGTTTGTCCTTGTGATTTGTTGATGGTCATGGCAAATGCACGTTTAATGGGGAACTGTCTGTGTTTCAATGTAAAAGGTAATTCTAGGTCAGAACTCGTAAGGTCAATTTTAGGAATGAGAACAGTATTGTTAGCATGTGATCCTGTAAGAACTGTTGCTTGAATAACATTGTGTGTCATGGTGTTGACGACTAAACGTGTGCCATTGCATAAACCCTGTTTAGTGTAAAGGTTTCTTAATAGCATGATTATTGTTCCGTTTTTAAGGCTAAGATTGTGTTGTGGTAATCCGGCTGGGTTAATAGTGTTCAAATATTCTAAGGGGAAATTCAGATGTTCATTGTCGTCATCAGAGTCAACTTTGTCAGAGCTTATAAAGAGCCGTGCCTCTCCAGGAAGTAATGAAATGACCTGGTTATTAATGTGATCAACATTAATATTTTTTGGACATAATATAGTGCGTTGTGTTAAAAGGGGTATTTGGTCCAATGAGATTGCTGTTCCAAATATCTCTGCAACTAAGTTGTCGCAGATAAAGGATTGGGGAATTGTACTAATATTTGGGTGAAGTCCATCTGTATTGGTGAGTGTACCATTTCTCAGTTGTAATAGCCAATTGTTATATTCTGGATCTGTACATCGCATGTTTTGTACTAACTGTATTGTTTGAAAGCAATGCCAATTGTCTGCGTATTTTAAGGTGGACTGAACAATAGCTGAGCGCATGGCATGTGGAACAATAGCCAAGCATTGTCTAAAACCACCTCCTAATAAAAGTACTTTTCCTCCAAAGGGAATATTATTATTCATCAACGTTTGTAGAAAGTTTATCAATGGTGTTGAGTAAGTGACTGGATGCCATTGTACATTCATCAATAATTAACTGTTTCGCAAGACGGATGTCATATTTGTCCACATATGCGAAAGCAGTATGGGCCATTGCCTTTTGGTGGCCTGATATGTACTCTGGTAGATGCAAAAGCAAATGAACTATTGTAGGATCGAATGCAGTTCATAAAGTTTTTACTTTCAGGCACATCGTTAGTTAGAAGCTTCTGTAGATATTCAGGATATGAATGTAAAGGAGGCAGTCTAATCTGACCCTTTTGACAACAACGTGTAAATTCATTATTTGTATTGCCAGTTGTTTCTTCAGAAGTTAAGTGAATGACTATGATTGCAAATGACATTCATTAATCCCAATGAATTTTCCTCAATAGTGCACTCATTATTGAATGCGTTGTCAGCCAAGTGGCACAAGCGTTTAGCAGGTGTCTGGGGTTGATGTCCGCGACGGGCAGGTTTTGCTTGTGGCGTTTGAGAGGCGCGTTGTTGCATGTCCAGTATTTGGGACGCGCTATTTTTGAGGTGCATTCGATTCGCCTGTGCTGTGCGAAAAGTCCGTTTCAGTCTACGTCGTGCATTGTTTGTATCGAGCCTTGTCCGTTTTTGTATGTCGGTCAGTTGAGCTTTCTATTTTTGGAGCCTTGCGTGCTTGTTTTCTGTCAGTTCATATGCGCGTTGTAGACGTCTGCATTCATTTATGCTGTCTCTTCGCTCCCGTTTTTGTATGTCTGAGACGCAAGGTCTTTCGGTTTGAACTCGTGCCTGTTTCGATGCAGCACTTTGAGACGCACGCTGTATGCGTCTACATTTGGGCACGTCTCTGTAACGGGGTTAGTTGAGCTTTGCGTTTTTGGAGGCGCGAAATTTTTTGCTCCCGGAGTTTCAAAAGCGCGTTGTATGCGCCGCCGTGTATTTTGTTTTTTCATGCGGGTTCGTGTGTTTGTTCCCGTTATCCGAGTCGAATCGTTTTGTACCCGTGAGCCTGTATTCATGACTTTTTTGTTCCTCAGCGTGCGAAATATGGATAAGTAATAAGGAGGATCGCACTCACTGTTAATATGGAGCCTTTTCTGCAGTTGATCGGTTAATAGTGGTTTATTGTAAGGAGATCCACGTATGCTGCATAGTGTGAAGGTGTTGAGATGACGTATGTTTAATATGGACGGTTCCTTTACAAATGGGGCTTTGGGTGTCACTTGTTATTGATGTTAGTTTGTTTGTGGGTCTGATTCGTCGTTGTTGTGAACGTGTCGTGTGCCATGTCTCGTCTCTAATGGGCTTGGCGTGGCGGTCACGGCTTCTTTTTTTGGTGCATTAGGAGCTTGTTAAATCCTCCTCTTTGTGTGGGTCCCCTTTCGTGTGCAATGGGATTCGTGCGGCGCTGTGTGGTTTTCCGGTGTCTGAGGTTGGGAGGATTGGTGGGGCGCGAGCGTCTTCTTTCTTTTTGTGTGCCAGGGGCTTGTTGAATCCTCCTATTTGTGTGTGTCCCGTCCCTTGCTTGTAGGGTGGGCGGGGTGGTTTTTGGTTCTTTTTTTTTGTGTGCCAGGGGGCTTGTTGAATCGTCCTCTTTGTGTGTGTCCCGATCGGTGCTTGTAGGGGGGGTGGGTGCTTGCAGGTGGGCGCGAGCGGCTTCTTTTTTTTGTGTGCTAGTTTCGTGTGCAATGGGTTTCGTGCGCCGCTGTGTGCGTCGCCTGCGTTTGACTCCTTTTTTCTTTGCTGACTCCTTTTTTCTGTGTTCGCGGCGCCTCATTTCTTTGACTCCTTTTTTCTGTGCTCACTCCTTTTTTCTGTGGTTGCGCCCGCCTCTCGCGGCGCCTCATTTCTTGGGGCGCCTGCGCAGTACGTCTTTTTGCGGCTACGGCCCATGGCCGGATGTCCCTGCGTCCATCCGGTTTAGCATTCTCGGTTAGTAATATGGATAAGCAGAGTAAATACATAATAATTTCATTTAATTAAAATGCAGTAAAATGTACGGGTACTCACCAGTGATGAATGATATTGATGATGATGATGAAGTAGCTGTGCAGTACGATGCAGAGTATTCAAAACTCTTCGGGTTGTGCCTCTTCTTCAGGCGCTTCAGGAGGAGTTGTATCATTGGACGGGTCTTCTTTTGGTGGGGTTTCGTGCTGGCTTTTGTTTATAGGTTTCAGGAACATTGTGATGGGAAGTTGCTACATTGTCTCCCGTAGCGAACTGCTGGTACAATTTCCGTGCTTTCTCATGGATGATGTTACCGTCCAAGGGGATGTTCTTCTTCCTGCAGTCGGTGATCCACATTGCCAAAACAGATTCCATCCTGACGATATTTTTATTCCTTACGGTCGTTACCTTTTTGCCACTATCACAGAAACTTACAGATACAGTACTCCAGATCGCTGCTTTGTTCTTCATGTAGCATGTGGTGCATTCATTAATGCCATAGGGGTGCGCTACTGCAGCATAACTTTTTAGTTACGGGAGCAAATCCAGTAGTTCAACCTTCTCCTGGAGTGTTTTAAACTTCTTCTGGCACTTACGCTCAGTGCCAGAAGCCTTAGAAGGTGCAGGGCGTTTCGGCGACATCTTGTGCGTTTAACCATGACAAAATGGAAAACACGAGGACACTCAGATGGAGACGCGTCACAGGGCAGCAGTCAATCAGCAGCAATGAGAAATGAATAACACTCTTGGATTGGCTACTTTCACCATTCCAAACCGCGGTTGCTTCCTGTTCTCTCTACAGCACAATATTGCCACGAAAAAAGCCATAAAAAATTGAGGAGGATATTTGCGCTTTCTGCTAATAAATAATAGTCAGGTTCCAAGGAAAAATCCACAAACGACTGAGTCTGCGAACCCTGAACCGCGACTTCTCGGGGGTCTACTGTGTATGCATATATATATATATATATATATATATATATATATATATATATTACACACACACAAATAGATTTACTTTAAATATAGGTTAAATTATCTTGGTGCTACTTATAAATTTGCACCATGTTATTTTTGATATTATATTATATATATTATTATTAACTTTTTCTCATGGTATGTCTGTAAAGCATGAACTGCTTATGATTCCTGCATTATTGCATAAAAGTCCTCAATTTCTTGCATTATTTTTAACTTTCTTGAGAACTACTATCCCTTTTTAGTGTTCGGCTTTGATTTCTGCCTTGCTTCTGATGCTGTCAGGTTAGGCTCTGGATAGGCTGATAATAATTCTGGCTTTAGACTCTATACAGTTGTGATCTCCATCATCTCCATCAATTTTAAATCAAATCTGAATTATTTTTTTAATAATCTACTTGCAAACAGTTCACTGTTCTAAAACAGGTACATTGTCAAGTTAAATGCATTTTGCTTCTATTTGAACTTTAATCTTGACTGAAAAACAGCATATCTATTAAGACTCATGACTAAATTAATCAATTATAACCTGTATTTGCTTGAGTAGTTTAAATAAACATACTGTATTACAGGTTGAGTATAATCCAAAATTCCTAGGGTAAGATTACTTTGGACATTTTTGTATTTTGGAATATTTGCTTATATATAATGAAATATCGTGGGGACACCCTTAATCAAGTATGGAAATAAGCCAAACCAGCTAAATGATGACCACTCAGGTATAATAATACATATTAACGAGCCATTATTATTGTAGCAATTACTTCCCAGGTAAAGGAAAGGAAGATATGTGAACCAGAGAATGCAATTTAAAAACAGCAGTTTATTAGAGTAGGGGGTTCAAAAAGAGGGAGGCAAGGATGGTGAGGGACAAGGATGGTGAGGGACAGAACTGGTTCAGAAGAAACAGCAAACTGAAGTTTATAGGTAGCTTCTTCACCGAGCTGCACTGGAGGGGCCATTGTACATGGTAAACTAAAACCTTGACTCTTTCACTCTCCATTCACTCTCACTAACAACATTCTCCATGTCTGCACTACCATACCGCTGCTTTCCCTTCACCACACTCCTCCTCCTTTCTCATCTTTCTCCAAACGATTCTGGTATCCCTCCACTAATTGGTTTGAGCCAGCTGCTTACCTGTCGCTCCTGCTGGCAGACCTCATTTTCATAGTCATTTTGCATTGTCGCAATCTTTATCCCATCTCAGCGCTGCGCCACGGCATGCACGGCAGTCATAGCAGAGATGCTATATTTTAATACATTTGTCATGTTGACACACATTATACCACAAAAGTGATGAAAACAATGCACAGAATGTATACTAGTTCCCTTTAAAGAGGGCCAGTGCTGTGTATTTGCACTGAAGAACTTTTAACCTGTTGTTATTGCTTCTCAGAGAGCTGGCTGACAGTTCAGGAATATCTCAGGCAACCTTCACTCCATCATGACTGCTTTACTGGAAGGCATTAACCAGTTGACTAAGGTGCTAATTCAGTTTTCGTATGGTGTGGGTACATATACATAAAACATGTGTTTGCTAACATTCAGAGGGAATTTGCACTAGTGTCCGTTTTTTTTGACGTAATCAGAGTAATTTACAAGACTCTTATCCCAATTAGGGCACATAGCAAGAATTTTGTTAATCATAAGCAGTGAAATTCAATTAATTCCCAGAACACAGAGAAGATGAGCAACAATTTTAATGGTGTGCAGCAGTTTTGAACTGTGGTACAGGTGTTATTGTTTGGCTTCAGGGGGAACAAAGCTCATTGACTGTGTTTCATTGCCTAACAGTGCTCAATGCTTCATGTAATATCCCAATCCCTGAATCAACAACCGTGGTTCTAAGCTTAATGGACGACACATTTACAAGAAGACTGTGATCTACATAGGTAGTTACATATACATTTTGCACACACCAGGATTTATAAATCTAATTTTTTTTAGCTTATTTGTTTCTTCTTTTCTACCATATGCATATTTTAATGTTTGAATCCAAGCAAAGTTTTATAAAAAGAGACCCCTAGTGTGGAATTTTCTACTTGTGACATCATTTTGATGATCAAAAAGTTTTGGCTTTTGGAGTATTTTGGAACGTTGGATTAGGATGCTCAGCCTGTAATAAATGCTTTTTCAAATATGCTCTGTAATGCATACAGATGTGAATGACATCATTATATCACATAATATAAAGTAGTGCTCACTGGGTAATGTTGCTGAAAGTTTTAGCTCACGCCAATCCCCTTCCTAAAGAAAATACTGGTTGAAAGCTCTTCTCAAACTTATATAGTATTTATAAGCTATAGGTTAAAAAAAATGAGATTTTCTACTCAGAAACACTTGTAATTATTAAACTATAAAATATATTTTATCATTACAACTGTATGCAAAATTGAAGTGTCCACTTTCTGTTGACGTGTACAATAATCAGCCACAACAATAAAGTGAATAACATTTATCATCTCATTTCAATGGCACCTGTCAAGGGGTGGCATACTGTAATATTAGGCAGTAAGTGAAAAGTCAGTTCTTGAAGGTGATGTGTTGGAAGCAGAAAAGTAAGGGTCCATAACAAAGACCTGTTTGTTCAAAGGACACCAATCAGACTGACAATGGTTTTCCAATGTGATTTAGTTTTATTACAAATAACTAACTAAAATCTACAGTTTTGTGATGGGGTGTTTTTTTTTTTCATTATGATATTTTTGCTTTTTTTTTTTTTTTAAGTTTCCTTTAGAGATTAAAATAAAAGCATCTAAACACTTATCCAAGAAGAATAAAAGCTGTAATTGTGGCCAAAAGAGCTTCTACAAAATACTGAATTAATGGGCTAAATAAATGAAATCTACAACACAATGACATGTACAGAAAGTGAAGGAGTCTGAATACTTTCTGAATCCACTGTACATATCAAGCTTTATTCTGCAACTGCCTTAAATTTATCACTATTATATTTACCTACAGTGTATTTTTTCTTCCTCTATTGTGCATTTATTTAATACTGATCAGTCTGAAACTATAAATCACACCTGCAATCTACAATATTTTAATCCCACTGCCTCTGAATGAAATTATAAGTTTAATGAGGAATAACTCTTCCATCTACAAAGTATTCTTGTCTGAGCCTGTCACTGTTAATGTGTGTCTCTCTGGACAAATGCCAAAGTAAAGAGACAAACACTACTATGCACTTTCTCCAGGTCATGTTTACAGTCTGCTCTACTGGATCTTTGCAAAGGTGTGTGCCCAAGACACATTACCTCATACAATACCAGACAAAGCAAAACAAATAAATAAATTGGGAGGGTCACATTTCTCAGATGTTTTGTTGCTATCAATTAGCTACTGTAAAACAGCAGAAAACAATCTTTGTTTTGAGAAGTGAAATGCTGTCTACTTTTGAAACATGTGTAAAGCTAAAAAATACAGAGTAATAAAGAAATGTGATAAAACTACCATATTATAAGCACATAAATGTTCATGAAAGCAATCTCAGCAAGTATGTTTCAACTATCCTGTCACTCAATTACTGAAGTATATATTATATAGAACCTTTATTAGGTTACAAAATGCTTAGGTCTTCTTTAGAAATGTATAAAACTTGAAAAAATGACAATGATTAATATTACTGCTGCCTCATAGGTCTAGTGTCTAAGGTCCTAATCCCTTCTTGGCTTTTGAGTGGGAAGTTTGCCTGTTCTCCAATATCTTCATAGTTTTCTCCATGTACTACCACATTCCAAAGAAATGTGTGCTAAATGGACAATTCTAAATTTCCACAATATGAGTATGTATTTGGATGTGTGTGAATCAATGGGCTATGTGATCAGCAAATGCAGTATTTCTGTTTATAGCAGGTGCTGCCAGGACAGGCAATAAGCCCCTAACAATCCTGAGTTGGGTTAAGCAGATTTGGGAATATTATGTTGACACCCTACACTATTGCTACCAGTATAACCTACAATTTACTATAACAAAATGACCAAACTAAGAATGTACTGACCATCACTGTGAATCGGTCCATAAAAGACTTCAGGGTTTCCTGAAAAACAAGGAAATGTATACTGTCCTTGCTAAAAACCCAATATAGCTATTAAAATGCAAATGCAGTTATGATACACACTTTTATAATCTTTTAAAATGTGGATGTACAGATTGTTGCTGGCAGCAGGGATGGAGAGAACAATAGACATATAGGTTTTTATATTTCACTTCAAATTTTACTTAACCAATTTTAATTTTTTTATATTATTCAAAGTAAAAAAATGTTATTAAGCAAAATCATCCTCAATGAAAAGAGGTTTTAGAAAAAAAAATAATTGCAATATGAAAGAAAAAACTGATAAATAATCCAAGTTATTGTAGGTAATCTGTCATGCTGCTGACAGGAAAAGGAGCCATGCAGTCTTGCGGTCTGAAATACCATCTTAAGAAATTGATTCATACATAACCTGAAAGGTTCAGCTGTATTCATTATTTAGTCCCTTACTCGCTGTTATACATGTAATAATATATCAATGCTTCTTCTAGATTTTTTTAAGCAGACGTACAGTGGTAAGAAAAACACAAAAAGAAACATTGTTAGGTAAAAAATAACAGGCCAACAACAAAGTTTCACACCACGTATGCCGGAGTACAACAAAAATGGATTTTCTTATAAAGAGTAGGGTTAGGTTTATAGTACTACACACAAAAAAACTACTCAATAAAATACACAAAAAAAATAAAATAAAATAAAATAAGAATCCAGTGGCCCTTAATATATAAATGGAGAACCCTCACCACCATGTGGCATGGCTGATTTACTTTCCTACATAAAAGGGATCACTCCTTTCTTATCTCCCTCTAAATACTGTTTTTATCCAACACACTCTCCTATGGGGCCAGCTCTTGCCTCTCACTCCACTTTTAACTCCAAGACCACTTCTTGGTAAATCACCTGTTACTAATATTGTGCAGGAACCCTGAGGTCACATGCCTACAGCTACTTCTAGAGGCCTCAGGTATTCCTTCTCTGCTGAGTCCCAAATATTATTTAAATTGAAAATGCATCCTGAGGTAACCTGTCCTTCAAATTATCCACTGAGGGGCCATGAATAACAAGAAGGAACACCCTACTGCTTTCTAGTGGATTTGAGAACTCTTGTCCAATAGGCAGCCATTTCCGTTTGTCTTTCCAGGGCATATGTTCGACTGTAATAATATATCTGTGGGGTTTTCCATATTATTGAAGTCTTTAATGCCCACTTTCAAAACAGTCACATAACAAAAATCTGCTTGGTTCTTGCTTCCAGAACCTTGCAAGGTCATGTACAATGCCATAACATCCTCTATTGATTGCTACCCATCAACAAAAACATTATTTCTCATTTAGTTAAAATAGTGAAGTTTGGCCGGAAAGTACAACTAAACCAGTGCTTATTTACTGAAAAAAGACATTTTGATGCATCAATATTTAAGAGTATCCCTCCCCACAATAGTCAAACTAAATACCCCAAAATCTCAAAAACTATGTGACAAATTAATTAAAACATCATTGAATAAAGAAAATCATCCAACACTTTTTTTTTTTTTTAATGTGTTGATATTTTCTGGTAATAATGTTGATACAAGAGACATACTATTAGGTACCATTTCCTTCTTCCATATCAGCACAGAGAAATAGGGCTTGCATATCATGCAAATGAATGATGCCAGCACAACAGAGGCCCTGACCAGGCTGAGGCTGTAATCGGCCAAGAAATGGGACTGTTGCTTTATACAAATAAGCACCACTACCAGAAGCAAAGTTGAAGAAAGTTTGGCTAATCTCTTAGGACACATGCTTAATAAGTTGCACTATTGGGTATGTGTGGTACTCCCTATTCTGTTGGCTTCTTCTTACTCTTCATGATGCAGTATAAAATACAGATTCAAGCTGGACAGGATTGGCAGGCACGCTTATATATATTTGCTTTGAACAACAGGGTAGGAGACAACAGGCCTTTAACGGTGAAATGAGGTTAGTCGGCAATGTGCTGCTATGCTCCAGTTTGCAAAACAGAAAGAGGAAAGTGTTGGCAAAGCATATCAGCCAGCTTCAAGCCCTGGGTACAAAACAAGCCAGGAGAAACTGCATGTCTTAGTAAGTTTAAACAGTTAAACAACTCAGTATAGTGGTCCCCCACAGACAGATCATGTAGGACATTCCCATTCAACGCGTGGATCTCAGGACTATCTATTTTCATCATTACATTTCATCCGTTGCCATTTTCATGATTTACTGTGTGTGTTTTGTTTGTGCTTTGTTGTATTTAATGTGTAATCGCCATAAGGGGAACAGGGGTGGTATCGTTATTTTCATTTATTTCATTTGCTTTCATTACATTCTTTATTTGCTGTTTGATTACCGGTTTGCTTTGTGTTTGTCTCTATTTGTGAGTGCGTATGGGTCGGTCCAAGGCTGGGTGCATCCCTGGAATCTCCTCCATAAAAATAAATAAATCGCCATCTTCTCAACGGTGTGAATCTTAGTGGCACAGGACCACTACAGCGTTATTCAATTCTCCTTGCTGCTGATTGACTGTGATGCATCCCCAGCTGAGTGTTCTTGTGTTTTCCGTTTTGTTCCTCTTAACCCTTAAACTGCCAAAACCGGTTACAGTCGTTTCCCAGTGCCATTACGAGCATGCAGGAGCTGATTGGTCAGTGCCGTACATTCGTTGAGCAGCCAGCTCATGACCACTGCCAACCCCTTGTGAGCAGGGGGCTGAACGCACCCCTAGAAGACATAGACGCTCCTCAAAAAAACCCTCTTAAAATTGCTGATAGACTACTTTCACATTGCTCCCTTACTTGCTGGGCTTACTTGTAGATGCTCTGTCGTGTGACACTACGCATACTTAAAAGCCTGAAAAGCACCTGTTTTTTTTGGCTGATTGCTTTGTTTCTCTCTCCTCCCCCAGACATCCTCTGCTCCTGTTGTGGGTCCCGCTCCCGTTGTGCTCCCTTATGATATTTGTCTATTCTTTAATCGAGAACTAACTGCATACTGAGCTCGTTTTACTTCTGAAAGAGACATGTTTGATTGAAGTTTTTGAATAAAGTTCCTGTCTCTAAAATATCCTGTGTTTCTGTGCAATTCTGTGACCCAAGCATGACATCCTGCAGCCTCACTGTCTCTGGGATTGAGCCACTGCACTAGACTAGCCTGCCAGCATCAGTGCTTACCTCTGTGTGCTTGAGTGCAGCCAGTTCAAGCACAGTTGACTGAATTTCATCCATTGCGTCATGCACCTTGTACATATTGTTCCAGTAGTTTTTAAAGTAGTTTTTACAGTTCATTAGCAGTGTGTAAAATGATTAGTGTTGCAGTAATTGTGATGTTCTTTGCATGAAAAAAAAATACATGTTCCATTAAAATTTCACTTTTTCTTTGTGAATTGTAACGTTCACTTAAAGTGCAGCGAAAAAGTATTTGGCGTCCAGGGACGCATTAACCCCCAAGTATGTGGCAGTTTAAGAGTTAAAACCCCAAGATGCCGCCGAAACGCCCTGCACTGTCTAAGGCTTCTGGCAATGAAAACGCACTTACATGAATTACAGTACATACTGTATAGCAGTAACATCTGTATTTTACATTGTAGCACTGCGGGTGACATATCAGTACAGTACTGTACAGTATACAGGTTTACCTTTACATTCTTTTTTTTAGGTAATGTATTAAGCTGAGTTTGAAATTAAAGTGTTTTGGGGGCATATTTAGGGTTTAAACTATAAAAATAGGCATTTTTTTTAACCACATCCAAAATTCGCAGTTTTTCACAATTCAAGGGTGCTCTAGGAACGTAACCCCCGTGAATTTTGGGGGTGTACTGTACACCCAAAATTCCAATTCTCAGGTTAAAAACCTGTTTAAATTCAATATACAGTTAGGTCCATAAATATTTGGACAGAGACAACTTTTTTCTAATTTTGGTTCTGTACATCACCACAATGAATTTTAAATGAAACAACTCAAATGCATTTGAAGTGCAGACTTTCAGCTTTAATTCAGTGAGGTGAACAAAACGATTGCATAAAAACATGAGGCAACTAAAGCATTTTTTTAACGCAATCTCTTCATTTCAGGGGCTCAAAAGTAATTGGACAAATTAAATAACTGGAAATAAAATGTTCATTTCTAATACTTGATTGAAAACCCTTTGCTGGCAATGACAGCCTGAAGTCTTGAACTCCTGGACGTCACCAGATGTTGGGTTTCCTCCTTTTTAATGCTCTGCCAGGCCTTTACTGCAGCGGCTTTCAGTTGCTGTTTGTTTGTGGGCCTTTCTGTCTGAAGTTTAGTCTTCAACAAGTGAAATGCCTGCTCAGTTGGGTTAAGATCAGGGGACTGACTTGGCCATTCAAGAATTTTCCACTTCTTTGCTTTAATAAACTCCTGGGTTGCTTTGGCTGTTTGTTTTGGGTCATTGTCCATCTGTATCATGAAACGCCGCCCAATCAATTTGACGTCATTTAGCTGGATTTGAGCAGACAGTATGTCTCTGAACACCTCAGAATTCATTCGGCTGCTTCTGTCCTGTGTCACATCATCAATAAACACTAGTGTCCCAGTGCCACTAGCAGCCATGCACGCCCAAGCCATCACACTACCTCCACCATGTTTTACAGATGATGTGGTATGCTTTGGATAATGAGCTGTTCCACGCCTTCTCCATACTTTTTTCTTGCCATCATTCTGGTAGAGGTTGATCTTGGTTTCATCTGTCCAAAGAATGTTTTTCCAGAACTGTGCTGGCTTTTTTAGATGTTCTTTAGCAAAGTCCAATCTAGCCTTTCTATTCTTGAGGCTTATGAGTGGCTTGCACCTTGCAGTGCACCCTCTGTATTTACTTTCATGCAGTCTTCTCTTTATGGTAGACTTGGATATCGCTACGCCTACCCCCTGGAGAGTGTTGTTCACTTGGTGGGCTGTTGTGAAGGGGTTTCTCTTCACCATGGAAATGATTCTGTGATCATCCACCACTGTTGTCTTCGTTGGACGTCCAGGTCTTTTTGCGTTGCTGAGTTCACCAGTGCTTGCTTTCTTTCTCAGGATGTACCAAACTGTAGATTTTGTCACTCGTAATATCGGAGCAATTTCTCTGATGGGTTTTTTCTGTTTTCGCAGCTTAAGGATGGCTTCTTTCACCTGCATGGAGAGCTCCTTTGACCGCATGTTGTCTGTTCACAGCAAAATCTTCCACATGCAAGCACCACACCTCAAATCAACTCCAGGCCTTTTATCTGCTTAATTGATAATGACATAACGACGGACTTGCCCTCACCTGCCCATGAAATAGCCTTTGAGTCAATTGTCCAATTACTTTTGAGCCCCTGAAATGAAGGGATTGTGTTAAAAAAATGCTTTAGCTGCCTCACATTTTTATGCATCATTTTGTTCACCCCACTGAATTAAAGCTGAAAGTCTGCACTTCAACTGCATCTGAGTTGTTTCATTTAAAATTCATTGTGGTGATGTACAGAACCAAAATCAGAAAAAAATTGTCTCTGTCCAAATATTTATGGACCTAACTGTAATACAGTTTCCTGTAAAATCAGGTTTTTCCAATAACCATCAACAAAAGCCAAAGTCAGTAAGCAGGAAAAGAAGGAATTGATCTATGGTAAGAGTAAGAGTGTTTTACCCTCCAGTATAAAAATTTTTAAAAAAAATATACAGGAAAATACTTGTTTAACTACATACTATATTTGATACAGCCACTTAACCGAAAGCATTATAACTAAGGACCATTCTCTAAGGAAATTTCCTAGGCAAATGCAATTAATTTAACATATGTTACTGACACTTTCGTACTAAAATTCAGCTTTGACACTCCAATTCCATGTAATTCTTTTATAAACTGCTTGTATGTGCTTATTCCTCCCCCACCTACATAAACACTCTTGTTTGTAAAATAAATAACTTCATTGTACAGCTGGCTAATGAGAAACCTGCTGTAAACATAAATGAGAATAATACCACCACCAATACAAAACTATTAAATTTTACCAACCACTGAAAAATTAAAGTTATTTTTGGCAAAAAAAAAAATGTATGCTGACAAAATGCCTTGCTTTGTAACGCAAAATTTGCCGAGCTTTCTATCATAGTACAGGCAGTGTTGCTGGTGATTTAGTGATGGACAGCAAAAACATAAAAAATATGCAGTTGGAAACTTAGATAAGTGGTTCTGAAAGTATGGCCCCCAAGATATCAGTTATTGTGCTAGGGCAATGTGACTTTAAATATTACCAGAGCAGCCAGTTCATTAAATATGTGACTTGTTTAGTTATAAGAGGGTATTGTCCAACTTCCACATTGCTAAATAAACTTGAGTCCACTAGGAACAAGATCTATACTCCTGGACACATTCTTTGCATGCAAACGTACTATAGAAATAAATCGGGGAAGAACAAACAGTAAATGTGTATGGTAGTCTGCTGGGTTACCAGCCTTGCAAACCTTTCAGGTAGCCCAGCTTTACATACTGGAACTTTACATACCTGCAACTTTTTTACAGCAACATTTATTTGTAAAGTTTTGTTGTACACATGTGCATACCACCCTTCTACCGCAATATGAAAACAGATGGCCACTTGGAGGATTTGGTCAAGGTAATGCACGGTCTTTTTCAAACATTCATAAAAATATTTTAACAAAAGTGAAGGTAAATACTGCATTAATATTGTATTCTCAAATGTTGTTTTCATAGCTAATCACGAGCCCCCCTTAGTTTCTCTGTCAAAAATATCTTCAGGTTGACATTCATGATTATTATCCTTTACAGTGCTATACATACGCCTTTATCAGACCGCAGCCAAGCTACATAATTTTCTCACAACCCTAATCTTAAACATAGTGTAACCAGGTGTATAGCCCTTACAGTTGCTGTAGCCTGACAACTGTCTCTACCAATGGGGTGGAATGGGGCGTGATATGTGTAGATCGTGGGCGGAGTTAAACATCTAATTAAGTGTAGATTATGGGTGGAGTTTAATGTTTAACTTAAACCATGTTTACCCAAGCCCATGCATCATTCTACACACTGCAGCGAGTGGTACTTGTCAGACTTAGAAAATGCAGCAGATGTTTCCATGTTTGACATCATTATTGCTGTGCTGCCCGTGCAAACAAGGCAGATTTGTCAAGTATAAACCAGGCTTTAGGGCTTGTTTTTACATCCTGCATGAAGCCTGTGTGCATGCAGTCAGCAACCAAAACACATTCACACTTGTTGTAGCAGTCAGTTTGGTCAATGCACTAATATTCCCCTAGTCAGTAATTGAGCATGTTTTTGGTCATTGTTGCATAACTAACACTGTCAGAACTGAGGACGTGAGACTGCTGATGGAAGGAGAGTTGTGCTTGTTATTATTGGCTTTGACAGGGAAAAAAAAAGAGAAGGTGGAGTACCAAAACAATAAAGGACTGGAGTAATATAATATTCTTGTAAGTGGGGAATTTATATGATGAACAGATGCACTTCAAATATTTTTGCAGGTCTGTCTTGGACTTTGATGACCTCCTACATTATATTCAGCCCCTTATGCATCACTCTGGTGTTCACGTTATGTGTCTCTCATCCAAAATCACTACTTTGGATCCATGGCATCTCGTCAGCATTGCCGCGTAGTTTGAAAGAATTCCATGTGCAGTATGCAGCAAAAACCAGCATGCCTGGAAGTCCTTCACAGACGTGCCAAGTATTAAGCAACCTTTGGATGGGAGTTACAGCAGTCTGGCACACTATAATCAGCATTCTTTAAAAGCAACACCAAATTTAAAGAACTGGGTCTGGCTGAATCAGTCATGTTAGTGACTTGCTTTTTATTAACTATGCATTTTCTGTATCTGTAAAGATTAAGGCATCTTTTACCTTCTATCACGCAAAAATAACAATGGGTTAAAGCAATCCTATGCAAAATAAAATGATGGTAAACACTGTTCTTTTCTGTGGGAAAGAAATGTTCCTAGTCTTTTCTCATATTTTTCTTAACCTTTTTAGGTGTGGTGATAAATTACTAGATGGAGTAAACATTCCCATCTCTGTAATTTATAAAGCAATTGCAGATCCTGCATAAATTGGTCAAGAACATTACAGACTACGCTCAAATTACCAGGCTGAACTGACTCAAATCTGACTTCTTGCCTTAATGTGACACAAATCTGATGTTTGCAGATCTGTGTGGACACTGAAATCTGCTCTTTCGTGTCTCAAATCAGATCTGAGCCATTTTCATATGTCGTCCTAGATCGGATTTGTATCCAGATTCATGTCCACATGACACGAATGGAGAAATCAGAATTCATATGTTTTTTGCCTATATACATGGGCTGAGCGCTGAAATCATCAGCCAGCATGGGTAGCGTGGAAAAACAACAATGGAGGAGAGCTACATCTGTGACAACAATCATGATCTAACGGGTTCCTTTTTCAAACCCACAGATCTCTTGGCGTAGCTGTGCCAGCAATAACTCTAAAAACAGCAAAAGCTACCTATCTGTTTTTTTTCACCTTCTCAACCTAATCATGTACAGCTGACAAACTGTTAACCATCTGACAGAACAAAATACATAGTAGCTACTAGCATGTCCATTTTATTGGTTTAAGTACCATGAGTCATCTTTCAAATTTTACTTTTGTGCTGTTGGTGACGCAGATGTCTTGTGCAAAAAGGTATTGGCTCTTAACAATAGAATAAAGGGGGAAACTACAATACTTGAAGAAAACCCATCCAAGTACAAAATTCAGATCTGTGATGCATGTGCACTCAGTACTCTGCCCTCATGTCACTCATTAGAAAACATACATTGGATGTAGAAAGTAGTCAGACCCAGTTACTTTCTATACACTTGACTGGGTTGTATATTTAATTTTAAATGAATACATTTATCATCAATCTACACTCAATAACCTTGCAACAATGCCCAAACATCCATCCATCCATTTTCCAACCCGCTGAATCCAAACACAGGGTCACGGGGGTCTGCTGGAGCCAAACCCAGCCAACACAGGGCACAAGGCAGGAAACAATCCTGGGCAGGGTGCCAACCCACTGCAGGACACACACAAACACACCCACACACCAAGCACACACTAGGGCCAATTTAGAATCACCAATCCACCTAACCTGCATGTCTTTGGAATGTGGGAGGAAACCGGAGCGCCCGGAGGAAACCCACGCAGACACGGGGAGAACATGCAAACTCCACGCAGGGAGGACCCGGGAATCGAACCCAGGTCCCCAGATCTCCCAACTGCGAGGCAGCAGCGCTACCCACTGCGCCACCGTGCCGCCTAATGCCCAAACAGTAATGGTTTATATCAGACATCTATTGTTATAGAAAAATTATATAGTATAATGCCCTATGCAACAATCCAGTGAATGCTCTGCAATAACAGAGCGCAAACCTTGGGGAAATAAATGCTATGAAAGAATTCACGTAAACACATATTGCTGTAATTTCAAGAATATGATTAAATGTTTCCAAGAGCTTTGCATTTTTACTAAAGGAAGTGCATTTGATTCAATAACCACAAAGAAGCAAAACCCAAAACAGTACCAATTCTGAAGCAAGCAGAACAAAATCTTAAGATTTAAAATAGAAAATCCACCTTGAAAACCCCTTCCTTTAATAGCTATGTTGTCCAATTAATGTCAAATTGTCTTAAAAAAAAAAAAAAAAAAAAAAAAGGTCCATATATAATCATGCACCTTGCTTTAACCAAATTATTCTGAACAATTTAAGATCACTAACAAAAAACTAGAACTGTGTACTAATACACATAAAACTCTCAAGGTGAAATAAAATTATGACAGAAGTTAATAAAGCATTATTACCAATAAATTCCACATAAGACTAATGCATAAAGGTGCGGAAATTGAAGATAAATGTTATGAAGAGGTTTTGTATCTCCACAAGTAAAGAATACACTTTCACCTCACATTCCATAAATTAACTTAATAGTAAATGTGATTGGCTAACATCCTGTCCAAGATTGTCTCCTACCATGGACCCAGTGCTGCTGGGACAGGCTACACCACCAGGTAATCTTGACTTAGATTAAATTGGTTTGACACTGTCTTGTTACATTGCAACAATGCTTTATTTGCACACTGCCTAAAATCTAATGTAAAATTGCTGTTTGACAGAACCATATTCAATCAGAGAAATATATGTGCAGAATTTTTTTAAGAAAAAAAAGAGAAAGACTACATTGTTCTTCTTTACTTTTCCTAAATAAATTAAGATCTGGGTACCATGCCCTTATAACTCAAATATGTGTTTCCAATTTCATTTTTATTTTATTGTGTGAATAACATTATTGAACTACTAGCAGTCAAATGTGGTTATACAAATCAAAAACAGAAATTGAGTTCAGTCTTGCAAATCTATGATTTGTACCATACACATCTAATCTGTAATAAATGCTTCAGTATGATGAATGTCTGTGAGCTTTATTTTTTCTCAACTAAAGCTGTTTGTCCAAGCTAGTAAGAAAGAGTTCCAAAGTACTAATGCATACATACAATAATATACTTTAAACTTGCTTCAAGGAAAGTGTGCAGAAAAGCTGGTAAAGTTCATTGATGGAACTAATTTGAATTTAATGAATTTTTTAAAGTAATTTGACACAAAAAAACAAACTTAAAAAATTCATCAATAACTGTGCAGAAAAAAACAAAAGACATATCTCAAGATTGCTAAAATATGGAATGTAAATAGTTTTTCACTATCTTTTCGGGTTGTCAGCTGGGAACATTGATTCCGTGGAAGGTGTAACAATTAAGGCTGCACTGTGTTTGCTTTATTCCCACTCCCACCCCATGTTTAGAAGAAGCAGCTCTAGAAAAGGAAGGCCAAGCCCAAGTCACCTTCATCTCTCCAGCCCAACCGAATGAGCATCAATTTGTAGATCTCAGCTTTTTTTCTTCTTTGCCAGATAACCTTTAAGACAAACTCATCATCAGAGACACTCCATTGATCATAACCTGAACTGTTGTCCATCTGACCACAAAACCTATGTATTCTGCATTCATGGTGACTGTGTTCTAAATATTGAAAATAAATCTCTGTCAGCCTTCAAAAAGTACAGGAACACTAGGACTATAATGCTGTCCCTTTGATAACACTAGTGGAGATTCTTACATTTTCAACACTTAAAACATTTTCTAATCTGTGTCCAGGATTAAGAAACCTAATATAAGCTCTACCTTCTATATTATTGCAAGATGCTGAAAAATTAATACATGCTTTTGTTTTTTTCAGCCGAACAGGTTATAGTAATGCAATAGTAATAGGAATACTATGATAAGATATAAACCAGCTGTGGCTTGCTCAAAAGGCAGCAGCAAAAGTTTTAAACAAAAAAACATCTGAACAAATTTCACCTTTATTATCATTGACTGGCAACTTGTGTCTTTTCAGATTGGTTTAAAAAAAAAAAAAAAGCAGCATACATTTTATGAATTCTTTTTCTTGGACTTAATATAAATATTTCTTATTTTCCTTTTTATTCATATGAATATTTGCTAGTAAATTAGCAAAAGTTTGAGCCTATACTAAGAATTGGTCTTACAAATTGAACTCTTTCTATAAATAATAAATAATAATGAAAAAAAAAATTAAAAACATTGCTTTTGGCCAGCTACTCACTGAGGAGAATAAAAACATATAGATCAGATACATATTTGCATAACAAACATTTATAATAAAGATGACAAAAATATCAGCTAGATTTGACAGGAACAGTGCTGAATTTTGAAAACTGTTGTTGTTCCATCCTTGAGGAAGATCTTAATAATATCTGGTTTTACTGTTACTAACTTCAATATATAACTATCTTGGTAAGATATATATAAAGCATCTGGACTGCAAACTGTCAGCATATAATCAGGAAGATCGATGGCTCTATAGGGATAGAGAATCACAGAGGCTTAATCTTTTAACAGTGGTCTGTGGTCATGACAAAAGATTAAAGCATAACTCACCTCTGAAAAAGAAGGTCTCTTTAAAAAGATAAATTTAAAAAATGAATACGGTATATTGGAAAGATTTCAGTTTTAATAGGTCTAAATAAATAAAATATTTAATGGCTAAAATGCAAATATTCTATTCCTTTGTGATACCAGCACTATCTATTTCTACAGCAGTATGGCTAGGATCACCTGTTACATGATGGTACATCCTAGTTCTAGTAAAGGTTACTGCAGCAATATTTATAACTAATTGAAAGATACAAATCAAACAATTATTGAACAATTTTTGAACAGCCTGTGAAGGCCATCCAGTCTTGCAAGCAGGTCCTCCAACTTATAGGGAAAACTTGAAGGTTGGTGTCAGGATTGGCACTCCAGCCACCGCAAAAAAAAACAACAAAAAAAAAAAAACACACACCTCTGCACACTATCAGTGCATACCCACAACCTAGCCAACCTGTGAAAAAAACACTTGGCAGTAACCAAGTTTACTCCATACTCCGTACGTACCATTTACGTTGCGCTTCTGTTCACTTATGACCTACCTAGTTCTACTTCTCTGGTTTGGAGTCTCTTCCTCCACTATCTTGGAGGTTCATGCTATGTCCTTAAATGACACCTGAGCAAGAACTGCCAGTTCAATACTATCATTTGGCGTGCTACCTCCTCCTCCTCAAGTTGAGTGATTCTAAGCATGAGGTGCTAGATCAGCTGGCACCTCCTCATATGTACTACCGTTTTACTATTAGCCACTACTTTGATTGTTATTTATTTACTGTCCACTTGGCCTCTACTCCCAATTACACTGTTGCTTGCCTGCCCTGAAAAGTTTCAACAGAAGACCTTTCTTGGCTGCCCTTAAAGATTCAGTTACCTTTGCCCCTATGCAGGTGAAAAAAAGCAACAAAAAAGGGAAAAATGCCACACAAGACCTGCATGGCCATTTAGTTGTAACTGGAAACAATGTTTTTAGGAACAAATATTATATTTTGATTAACACACACATATAAGTAATAGGCAACACTCAAGCTTTTGTCAGCACATCCCATGGACACATCTCCTTGCTATAGTGGTTGTCAAAGGCTTAATTAACAGGCTTAGTGTAAAAATCATGGCTTGTATATGAGAAAGGCTGTAACGAATACAATCTAGGGTTGTTCAACAGCTATTTACCTTAATTTAATAAAATAATGAAAATACAAAATATAGAAGTTCCAAATAATTAAAACCTTACTGCAGTGTGTTTCACTGCTAAACTTAAGGGCAAAGACAACTTTTCTTCTTAGTTTGTAAACAAACTCAATAAAACATGATTTACACAAGTTCAAAGATTAATGTTCTATGACTTGTTATTTTTTGCTCAATAATGATACCAATTAAATACATCAATAATCATTTCAGTTGCTAATTGTGCGTTTGTATCATCAGATAATGTTTTTATGATGACGTCAGCAAGCATGTGACCCAACACACAAGTTAATTTTCTATTGCAGAACAGAGTGAGGGGCATTCTCTTACCTCTTCACCCCATGGCTGCCTTTAGAAACCACCTTTCAGCACTGAATAAACATGGCTAATCCAATGAAAACATATACGGTACAGAAAGATTATCACGTTGTTATTGTGAAATTATAAAATCTTTTTCGGTGTATCCCAAACAAATCCCCCCCACACCCAACCATAGCCCATCATCTGGCATCCAAAACTTTAAAAATATCAAGCACCAAATCTACCAAACACCCATACTTTACTCTGCATTATTTGTGGGATAATCTGAGTTGTTGGTGTTAAAAAAAGAAAACAAAAAAAGATGCTCAAATAAAGAACTACAGTTCTCCCCAGAAATTTTTTCCAGGCAGGTGGCATGAAAAAGTAGCCAGGTGGGGCGGGACAGGGAAATTTGGTGGTGGGGAAAATGAAATGTGCACTATTTTTATTAGTTAATTATTATTAATTATTTTCCAATGCTCAATATGACTTCCTTTTTTAAGGTTTGACACTTGTGCCAGAATATTTTTATTAAATTTAAGAAGTAATTAAAAAAAATTTAAATAACAATTGTTATGACATAAACCAAGAGGCACAAGTATTGTTGCTGCCGGGAAGAAAAGTGAAAACAATGGAAAAAAAAAAGTATGGGAAACCTAATGAAGAAAAATTTTAAAATATTCTTCAAAGCTAACTTGCATATGCAGAAGGTGTCTTCAGTTAAATATTTATTCTTCTTTTCTTCCTAGAGGCTCAGTTGTCTGCAGCTTTCCTATAATCAAAGTCCCCAGGATCTGGGCCCTCCAAGGAAATCAGCATGAGATTATTTAGCGTGCTTTGATTCATGCGCTTTCTCAAACATGTCTTGATCCTTTTAAGGGCAGAAAACCCCCTTTCACATTCAGCTGTGCTCACTGGGATCACTAGCCCAACATGTGCTAGTTTGGCTAAATTTGGAAATGACTCAGAGCTCTGATGTCATTGCCATTTTTAGTAAAATCTGTTTTGGACTGAAGTCTTTGTATGATTGACTCCTGATCATTTTTGACGCAACTGTCCATTCTTGCCTGCTACTTTCATATTTTAAAATTGGAGGGCTACCATTTTTGGAGTAATGATCGAAAAGAATTTCAGCAGACTCACTTGAATCGTGAGTTTATGCACTGAAAACCTGGAAATAATTGGCATGTCAGGGAATCTTGCATCTAGGTGCTTGAGAGCTGTCTCTAGCTATTTATCATATATTGCAGTTTTGAATGACATCACATCACTCTGTGTATAAACAATGCGGAGATCTGACCATTCTTCTGCCAGACAATGATGAAGGCTTTGAAAATATCTCCCAAGAGTGTCTTTCAACTCCATGATGGACAATTTTGTGGCGAGCAAAATTGGCTGAATTTCGGTAAGATTGACATCTTGCCTTTGCCAAGCCTTAGATAAGTTGGACAACAAAGGTAATACTGATGATGCTTTCAGACGAGAGGAAACAAAATTGTACGTTTTAATACATATGCTTAATCCTTCAGCTGTGATGTCATTTCGTTCAGTGGCCTCAGCTATGACACTCCTCATACACTGTCGTAGTGACTGTACAGCAGAGTCATGAGACAGCCATCTAGTGTCACTGAGCATTTTCAGCTCAATCTGGGGAATGTTCAGAATATTTTGGATTTCTGTTAAACCAGCCATCCTAACTGAAGAATTTTGGAAGAAATAGAACAGCTGCCTTAAGATGTCGTTCAGTTTTGTTAAATAAGGTACAGCAGCTGCTGCTTGGACACTTGCAAGGGCCAATCACAGTGGCAGCTGACCAAGAGTCCAGATGTTTTATCTTTAAGCAGTTTTGCCACACCATTCTGTTTCCCAATCATAACAGCCACTCCCATCTGACCCTAGTCCAACCAGATTACCAGTTTTCAAGCCAAGAGTATCCATAGTCTCACTCAGTGTGTTGGTTATAGTCTCCGCTTTGCCATCAATCATATTGCGGGTTGATACAAAACTAATTCTAACCTCTTTAGTGACCTGGCAAACATATTTAATGTAAATAATCAATTGTTTAACAACTGAGATGTCTGTGGTTCCATCACACAGAATACTGAAAAAAATTTCAGCGAGTATATTTTTCAGTATGTTAGACTTTATTTCTGATCCTAAGACATCCAGCAGCTCTTGCATTATTTTTTCAGATGTGTAATGTGCATTTTTACCAACAAGAAACAACCCATTTCTTTACAGTGTTCCAGCAACGCTTCAAACAACAATGCATGTGGCAACTCATCATACAGAGAGATGCCTTTGTGGGAGCTTTAAGTTATTTAACACAGATACAGATCATTCAATTTGAATGATTCCAGTTTGCTTTAGTACACGCTTTCCTAAAAGGTCAGCAGAAGACTCAATGTGTGTTTTACTTTTTTCATGGTCCAGCAAGCTTTCTTTTCGAATTCTTGCACATGGCACATTTACCCAAGGCAACTCCCTCCTTGGGGGGTGTATGTTTGAATATTTCATGCACAATGAGCACCACATACCATTAGCCAATGAAAATCTTTAAACCATTGTTTGTTTGTGCCAGATAAGTGGTACTTAGATTTATCAATTGGCAGAGTGTGTGCTGAAGAGATTTCCCGTGATGGAGCAGCTTCTGCAATGTCTTTGTTTGAAATTGCCACATCAGGAGTTGACGCTGCACCTTCATTAGTTTGTGGCATCTATTTTCTGAAATAACTGAGCAGTCTTGTTTTCTGAACACTTTTTTTTACTCATGTTGGTAAAACGTTTGGAAAAAATTAAAAGTACCTATGAATAAGACTTTTGAGTGGGAAAGTGGGAGCCTGTTGGATATTCAATGCACACTTGCACTACAGCAGAGAAAGATATGAACAAAAAAAGGAATGGCAGATGGGTCACTTTAACAAAACCCTCAGCAATTCAGTGACAAAACTTTTACTCAGGACACAGTGTGCACTGCAAGGGTTTCTGCACACTTTTTGCAATATGGACGCAGGTCCAAATATAAGAACGGCAGATGGATTCAATTTAACAATACCCTCAGTATGAGCAAAAATAAAAACGGCAGAGGGAGTCACTTTAACGGGAACCACAGAGTGCTACAAGGATTTTTGCACACAGAACACACCAAATGCTTAAACAACTGTATATATTATATTATATATATTGGTTTGCTATGTACTGAACAAGAAGAGAGCAGCTTTATGCTCAGCAGCACTACACAGACTGCACTGACACTGAGAACAGAGACGTCACTTCCTGACGCCCTTTTTCTGATATCTGACAGGCTGGTTCCACTAGTCTTTTTTTTTTATTTTATCAGTCCTCCTCTTACCTGCCCACCTCCACATCCTCTTTGCTTGTGAACTGCCGCTCCATCCCCGCTATTAGCATGTACAGACCCTCTCACCCGTCCACCTCCCCATACTCTTTGCTGCTGTATTAAGCTGCTACGCCCCCGTACCATGTACAGCCCCCTCTAGAAAGTCCACCTCCCCATACTCTTTGCTTGTGAACTCCGCTCTGCCTCGTCCCCGCTATTAGCTTGTTCAGCATTGAGTAATCGGCAATATCCCACTCTGCGCCACTCCCCTTGCCACTTGTAATCCTGCTTCAAAAGTATTTGCCCACCCGCCCACTCATCCCTTGTCATCTCTGCAGATCATTAGATCTGCCTGTGCCTGTAGATCTGTGGCTGTCATCTCACAATGTCATGCAAGATGACAGCAGGGCACTCAACTAAATTAGCCGGGCGAAAAGACATTAGGAAGAACACAGGAACTATGTAAAATAATGATAAATGTCTGACTGAACAAATATGAAAACAACTACAATATCATTGTGTACATCCCTCCTCGGGCAGACGTGGAGACAGCAAGTGACATCATCCATTCTGCTGTTGCTAAGTTACAAACGCAGCACCCTGAGGCGCTTGTGCTAATCGCGGAAGACTTTAACCATGTGACGCTGGACAAAACATTACCTGCCTTCTCCCAGTATGTGGACTGTAACACCTGGGGAAATAAGACTATTGATTTACTGTATGCAATCGTTAAAGACACATACAGCGCCACCCTGCTGCCTGCGCTTGGGAAAGCAGATCATAACCTGGTTCTGCTTCAGCCTCACTACAAACCAAAAGTGAGGGTCCTACCTACAACCACATGATCATTCAGGAAGTGGACCCCGGAGGCTGAGAAGGCTCTGAGAGAATGTTTTGGAACTACAGACTGGAATATCCTGCAGGGATCACATAGTGAGAACATTGAGGAAGTTGTTGACTG
Organism: Erpetoichthys calabaricus; assembly: GCF_900747795.2. NCBI lineage: Eukaryota > Metazoa > Chordata > Cladistia > Polypteriformes > Polypteridae > Erpetoichthys > Erpetoichthys calabaricus. The sequence continues at coordinate 15,955,386 of NC_041396.2, read as the reverse complement.
CACTACTGACTACATCAACTTCTGTATGGACATTGTAGTTCCAGTAAAAACTGTGCGCTGCTATGCTAACAAAAAGACATGGATTGCAAGTGACATCAAGGGCCTTTTAAACAAGAAGAAAAGGGCTTTTAAAGGCGATGATCAGCATGAGCTCAAGCTTGTGCAGAAGGAACTCCGAGTCCAGCTCAGGGCAGCAAAGGAGCAGTACAGGAGAAAGCTGGAGCAGAAGTTGCAGAATAACAGCATGAAGGAAGTGTGGGATGGGATGAAGATCATCACTGGCTGCAACTCGAAGCGGGGTACCACCATCGAGAGAGACGTGAACAGAGCAAACCAAATGAACAACTTTTTTAACAGGTTTGACCACCCTAACCCACTCTCACCTCGGAGTACTGCACCCTCCACACATCCTTCTGCTGATACCAGCATAGGAGAGACATCCCCACCCATAATTACAACAGTGCAAGTGAGCAGAGAGCTGAGGAGACTTCATGTCAGCAAACAGCGGGTCCAGAGTATCGCCACGACTGCTGAAAGTCTGTGCATTGGAGCTGGGGGGGTCCTCTACAGCGCATCTTCAACCTGCGCCTGGAACGGGGACGAGACTTTGGAAAACATCTTGCATCTCCCCAGTCCCAATGGTATCACGTCCTAGTGAGCTGAATGACTTCCGGCCTGTTGATCTGACATCACATGTGATGAAGACCATGGAGAGGCTGCTACTTCACCACCTGAGGCCACAGGTTCAACATGCCCTCGACCCTCTGCAGTTTGCATATCAGGAGAAGGTGGGAGCGGAGGATGCCATTATCTATATGCTACATCGATCCCTCTCCCACTTGGACAGAGGCAGTGGTGCAGTAAGAATTATGTTTCTAGACTTCTCTAGCGCCTTCAACACAATCCAACCTCTGCTCCTTAGGGACAAGCTGACAGAGATGGGAGTAGATTCATACCTAGTGGCATGGATCGTGGACTATCTTACAAACAGACCTCAGTATGTGCGTCTTGGGAACTGCACGTCTGACATTGTGGTCAGCAACACAGGAGCGCCACAAGGGACTGTACTTTCTCCGGTCCTGTTCAGCCTATATACATCGGACTTCCAATACAACTCGGAGTCCTGCCACATGCAAAAGTTCGCTGATGACACTGCTATCGTGGGCTGCATCAGGAATGGGCAGGAGGAGGAGTATAGGGACCTAATCAATGACTTTGTTAAATAGTGCGACTCAAACCACCTACACCTGAACACCAGCAAAACCAAGGAGCTGGTGGTGGATTTTAGGAGGCCCAGACCCCTCATGGACCCCGTGATCATCAGAGGTGACTGTGTGCAGATGGTGCAGACCTATAAATACCTGGGAGTGCAGCTGGATGATAAATTAGACTGGACTGCCAATACTGATGCTCTGTGTAAGAAAGGACAGAGCCGGTTATACTTCCTTAGAAGGCTGGCGTCCTTCAACATCTGCAATAAGATGCTGCAGATGTTCTATCAGACGGTTGTGGTGAGCGCCCTCTTCTACGCGGTGGTGTGCTGGGGAGGTAGCATTAAGAAGAAAGACGCCTCACGCCTGGACAAACTGGTGAAGAAGGCAGGCTCTATTGTTGGCATGGAGCTGGACAGTTTGACATCTGTGGCAGAGCGACGGGCGCTCAGCAGGCTCCTATCAATTCTGGAAAATCCACTGCATCCATTAAACAGTGTCATCTCCAGACAGAAGAGCAGCTTCAGCGACAGACTGCTGTCACTGTCCTGCTCCACTGACAGACTGAGAAGATCGTTCCTCCCCCAAACTATGCGACTCTTCAATTCCACCCGGGGGGGTAAACGTTAACATTATATAAAGTTATTGTCTGTTTTTACCTGCATTATTATCAATCTTTAATTTAACATTGTTTTTTTGTATCAGTAAGGTGCTGCTGGAGTATGTGAATTTCCCCTTGGGATTAATAAAGTATCTATCTATCTATCTATCTATAGCACATATCAAGGTCAAGTTATTTTTAGAAACCACATTTAGGGGTTAAATTACCTGACAGTTTCTTTCCCTCCATCCTTCATATAGGTTAGAGAATGGGGTACTTGGAATTAGAAGAAAGATAAAACATACAATAGGCCTAACAGTCCTGCAATTTAAGGTTAGTATACTAACACAAAAAAAGGAACAAATTCCTTGTTTCACTTCAAAGAATTCATATCTAACACTGACAGGACAAGAGAGAATGTACACAAGCTCACAGCCACACAATTAATTTCCCAGCAGTTGAAACTATGAAAATTACCAACTAGACTTTGATCAAATTCTTTTAACCTTATCTACAAAGGCCTGCATTTATGGAATAAACTTGTATTTCAAAAGCTCAGAAAACAAAGAAAATATCAGTCATCCAATAAAAAGGCATCCATTACAATTACTCATCCTAAACCAATTCTGGCAGAGAAATAACAAGGCTGATTAACATAGCGCTATATAATTACACACTATAATTTAAAGTATTGTAGAAAAGGCTAAAATATTTTAAAGAAGCAACTAGGGTTATTTTTAAATCCAAACATGTGTTCCTTCTGTTTATATCTTAGGGAAAAAACACTATGTATAATGAAAAACACCACCAATTCTTCACAGAACTGCAAAAAGAACCCTGTAATTGTCTATTCCAATTGGGTTTCATTCTATCTATTTCTGTCCTATTATAGAAAATAACAGTATGGTGGTAAATACCAAAGTTTTCACTACATAAAAATATTCCCCAAAATCTCAATGTTGCTGAAGTTTCCATCAAAATGAAGCAGACATATCAGATGGCAACCAGAAAGGTTTAGGGTTCAGATAGTTCCAAGTAAATTCTGTTTACTTAAGAGAATGGAAGGAGACTTTCAGGTTTGTAAGGCAATCCAGTTTTTAGCTGATGAAATAAATCCACATATACCACCTGAGTATCTTGCTGAAATCACCACCTATTCTTTACTTTTGAAGTATGGTGAATAAATATACCAAAAGTGAATCTAATGATAGGTATCACAAAGAATTAAAAAAATAAACACAATTTTTAAAGCTGTGCAGACAAAGGTCAACAAATCATGCAATATGTAAAGCAATATCAAACCATAGACAAGCTACTACTTGAAATAAACAAACACCTAACAAAAAGTACCATCTTTGCCAACTTACAGCACCTAGGCTCAAGTCCCTGAAGTCATGTTTACAATTCGCATGTTCCTTCCTAGAGTCCAAAGACTTTCAGTGCATGCTGACGGGAACTTCAGTGTGTGCCATTGTGTAACTTTATTTCTGTGTTTTGCAATGGACCTTTATCTTTTTACTGGTTTCTGATTATCCATTTATAACACAGTAGCCTTTGGATTCCCAGGAATGTGATTGGGAAAAATGGACTAAACACTGGCTAATTGACTAATTAAGAGACTATTTATATATATATATATATATATATATATATATATATATAAAAACAAGGCCTATGAGCATGTAATACTTTTTTACAGGTTAAAATAATCTCTCTACTCTAGAAAACAGAAGAATATGTAGGGACCCAACATAGATTTTAAAAACTACAAAATGGCATAATATAAAACACTGAGTGGAGAGTAAAACACAGTACATGGCCAACGAAACTAATTTGCACAGCAAGGATTAGCCTGAACCCTGAAATGAAGGGGGTGGGGGTTATGACTTTTGTGAAGATATGTGATGGGTTGGGTTGACATATTGTAACATCACAACACTGTAAAATAACTGATTATGATCATAGTTGGCAATACTTTCAAGTCTCAAGTTTATGCAGAAACGCCAACTCTGCTATCATGCATAGCAGGTAACCCAGCATCACCAGTGGTACAGCTGCATACTCTTAGCTTAGTCATTACAATACAATATAATACAGTTTATTTTTGTATAGCCCAAAATCACACAGGAAGTGCCGCAATGGGCTTTAACAGGCCCTGCCTCTTGACAGCCCCCCAGCCTTGACTGTCTAAGAAGACAAGGAAAAACTCCCAAAAAAACCTAGTAGGGAAAAATGGAAGAAACCTTGGGAAAGGCAGTTCAAAGAGAGACCCCTTTCCAGGTAGGTTGGGCGTGCAGTGGGTGTCAAAAGAAGGGGGTCAATACAATACAATACACAGAACAGAACAAATCCTCAATAAAAAATAAAATATTTTTTTTTTTTTTTTTTTTTTTTTTTTTTTAGAAGTACGGAGCAGAATTTAACAGTAGATGATATTACATACTGCGGTGGGTTGGCACCCTGCCCAGGATTGTTTCCTGCCTTGTGCCCTGTGTTGGCTGGGATTGGCTCCAGCAGACCCCCGTGACCCTGTGTTCGGATTCAGCGGGTTGGAGAATGGATGGATGGATGGATGATATCACATAATAAGATTTGGATAATTTTAGACTCCTAGAGACCTCATCCATCAAGCTGCCTCCCCCATTTGGCCATTCCACGGCTGAAACAGTGTTGGGCCAGCCAATCCGATGAAAGGACCCCTCTTTCTCACGATTCCTGCAATCCTCCATCAGGGATGACTTTACCTTAGGCAGGCAAAACAACTTGGCAGGTGGGCCATGGCACCAAGTGCCACATTTGAATACCGAGAAGAGAAACAGTATAGGTGAGGGTTAGTATCCAATTCTAACTATCATGTTACTTATGTTTTAGTGCTAATGACTAGCAACACAGATGCAGTCTGTACAGTTAATCAGCAGCTCTAGTCAGGATATGCTAAACTGAAGTAGTGAGTCTTCAGCCGGGATTTAAAACCTGATATCGAAGGGGCATCTCTTATAGTAGCAGGCAGACCATTCCGCAGTTTAGGGGCCCTGTAACTAAAAGCTCAACCTCCCATTCTTATTTTATTAATCCTTGGAACCATAAACAGACCAGCATCTTGAGATCTTAATGTGCACTCTGGTTTGTAAGTCATGATAAGTTCAGACAAGTAAGCCGGACCTCGGCCATTTAATGCTTTATATGTTAAAAGGAGGATTTTGAAATCTGCCCTAAACTTAACCGGGAGCCAGTGTAAGGATTTAAGAACTGGAGTTATGTGTTCGTATTTGCTTGTTCTTGTAATAATTCTTGCAGCCGCATTTTGGATTAACTGGAGGCTGTATAAAGAACAGTTTGAACATCCAGTGAACACCGCATTGCAGTAGTCAATCCTACTAGAGATAAATGCATGAATTAATTTCTCAGAATCCTGTTTATTTAGAAAGCGCCTTAATTTCCTAACATTTTTAAGATGGAAGAAGCATGTTTTGGACAACTTTGTAATATGCGCTTTAAATGACATGCTAGAGTCAAAAGATAACTCCTAGATTGCGGGCTGATTCAGGAAATTAATTCGGATTCCAACTGAGTTAAATGATGACAAAATATTGTAATGATCAACGTCATTCCCTCCAACAATTAACATCTCTGTTTTATCTGTATTTAAAGACAAGTAGTTCTCATTCATCCACGCCTTTAATTCGCTAACACAACTAATTAAAGACAACATCGGAGAAACTTCATCTGATTTAAATGAAAGGTATAACTGGGTGTCATCTGCATACGAGTGAAAATTAACATTATGTTTCCTAATGATAGATCCCAGTGGAAGCATGTAAAGTGAAAACAGTAAAGGTCCCAGTACTGAGCCCTGCGGGACACCATATTGAACTTCTGTGTATAATGATGGAGTACTGTCAGCACATTTCTGTACATATTGGAATCGATTTGATAAATAAGAACTAAACCAAGTGAGCACGGTGCCTGTAAGCCCAACATCATTTTCTAGCCTGTGTAGTAAAATAGAATGGTCGATGGTGTCAAATGCTGCACTTAAGTCCAACAACATAATTACAGTGGAGTTTCCTTCATCAGAGGATATCAGAATGTCGTTTACAACCCGCGTTAATGCCGTTTCTGTACTATGACCAGTGTGAAAACCAGACTGGAATTTCTCAAATAAATTGTAATGCATAAGGTGTGACTGAAGCTGATTGGCAACTACTATTTCTAGTATTTTAGAGAGAAACGGTAGATTTGTAATAGGCCTATAATTATTTAGTAATTTACTTTTTAAGTAATGGTTTAATGACTGACACTTTTAGTGTATCAGGTACTGTGCCATGCAATAATGAACTACTGATAATGTTTAGAATAGGCGCAGCAAGAACATTCATTGCACTTTTTACTAGTTTTGTTGGCACTGGATCTAGGAAACAAGTAGTGGGCTTCATTTTAGAAATTAAAGTTAAGACTTCCTGCTCAGTTACAGGATTAAAATTACTAAAGTGCTGAATGCAATGTGAGACAGGGTCTGCTAAGCTAGTATTTGGTTTGTAGTGTGATGCAGAAATCTGGGATCTTATATTTTTAATTTTCTTTTTGAAGAAGTTCATAAAGTCTGTACTGCTAATATCTGTTGGTATTTTGCACTGTTGATCTGAATTTCCATTTGTTAATTTAGCCACTGCTCTAAACAGTACCCAAGGATTTTTATTACTGTTATCTATTAATGTTGAATAGTATTCTGAGCGAGCTTTAAAGAGGGCTTTTTTATATTATTAACACTCTCTGTCCATGCAATTTGAAAGACATGTAGCTTTGTTGTTCTCCATTTGCGCTCCAGAGCTCGAGTGTTTTCATTAAACCAGGGAGAGTTTCTATGTGCTTTGATCACTTTTGTTTTAAAGGGAGCCACTGTGTCCAGAGCATCTCTCAAGGTCACATTATAATGTGATGTTAGCTGATCTAAATTGTTTTCCACAATTACACTTGACTTACTCAAAGTACCTATAAATTTTGAAGCAGAATTAAAATCTAGATGTCGCACTGTAGTGATCGGAAATAACTTCATTTAATGGAGTGATATTTAAATTTTGAATTTCAACTTTGTAAGTTATAATTAAATCTAATGTGTGGTTATGATTATGAGTTGGACCTTTGACAATCTGACAAAATCCTACTGAATTTAACAAATAAGTAAAACATTTGCTAAAAGTGTCAGTTTCCACATCAATGTGTACAATAAAATCCCCCATCAGTACTACGTGATCATAATTTATAGCCAAATCAGATAGAAGGTTGCTAAACTCAGTCATGAACAATGAATAAGGCCCTGGTGGTCTGTAGACTAGCACTATAATTGTGTTGGAATCTGTTTTAATATTTAAAATGAATGCCTCAAAGGATGTAAAGTTGCCTAAATTTTTAGAAGTGATTTGCATTTTGTTACGATGAATTATTCCAAGGCCTCCTCCTCGACCAAAATCTTTAGACTTGTGAAGGAATGAGTAGCCATCTGGTGATGCCTCAGCTAGGGGGACAGTGTCACATTTACTAAGCCAGGTTTCAGTGAGAAAGCTGCCCATTAGTCAATGTATCACCTTAACAAGCAACAGATGGAACCACACACAAGTTTCCATCTCTTTTTGCAGCTTGGAGTTTGAAGGAGAACAACATTCTTCATTGTTCAGTTACAACATTTAGTTCTATTGCATGTGACCTGTACTGTTCATTAATCCAGTCAATACTGATTGAGAGAATATGCAAGATATTTCATCAATATTTAGCTTCTCTGGTGATGCTACAAAGCCACACAGCAATGTACAAACATCAGGCAGTTCAAACCAAAACCATCAGACCAGGGAGAGTGGTTGTCTGTCAGCAACATGAATTGACAGCGTTAACTGCACATGCAAAAAAAGGAGAAAACAAAGTGGCAAGATAAAGATGACAGAATCCTGCTGGACTCTCTGTTCCAAGAAATTATGTTAATATTAGCAGTGGCCCTGTTTGCAAAATTGCAAATCACTGCTTGTCACCATGTCAAGACAAACAAGCAAGGATTAAAACAGTTCAGGATTAGAAATGAGTACATCAGAGGGTCAGCTCAAGTTGGACGGTTGGGAGACAAAGTCAGAGAGGCGAGATTGCGTTGATTTGGACATGTGCAGAGGAGAGATGCTGGGTATATTGGGAGAAAAGTGCTAAGGATAGAGTTGACAGGCAAGAGGAAAAGAGGAAGGCCTAAGCGAAGGTTTATGGATGTGGTGAGAGAGGACATGCAGGTGATGGGTGTAACAGAACAAGATGCAGGGGACAGAAAGATATGGAAGAAGATGATCCGCTGTGGAAACCCCTAATGGAAGCAGCCAAAAGAAGAAGAAGAAGAAGAAGCAGGAAACCACTTACAAACTGCAAGCTGGATGGTTAATATTTTCACTATGCACACTGCTAATGATAATTTGCTTTAATAAAACACAGATTGATAGGCGTTTTGCATTGTTATTTTGAGAGTGTTAAGTAAGTGTTTGCAGGTATGGGTCCTCCTAAGTTTGTGTTGTCATTACTCAAAGAGGGTTAGAAGATTTGTGATGAAATGTGACTAGAAGGGAGGTGCCAAATTAGCATGACATCATTTATGGATGACCCCTAATAACAAAATATTAGATGCTCTAAAATTTGCAAATTATACACTTCTAGCATTTGTGATTATGGACTATGTTTCTTGTTTCATGGTTGCATGAGCAAGACACAGGTTTATTTGAGTGGCCTACAAAACCTTTGTGAACGCAATAATAAGTGTATTAGTTTTTATGGGAAATTATTAATTTTTTTTCATTTTACAATGTTTCTCTTAATAGATCATTACTCAAATGTTTTTGATCAACCCTTGAAATTGCTCTTCTCTCTTGGCTTTACTTCACACAGTTATCATCCAGCTATTTGCATACCAATCCCTTCTCTCCACTCAAAACCCGTAGGTCTCTTCCTCAATGTATTCAATTTATTCTCGACCCTTTACAGTTTTGTTTTGTTATGCGTCTTCATTTGTTGGGAATCTCTCACAGAAGCTTTACTATTATTCACTCAAGTTCATTGCCAGAAGCACAGCTTAAAAACTCAGGATGTAAAACATATCTCAAAATATTTTCCATGCACATTGCAAACTTTGCAACACCACCAAAGTCCCTATCCCACGCAAGTTTATCAATGTCATACATGCTACCTGTATAGTGAACCTCAAATTACAACAGAACACAATAAAAAAAGAAATGGATAAATAAAAGCTCCTCAAAATATAATATATGAAGATGAAACATCATATTTCAATTTATAATTGTTTAATACTAAGAGGTAACATTATAAATATAGAGTGGGATGGACCCCATGAACTGTCCATAACAAGAGGCACAGAAAATTTCACATTTGATTCAATACTAAAAAATCATCACCATTAGGAAATAATTTTACTGTCCTTAGTAACTGGACAATAACAAAGTAAAAAGTGCATACTGAGCAATCCTACATAACAAAATGCAACTGCGCCAAAAGAACCACCAGCTCTTCACAAGAATCTTAAGAAATTCAGAGAATAATGAAGCATGGGCAGCTTGTGAAAAAGTACAAAAGAGTGCCTGTATTTTCAACAGTGAAGAATCAGCATTATGCTATCTTTATGCAAATAAGAACTAAAATTAACCTCTTGTTGATGAGGGTTTAGAATTTTGGTTATTTCTCCCTCTTAAAAAGCCATTTTAGTTAAATAGTGTTCAGTTTCATATTTGTTTTGATTTAAAGGCAATACAATGCATTTAAGATCCTTAAAGCTTTGAGTATGCCAAAGGACTGATCCCAAAACCACAAACTAAAACCTAGAATTATTTGTTATTGATATCTAAAGTTCCTCTACCCAAGACATACAAATTCTTTATAATAGATGCATTTACAGAAATATAGTATTTTCATTTCATTTATAATGCTAGTAAAAATGGAGGTTCCACATGAAGTAACACATTCATAATAAAGATGTTTGTATTAATAGCACCTGTACAAAAAAACTGTAGTGACCTCATAAATTGCATAGTAAAAAAAATGGGTATGAAATATAACTAGCAGCATTGAGAATAACTTCATGACATGCAATTTTCAGTGACAAAATAAATAAATAATGAAATCAATGCTACTGCCAAGCAACATCTGAAACCTGGGTTCAATTTCTGGCCCTGTCACTTCTACAAAGACATGGATTGTCTTAAGAGACATCGGTTTCACTCATATCCCAAAGACATAAGTTAATAGGAAACTCTAAAATATT